>NC_057862.1:186569061-186887061 GCF_019393635.1 Dromiciops gliroides
CCAGAGTTGAGAGTGCATTCCCCCACCTTCACTGCATTCTTTCATAGGTCAAAAGGTCATCTCTCACAGATGTCTCCAGCAGACACTCAGTTGTCAAAAGGTTGTATCATGTGATGTGTGCAGTCACTGCTAACAATGCTCTGTTCTCATTGGAAACAAATACTTTGCATGTCTAAATAATTTCCTTGTTTAAAAACAAGTTATCTCTCTTTCTACACCCCATTTTCCAGCTCAAAAAATGGCCCCAAATTCATCATCAAAGGTCAAATAAATCATTCACGTCAAGATTCCACATTTTTTTAATTGGACCATGGTACCCAGGACTGAGAAGAGACAACTGGATATTATGGAAGAGAGTTGCTTTACTATGTTTAAAAAAACCAAAAGCACCCTTTCTAGAGAGTATGTAAGAATAAAGTCCATTACCAGAATAAGTACCCATGTTTGGAAGGAAATTTGAATTTGTAAACAGTCAGACAAATTACTTTGGAAGAAAACATCATAACTTCTAGGTTAGAATGATATAAAAATGAGTTGGCTTTTTTTATTACCGTAGATTCAATTTAGTAGATGAACAATGTGCATAGTATTTGACCAGGTACAAAAGAGGAGGGAGAGGGACTTAGAGGAGAGGATACTCATTTGCTTTGAAAGAGAATTTTTGAAAGTATAAAGTTTGTCTCCAGTAATGTCTTATAAGAATAGGTTCTAGTTACTAGGGGAGCCAGCTTTTTTTTTTTTTTCCTGTAGCCTCTAGATGAATAATATAACAGATTTTCTCATTGTCGTGGACAGTTACTCTATAGCAGCTTGAAGCTATCACATGCAATTCAAGACGAGTCATTTCTTTCTAGGAAGGATTCAAACAAGCTTATCAGCACTGTTATCTATTTATAAATTATATATTTAAGAGTAAAGTAAGACAGACATGGCTGGAATGTTACACATGGAGAAACATGATTAGAGATATTCCAAATTACTCAGCCTAATTCTAACCAGCAAAACCTTAGGGCACTGGGAATTTCTACAAGAATTAAGCATTATATGCAATAAAAAGCCCAGTTAGATACCTTTAAATAAAAGGCACAAGTTCTTCCAGATCTTTAATGCATAGATTTTCCACTTATAAAATGTTTTTCTTGCTAAATGTTCTTCATTCTTTTCAAAGTTTTAAATCAATGAATTCATCAAAGAGCATATTATCCCTTAAAATTCTGTTCAATGCTTTCACATCCAGTCTTTCCCATAATAACTATCATGAATTCATAGGAAGCAATTAAGACATGAATTCTTAAGGAAGATAGCAGTTTTGTTCATCTAATCTGCAAACTTTAAAGACCCAGACTTTATGATCTTTCTTTAACGTGGGCATATCAGTGTTCTAAAAACAGGGTTATGGATTGTTAAATTAAGTTCATGTTGCATACTAACATCTTAGTTCCCAGAGATAATCCTCTGCCAATCATGCAAAGTTACTATCTGCAACCCTGGAACATGTGGTGGTATACGTTTTTCCTAGGTTGGAGGAAAGCAAGTTTGGAAGTGAGTTATAAAATTATGACCCTGTGAATTCTAAAAAAATAGGACAGAGGAGATCCTTGCATCTGAACATTTATAGAAGTTTGAGAAAGATCCAATTAAACAAAGTGAATAAATCACATATATCTGTGATTGTGTAATGGCTTACATAGTCATCACCATTTCTGTTACTGTGGATTTGAAAAATTAGTATTTAGTTTCAGCTGCAGCATGCAAGCCTCCCTATAATTATAGTTAGTGGCCCTAAAAATAGTGGCCCTTTGGAAAGAAATCACATTTTAACTGCAAAAAGAATCAGTGAGAGAAAGAAGAATCTGGTAATGAAACAATGTCAGTTTAGTTGTCAAGTCTAATAAAAGTTCTTCAAAGTTTGTTGCTGTATCAATCAAAAGGAAAAATTAGCAAAATTTTAGAAAAACTAAAAAAATAAGAATTCTCTCCAGAGACCATATGATGGAGTTATACTTGTCCATGATTTAGTAAATAAGCCCCAAAGAATTGCCTGAAACATTAGATGACTTGTCTAGGGTCATAGAATTTGTAAGTATCAGTGGTGGGATTTGAACTCAGGTCTTCTCTTCTTAATCCTAAACCCAGAACACAATCCTCTTTGCCATGTTGCCACAATGTGATAGTTAATACTTTTAAAAAAGCAGTTAAAATTCTGCAGTGATTTGCATTTAACCACATTTCCTGCCTCGCTACCCATATCTGTACTATTCATTCCTCTTAATATCTTAAACAGATGCAGGCTTCCATTTATCCACTCATATTCCCCAAATCAGAATCTACAAACATAGCCATGCGTCCTCATACTCTCTTCTAAGAGTGAAAATCTAGCAGAATGTCAGACTGGTGGAGGCATATTCTATATTGAATAACTAAAGGAACAGAAAGTCTAAGTGTTCAGAAAGAGCCAAATCAGTAGCAACTAACCTGTATCTGACTTAGGACAAATGGTTTCTATATATGATCCATAATCCTCTTTCTTAGTCTAACTCCATTTGCCTTCAAATCCGGGCTTAACACCCTGGTCTAACACCCCCATGACTCACAAGCCACCACACTAGAGATCCTCCATTCTCTGTCCTTCCTCCATTTCCAACCTGCTGAGCTACAACCCCTGATATGTCAAGATGGAAGAAATGTAAAATTCCTCTCCACTGCTCAACTCCAGACATTTTCACTGGCTGTTTCCCATGCTTGGAATCTTTCCCCTCCTCATCTCTGTCTCCTGACTTACCTGGCTTCATTCAAGTACCAGCTAAAACCCCTCCTTCCACAGGAAGCTTTTCCTCAATTACCCCTTAATTCTAGCGCCTTCCCACCATTATTTCCAATTTATCTTGTATATTGCTTGCTTGTGCATAGTTTTTTGCATTTTATCTCCACCATTAGACTGTGATCTCCTTGAGAATAGAGATTGTCTTTTTCCTTTTTCCATATCCTCAATGCTTAGTATAATGCCTAACAAATAGTAGGTGCTTAATAAATGGTTATGGACTGACTGACTAGGTAACCCCTACCATCTGATTTCTGTGCTCCTACTGTCCATATACAAAAAGCTGCTAGGAAAAGTCACAAAAACAACTGACCAGAGACTGTTTTCTTTTTGACATTGTACAATGGTGTCTGGCATGTAGCAGGCACTTAATAAATGTTTGTTTAATTGAATTGTTAAATGGCATATAACTTCAAACTGTACTCCAACTGTTGTGCTCTCCCTCTGTCTGTCTCTCTGTCTCTCTGTCTCTGTCTCTCTGTCTCTCTCTACTTCTCCGGATTCTAACTCATTCCCAATGGTAACTGTTTTAAGTCTTTCTTCTCTCCACAAGTGCCAATACTTACAGATTATTTTGTCTCTTATTTTGCTGAGAAGATTCAGACCATCCAAAATGAGTTTCCTTGGGCTCCTTTCATACTTCCTCAACCCTTCTCTCCATCACTACTTGCCTTTTCTTCTTTCCCTCTCTATTTCTGAAGACAAGTCTCCAATTCCTTGTTAAGGCTAAGTCTTCTGGTTCTGACCTTGATCTGACCTTCCCATCATGACTCCTCCAAAACCTTGTTATATTTAAGAGCCCTCTATCTTGGACATTTTCAATGTTGTCTCCAAGAACCTCTTCCCATCTGCTTACAAGCACATTCTGAACTGATAACCAATATAATAATTTCTCTCCTTTCTTTCAAGATGAAACCTCTTGAAAAAGTTGTCTACAACCAGTCTTTCTGCGTTTTAAAAAATCACCCACCCTTTCTTCAACCTCTTCTAATGTAACTTCTGTCTCCAAGACTTTAATGAAATTACTTTGAAAAGGTCACTAGTGATCTCTTAATCACCAAATCCATTAGCCTATTTTCAGAACTCATTCACTTTGACCTCTCTGCAAGCATTTGGCATTGTTAGCAACTCCCCATTCATGGGTATTCTGTTCTTCTATGATGTTAAAGATGTCCTACTCTCCTGATTCTCCTACTTCTTCTCTATCCATTCTTTCTCTGATTCCTTGGATGGCATTTCATCTTTATCCTTTTCCCTTTAAGGTTCATAGTGACCTAAAGTTTTGTTCTTAGCATTCTTCTCTTTCTCTGACCCCATTCATCAAATGCAGCCTCAGCTATGTAGATGATTCCAAATCCATATTTCTAGGGTTGACCTTTTTTTTCCTGAGCTCCAGATTAAAATCTTTAATTATCTGTAGGATAAATACACACTACACTCCTATAAAATTCACGTGCAAATTTAAAATGATCTTTCCCCAAAAAAAGCTCCTTCTGAATTCACCATTTTTGGTCAGTGGTACCATCATTCAATGCAATCTCTGGTGGTAGAAAATTTGTTGTTCTTTGTTAGCCCCTAGAAGTCTCCCTATTGTCCATAGGATAAAATACTATAGAATTCCTTGTTCTTACATTTAAGGCCCTCCCTATCTGCCCCCAATACACTATTCCAGCTTTGTTTCATGCTATTTACCTTTATATTCTAGCCAAACTGGCAATTTCTTGGCCTGATGCTGCCCTGTCTCTCCTCTGACATTTACATTTTGCCAGGCATCTTTCCTCGGAACCAGAGATTATGCCTGACAGCACTTAACCTGCTCCTGGGTTGGGTCCCTCTAGTCCTCATCTCATGGCCCACCATGTCTAGATATACTTCTAGCCATGCTTCATTTTACTTCCATCTATCTTTTCTCCAGCTGTCTTTCTGATTACACTTGAAAGCTCACAGTCTTTTTCCTTCCTTCCTTCCTTTTCTTCCTTCTTTTCCTCCTTCCTTCTTTCCTCCTCCTTCCTGCTTTCCTTTACAGAAGCTTCCCTCCATCCCTTTTATATCTCTACACCACTTTTATTTGCTATGAGGCCCAACTCAGGCACCGCCTCTTCCACAACACTTTCCCTGATCCACTCTGTTGCCCATTTATCTTATGGTATTTTGTCTAGGTTTTCTCTTTTCCCCTTTCATATTTTATCTTGCAAAATGCCTATTTGTGTACATAGAGTATATCCTCACTAATGTCTAAGTTCCATATGGAAAGGTATTAGGTTATTTTTCATCTTTGAATTGAAGCTTCCTTAGTAGGGATCCCTCTAAAGTTGTCTTCCTCCGCTGTTTCCACCCCTCTGGTTCCACAACGCTGACAGACTCATTTTACTTACACATCGAGTCAAGTCACTCCATACTTAAAGTCCTGAATGGCTTCCTACTGCTTAATAAGTAATGATAATGATGATGATAGCTAGAATTTGTCACTTTAAAATTTATAAAATTCTGTACATCTCTTTGATCTTAACAACAACCTAGTGAGGTAATTGATATTATTTGTGGCATCTTAGAGATGAGAAAAATGAGTCTGAGCCAAGGTAAGTAAGTGTCCCTGAATCATAAAGCTAGTAAATGTCTGAGGAGAGATTTGAACTCAGGTCTTCCTGATTTTAAGTCCAGCACTCTCTTATCCCACCATACCACCAAAATGCCTGGTAAAGTTCAGAGTCCATAGCCTGGTGTTAAAAACATCTTACAATATGTTGTCCCCCTATCTTTCCAGCCATATTTTATATTCCTTTTCTCCAAGCACCTAGACTACTTGCTATGATCCTCACATCTACTGGGTTATCCCACTTCTTTGTTCATTCTGCCCTTTATGCTTAGAATGTCTTTCCTGTCCTTTTCTGCCTGTTGAATTCCTACTCATTGTTTAAAACCCAGCTCAAATATCAGTTGCTCCTGAAAGCCTTCCCAGATTCCTCTCATACCAATCTGTAATGATTTCTTGTACCTTAGACCACATGCTGAACTTTTCTTATGTGTACATCATGTATTATTTAATATTGTCTGTGTAATACAAAAAGCCATTTATGAATGCCATGAAAGTCTTTCTTCAAAAGCTTAATGTGGCAAGTAGTTGACCTTGGGCTCTTCAAGTCTATGCCAGTGAAGTACAAATTCTGGCAGTTCCTGATAAACCAGAACGGTTAAATATGAGGTAAGCGGAAAAAACTGGGTGGAGTGCCTTTTGTCCAAGGATCAACATAGCTAAGTGTAGAGGAGCTCATCACCAAAAGGTTTTTTACTTTATGATGAAGTTTTTGGCAACAGAAAGCTATGAAGATACTTTATTTAATGGGGTTGCTAGATCTTTCAGTCATAAGTATTTGCACTGATGAAATCACAGATCTCTACAAGTATCAAAGGATGATAGTTTCTTTCTCTGTATTATATCTCCCTATGAGACTTGAAGATTCATGAGGGTAAGGAACTATTTATTCACTTTAACAATTTATTTCCCCATTGCTTAGGCCAGAGTTCTAGACACAATGAGGACCTAATGAATATTTATTGAATTAAACTCATTTTCTCAAGCCAATGAATCATCCATATATCTGTTAATTTGTAGGTCTTTAAATATAATTGTCAAATATAACATGCACATTAATATTCGTAGGTACAAAGTCTGATACATGAAGATATATGTACAAAAAAAAATTCAGAAGTGCAACACTTCGAATCAAAGAGTTCTGGTGGCACAAGCCGCAAAAGTCAACTAGTACAACCTCCTGCCCAAGAAATGAATCTTTCTACCTCATTCACCAAATGAGCCCATCTAGCCTTACTTTGAATAACTCCAATAACAGGGAACTCCCTTACTGAGGCCTCCTGTCCCATGCCTAGCATGTCCATTAAGGTCAGAAAATCTCAATGATGATATACAACTTGTTTCTATAGAGGTTAGATTTTGAGTATGAAAACTTCAAAGTCAATTCAGAAACTCTGAAAGATTTTGTATTTTTTTAAAATACAAGTTAATCTAGTCACAATGATATGAATTTAGTTTAATCTAAAAGAAGAAAGAAAGTGACTGATTCGATTATTGAGTTTCTTTTGGAACATACTTTGATTTGGAGACAAAGCAATATGTTGTTTCATTCTGTTTAAATGTAAAACTTATTTCAAAAGGGAAATGCTTTTCCTTAACTTTGGAAAACTTTTGCTTTCTTGTGTCATAATGAATAAAATGATAGCTACAACAAATCAGCCACTTAAAAGAAACCACCAAAATAATTTTTTAAAAAAAATCTCAATTCTAGCCAATAAGATTTTCATTTTAAAATAAACCATTCAGCCAAATGAATTTTTTGAGATTATAGTCAAACTAGCATTAGAACCCAGGGCTTTTTATTTTTAGAAGGAAATGTCCTTTAAAGCAGTGGTGTCAAACACAGCTGTGTGGCCCAATCCTAGTTGCTGCCCGAACCAGATTAAAATGTAAGTGGGAAACATTTAACAAAATAAATAAAACACAGATAATGTTAATATATGGTTTTCCAAGTCAATATGTGCCCACAGATATCCTTACATAGGGTTTAGTGGCCTTCATTTCCATCTGAGGTGGATATGACTGCTTCAAAGCATGGTAATAACTAAGAGTTAACTTGACCAGTAATATCACAGAGTTTTATCCTGTGTCATCAGTGACAAATTATTATTGAATATATAGAGTCATTCCAAGGAACTGAGTATCATTAACCAAATTAACAGATAATGCCAATCTGGTTCTTTGATCTCAAACTCAAAGGTCTTCCATTAGTACTTAACTACTAACTTGGTCATCTCATTAACCACCTTGAAACAAGATTTATACCCATTTTATGCACAACACTTATAAATAGTACCATAATCTCTGATTTTATAACTTGCTTTGCTCAGAAACTGTGTGATTTTATCAGGAAAGAAATATGATTTTCTCAAATATTTTCAGAGGTTCATTTATGAAGTAACTATTTCAGTTTTATCCAAAAAGTGTTTCCTCCATCTGTCAATTTTTTTTTTACAAGCAATAGAAGTAAATAGAGTGTATGGTTTCTAAAAATTTATGTCTGTGTTAGGATAGGCCCTGAAGATCTATATGGTTGAAAAGACTATTTACACGAAATATCCTTTAATATTCATTTAACTCATAGCTTAAACTGGAAATCTTACCTTGATAGTGGTCTTTTTTTTAAATTGGTACACATTAGTCTAATAGGGACATTTAAAAACAAAGTAAATCCATGTGTTCATCCTCTGCAACTCCCAAGAAAAATTTAGTTTAAATTACTCACAAATTCTAATTTTATCCTGGTATAACCCTAGGGGATGTATAACTAAATAGTGTTTAATATAGCTATGAAGAATCCACAAAAAACTCATCCCTTATGTTTTGCGACTAATCTGTAAAATGCCATGCTGATTTTCTATTAACATAGAGGATGTCAAATTTAACTCTTCCAATTATATGCTTGTTGCTAACTAGGTGAAATTTGGAAACTAGTGGGTTTTACTACTTTATACTTAACCCCATTTGTTAAAAATAAGGCTCCTTGTAGTAATATGCCGCTGATGATAACACTAAGGACCAAGGCCCTAGATTGCAAAATAGAATGGGCCATCCCCAATTCTCTATGCTAAATGTCTAGATGTTCCCTAGAACCTGTCACCAATAGCAAAGTCACAAAGATGGCAGCTACATAAGAATTTCCCTTCCCTTGCCATTATGGTATTAAGAAATCTTAGAAAAATCACCATGTCAGTAGCAAAGAACACCCTACCCATTTATAAAATTTTTCTTGGTTTATCTTGCAATGAGGGAAAACCCATTTTGGCAACTTGTGATTTCTGAGCTGGCAATAAGTTCCCAGTACCACTTGCAATCTCTTCCACTACCACCTTACAGAATAAGTATCATAGCCATTGACTCAATATGAAGTGTAGCATATGTGCCCAGAAGAATCCTAGTAAGGTCCCCTATATTTTTCTTCTATCTCTATAAGGAGGTGTGAAGTTTCTTTGACAAGATTAACTCCTGTTAACAAGAATAAGATTATTTTTTTTTCCCCTGGCCTTAAATTGGTGATATCACATTGATTAATTGAGAACTAGACTACCCATAGATATTCTTTGGCCTGCTGACAGTGTATTGGGGATTTAAGGTCAATTTGAACATAGTCTCTTTTTCTTTAAAAACGGGTCTAGAGTGCTAGGGCTAGAAAGAAAAAGCTGGAAGAAGAAGGCTATACCAACAGAATATACTCAATTCCTGGGAGGGAAGATTGCCTCCACATGCTCCCTCCAGAGAAGGATACAGGCTTAGTGGGGAAGAACCCCTTAGCCCCAGAACGGAAGCAAGCAGAGGGAATGGTGGGGCAATGAAGAGTAGCTGTACCAAATTGCCAGGGACCCAGAAGAGGAATTATTGAACAGTGCCAAAGTTTTGGACCCAGCAAGAGCCAGACTGGAAGAGTAGCAAAGGGCAGAGCTATGATATTAGGAGAAAATCATAGCCCTGTACCTAGTACTGCAAGACCTGTGCTCAAAACCCATTTCTAATGCTATGTATGTGACCTTAGGCAGATCAAACTCCTTGAGCCTCATTCTCCTCAATGATAAAATGAAGGGGTTGATCTCTAGTTCCTTTGTACTCTACATCTATGATTGTCTTGCCTTTTACTAGTACTGCCAGTTCTATGAGTTATGTAGTTTCAAATGAAGGGAAGTCAAATCTCTATGAATCCCAAGTTCTTTCCTTAAGAAGAAGAGAGTACCTTAACCCCATTGTGGTAATATGTCTGGAGAATTATGGAGGATCCTAGGAAAGGTCAGAATCCTTGAAGAACAGAGATATTTTTTACTTTTTATGGGCTTACATGTGAATCCTTTTTATTATTTGTCATATAAAATAAAACCTGTCCTGTATTTTATGCAATGTTAGCCTGACTGCTTGCACAGGAGTTGAAAGTTTTCTCTAAATACCTAAACACAAGCCAAAATATGACATTCCCAGGGGGAATTCTGGCTAGGGAGATGAACAAAAGAGAGAGAGAGGGGGAGAGAGAGAGAGAGAGAGAAATAATTTTGGAGAAATCCCCAAGAGTAAACCCAATCTGTATGAAGCCAAAACTAAGGTTCTGGACCACAGGTTTATATAAAGCCTCATTTACTAAACATCGATAAGTCCTAATTCAACCTTAAGATTGAAACAAAAAGGCTTCCTGATGGAGAGAAAGGGGAAGCTTGTACTGGAAAATTCAAACTACAGCCACCACTTCAGAGCCCAGAGGATACAGTCCAAGGACAGGAATAGCAGCAGCATTGGCCCCATATCCTCAGGCCAGAAGTCCTGCTTCCAGCTAGCTCCACAACCATCATTCAAAGGAACAATGCTTGCAGAGATATGACTTAGCAATCCTCTGAAAGTGATTGCCTCCTCAGCCTACACAGCTACTGAAGACCCAGAAAATAAAAAAGTCCTCATTACCTGCTTCAATATCAGAAACAGATAAGTTTTTATTAGTGATAATGACACTAAAAGAAGAGACATATTTCCATCTCCTGTGCTGCTGTACCCTAAGGACTACTGCATCTTTCCATCTAACATGCAATTGAAACCTCTTATACATGTTTTCTCCCTCTATGGGAATGTGAACTCCTTGAGAGTAGGCATTGTCTTTCATTCCTCTTTACATCTCCAAGTACTTAGCACATAGTAAGCACTTAAATTCTTTTCCACTCATTCATTCATCCATTCATTTATTCAGTCAACCAATCAGTCACATTAGCAATGTTAGGAATTTATCCCTACATTTTAAAAAAAAGTGACCTCCCCCCCAAAAAAGTAAATATGCTTTAGTGTATTATAGAAAGGCTACTCTTTGAAATTCTTGAAGATACAGTACACTTACAAGATCTGTAATTTTATCTCTGTACTTCCACAATGGAAACAGATCTCTACCCTTCCATGCTTTAGGAATCTGTCTAATGAGTCAATGTGGACAAAACATCAGAAAAAGAAGAACTAGCAGTGGCTAACCATTTGATGATTAACTTAGATAGCCATCAGACAAGTCCACAATCCATCTGTTCATTGACACAATTATTTCAGGAGGAATATTAGCCCTTTCAGTTTCCTAAAAGCAATCCACCCAATTCAAGAAAAGTTTATAGCATCATGAATAGTGAACAAAAATATAAAAAGTTCTTTAATTTCTTGGATCTTAATGAACATTGAAATGGAAGGCACTGAGTATAAGTATTCACAGATATCTACCAATTCTACACTAAGACCTAGCTTTTACTTTTGACTCACCTATGAGTTTAAAATTTAAAAAAGATGTTGCAATATATGATATTGTTTATAATAATAAAACACATTTCTATAGCACTTCAAGGTCTACAAATGCTGTGCTTACAACTACTCTGTGAGCTAGCTATTGAAGTATTATTTATCTCTATTTTATATTAGGATGAGGAAACTGAATCAAAAAGAGGTGACATTGTTTTTCCAGAATCATATAGCTAGTGAATGAATTGAGAAATGAACCCAGGTTTCTTGACTTTAGGTTCAGAGGAACTTCTTGCAGAACTAGAAAGTGATTTCTAAGCAGTGCATTGAGTTTAAAGACTAAAGTTTAAGTAAATTATAATGTAAGTAAAGAGCAAGCTGACTTTTAAATCAAGGATTAATTATAATAATGCATGTAAAGTATAATGTAAACAAAAGTTTTTAATAAATAACAATTATTACAAATCCCAGGATTGAATGGTGAATTCATTACATCCCAGATAATCTATTTCCTTTGATTAAGTCAAGAACTCAAAAATGGCAATGATAGGAAATAACACAAATTATCTGGGTTACTTGTTTTTAGGTACTTAATATGTGTGATAATAACAGTAAGAGTATTCCAATGCAGAGAAGAGTCAGAGCTAGAATGTCATCAGGGATGTGTGATTTAAAAAAAAAAAAGATGGATTGCTAGTATGACAAGAGATAGGTTGGGCCACTCAAGTGCTCCATCCAAATTATTGAGAATGGTGCCTAGCACATTGAAGTTACTCCCTCTGGCAAATCTATGGGGGGACATAAACAAAAGCTTCACAGCATGGGCAGGCATGTATGTTTTATAATTTGCCTCAGTGAAGAGAATTAAGATCAATGAGATCACAACTCCATTTTAATAAGACCTGTGATTTTTATTTATATGTTGTTGTTCAGTCATTTCAGTCATGCCTGACTCTTCATGACCCCTTTTGGGATATTTTTGGCAAAGATAATGGAGTGGTTTGCCATTTCCTTCACTAGCTCATTTTACTGATGAGGAAACTGAAGCAAACAGGGTTAAGTGACTAGCCCAGGGTCCAACAGCTAGTAAATGTCTGAGGCTCAGGTCTTCCTGACTCCAGGCCTAGCACTCTATCCACTACACTGGTAAGCTGCCCTCTTTCAGATATGTGTGTGATTATTTTAATAATAATCTCCACTTATATAGTTCATTAAGATTTAAAAAGCCTGTTTCTCACAACAGCCCCATGAAGATACTGTCAGCATTAAATAAATACATTTTATAGATAAGGAAACAAATTCAGCAAGACTAAGTGACTGATGGTTATAGTGCTACTAATTGTCAGTCCTAACATATGAATCCAGATTTCCTGACTCCAAGTCCAGCACTCTTTCAAATTTGTTGTCTCTGAAGAGTTTAACAAATAAAATCTATTTCATTTAGAACATTTTAGGGAGAAAGTTCTAAAGTATTTCAGAGGCATTGTAGAAGTCTACACACATTTTTAAAATATCACCTACACAGGCAGTGTGAGGTATATGCATGGGACAAATTTTAGTGACATTCCTGCAAAAAGGAAGAAGATTTTTTTTTGACCCTAGACTATCTAGATTAATAAACTACATTGAGCAATGTCACTGAATAATTCCTCAGTTCTCCACTTTGACTGTGTAGACACCATCTGTATTGCCATGGAGCTTAAGAAAAATCGGATCTCAGAGCATTGATGCCTGAGAAATTCTATTGCATTGGAGTATCAAAGGCCATTGTCCTTAAGCAATCCTTCTGAAACTCTATAGGTTTTAGGAGAGCTGGGATTAACTTCCCTTTAAACCACAAACCCAATCCAGAGAATAAAAATCAACAAACAAAGCACAACATTTCTTAAAAAGGAATAAATTATCCATTGTCTGTATAAATTTGATGTTAAGCAATGAAATTCAAGATGAAGGTTTAAATGGAAAGATAACTGTATCATACATGACAGACATTTTAAAACCCAACAAAAGCAAAGGAATTCTTGAATGAAGGACATAGCATCATGTTGAAAATTGAATTGCAGGTTTGTTTTCAATCTCAGACTGATGTTGAAGTCTTTCTCTACCTATGATCTTTCATAAGCAAATACTAAGGAGGTTTCATTTTCAGGTTAAGGGGAGATCATAGGATATCAAACTCTAGAAGGGCCTTTGCATAACATTTAATCTAGCCCCTCTTTTCACTGAAGAGGAAACTGAGACTCACAAAGATCAAATGACTTGCCCAAAGTCAGAACTATTTCACATGGTCTCAAAGCAAAGTTTACCCTTTTGTCCAATAAACAGAGATCAGAACCCCTTGGGCTGCTTCTCCCTTTAAACACCTCATTTGCCGCAGTAACTTGTGCATTGTTGGCAATCGAAATTAGGTCACAACATCTAGATATGAGGCTTTATGATTCTGACACTACTACAGTCACTAAGCTATTCCCTAGAGATGTTTTTCAGAAACAGTACTAGAAGTCAGACTAAAGAGATTGTCAAGAAATCCCTTGGAGAGAAAATATTGCCAAAAAGAAGATGGTTGGAGGGGGAAAAAAATCAATCTCACCAGAATACATGGAACTACTTTTCTGTAAGAAATTCAGTGGCCCTGAAATATTCAAACAACAAAGAAGACCCATGTCATGGTTTAAACATTTTACAAAAACCTTCAGTGAAAGCTTCTGATATTATTTTAAAGGGCTTCGATATTTTCAAGTCAGAAGAAAAAACAATGCTAACAGAGGCAGAGCTTACAGGGACTCATTTTGACTTTAATTTTGAAAATCTATTGAAGGAACACTTAAGCATGTTGATTAAGGCATCTTAGTGAACAAAATAAAAAAAAAGTGTCTCTGGAAAATAATATTCCATTCTTATCGATGTACCTTTAAGCACATAAACACATTATGAGAGATTTCCTTGGCCACACTATTTTTTTTTTTAGTGAGGCAATTGGGGTTAAGTGACTTGCCCAGGGTCACACAGCTAGTAAGTGTTAAGTGTCTGAGGCCGGATTTGAACTCAGGTACTCCTGACTCCAAGGCCAGTGCTCTATCCACTGTGCCATCTAGCTGCCCCCTGCCACACTATTTTTTAATTGTGTGACTTACTGAAGGCATCAGCAGAAAATTTTTTCTGCTTTGAAGAAAAAAAAATGGGTGGTAAGATTGTTGCCGTAGTCATATGGAGATATGTTTCTTCATGTGCATTAATATAATGATTTAACTCTTGACCAAGATTCCTAAGATGGAGAGGAAAGGATCTCAAAGGAATCTAATCCAACACATTATTGGAGGCAATGTGATACAAGGGAAAGAGTGCTGACTGAAGTCAGGGGGCTCTGAGTTCAGATCCTGGCTCTGATGCTGACTTCCCATTTATCCTTGGCAAAATGACTGAATCTCACTGGTTTTCAGTTTCCTTGTGTGTAAAACGAAGGGGTTGTACTAGGTGACCTTTGCGGGCCCTTCTAGCTCTGGATCAGTGATTTTATAAACTAGAGTCAGAATCATTGTTCATAGTCACTGGTGATTATTTATTGTTTAGCCGGTTATCTATAAGCCAGGGAGATTAAAATTTAAGTCTTTTGTTAATGATAGTTTTCTTCCCTGCCACCCTATTTCTTTACTCCTCAACTTGACCCAGTGGACTTGGACATCATATTTTTTTAAAGGAAAAGAAATTGCTTTTTTCAAAAGCATAAATCACTGCATTAAAATCTTTAACAAGAGGCAAATGATAGCTCAGTTTGCAGTTGAAGTTGAAGAAATAAAAATAAAAGGTTGCAATAAAGAAATAATAGAAGGGTAGCAGCCTTTTGATTGTAAAGATGACATTGGGTTTTAATGATTTTCTCAGGGCAGGAAGTTACCCTCATTAAATTTTACATCATTTGTGAACTAAGTACCTTTTTCAATGCAAAACATACCTGATAGGTATGAAATGTTAAAAGCAAAAAATTATCTTTTGGGGGTTTATTAACAAAAAGAGGGGATAATTTGTAGGTGTGTTGGGGTATTTTTGAAATATTTTATTTAAAATGTTTAAGTGTCTAGGAATTTAGCAAACTATGTGCTCAAATATGGATGAGATACCCCAAAATGCCTCATTCCAAAGAATTGCAAAGTTTTTCAATTATCAACAAAAAGAAAAATGGGACAGGGGATAAAAAGACATCTTTTGGCTCTTAAAGGTACACCTTCTTTTCTGGCCCATATTTGTTATAATAGCACAGAACAAAGAAGATATCAAGAAAGCAAAGATTTCCTTTTGCCTCAGATCTCTCCCAAATTCAACACCTTTCCCTAATTCTCCTTCAAAGCACTCTCATGGTGGGGGCAGACAGAGCAGTTAGTCTGATATCACTCTAAGCAAATTTTTGTAGCAATATTACATTCTAAAATGGCAGAGGAATTTACAGAAATTAATGTGTTTAAATCCACAAAGCCTCAATTCATATACACAAAACAATGTCAAAAAACAAACTCAAGTATTGGTTCTCTAGAGTCTATAGGTAATCCAGTATCCTTCATTTAACAAGATTCTAAACTATTGGAATTAATTAATCACATTTCCCTTCAGTTTACAGAAAGTGGGTGTCCTTTGCCACTATCTTTTTACCTGTCTTGTCCCTGATGGAGGCTTCAGTTGGTGAACATAGCTTTCCCTAATATATTAACATGATCACCACATCGATAAACTCATCAAGTTCTGATATTCTCATAGCCCACAATGAGGAAACCACCTACCAACTAAAGAAATCATGTCAACATACATATAGTAACCTCCAAATTTGTTGCAGGTTATAAGCCATTAATTCATTGTAAGAAAATTACATTCATTCATCTAAAACATCCATTGATGGTCTACTACATTGTGGGGGGATATATTAAAGTATACACATAGCAGACATTGAAATCTGCCTCTGCAGTTAAAAAGGATTAGATATTTTGCTCCTTAGCTTTATTTGCTGCTATTTATTCTTGGCTAAGGACACTATAACAAACTCTATAGGTGTTACCAGGCAAGATGGGTGGAAAGAGGCCAATAAGCTTAAGTATGGAAAAATTGAGAAAGAAAATTAGAATTATCTTGAATGTAAAGTTAGAAGTGTTAAGGTAGTTTGAGGCTAGAGAAAAACTTAGCCAAATAGCAAAATCTTTAAGGATTACTGCTTCTAGAGTAGGAGAGTTTATGGGAGACACAGGTGGGCATACAATCAGGGTTTCTGCTACTCATTAGCATGACACAAGATTTTAAGGTCTCCAACAGTTCAAAGTAGAGGCACCCTATTCATGTCATTGGGGTGGAGGGAGGGAGGTGAGGAAATAGTTTTAATAATACCAAGTACTAATTGACATGCTGATATACTGGATATTTTTTCTTTTAATTTAATAAATCTTGAATCTTTAAATATGGTAAACTGAATCTTGGGTCAGAGAATCTGGATTTGAATACAAATATTGCCACTTACTACCTGTGTGAAATTAGACTAATCATTTAACCTCTCCGGGTCTGTTTCCTCATCTGTAAGATAAGGGAGGTGATCTTTAAGATCCCTTCAATTCAAAAGCCGAGGTCCTGTGATTTTTAAAGTCCATATATTTAGAGCTGGAAGGGCCCTTAGAGATCAAGTAGTCTAATTCTGTCTTCTTCCAGATGAGGAAGTAGAAACCCAGAGACTTTGGGCAAGATTTGAATCCAGGTCTTCTGATTCCAAACTTGGTGCCCATCCCACTTTGAAATGCTGCCTTAGGGGACTGCTAGGTGGCACAGTGGATAGAGCACCAGCCCTGGATTCAGGAGTACCTGAGTTCAAATCTGACCTCAGACACTTGACACTTGCTAGCTGTGTGACCCTGGGCAAGTCATTTAACCCCAATTGCCTCACTTTAAAAAAAAATTAGGTGGTAATATTTACACCTCAGGAAAAAAAAAAACATGGACAGATTTCAGTCTGTGAACTTGGATGGTAAAAAACAACCCTATATCTTTATTTTCACTAGCCTCTAATTGAATTTTAAAATTTATTTCAATTATTTGAAAAACACTGTTCTGAGAAGGGGGTCCATAGGACCCATCATCCTGCCAAAGAAATCTATGACACACAAAAAGATTAAGAACCCCTAATTTACAATTTTACTTTTAAATTACCTGATGATAATAATGAATGCACTTAGCCTCTGACTATATTGGTTCTCCTTTGATGCCCCCTGATTCTGGTCCCACCATTTCTTAACCATAGAACACAGGCAAGTTGTTCCTCAACTATGAATGAAGGAAAAATGTCTCCAAGGCAAAGTCCCAGACCTGGTTATATGGTGATCAGTTTTGATACATTCTTGTAGTGGTGGTCTATAGACCAGTGAAATGAGAGCAAGTTAAGGCTCTGTAGTTCTTGTCCCTAGAAGATTTCCAGGTGGCCCTATTTCATCTCACAAGAATGGCCACTAAACTGTCAACCAAAGTGAAAGAAGTCATCTGCTTCTTCCTTCCTCTCTCATATATACCTGTGTAGGAATTACTTTTCCATGGCTTTGCAACAAAATTTACTGATCTCTATCTAAGCAAATACTTTTTTTGTTTTTTTAAGTGAGGCAATTGGGGTTAAGTGACTTGCCCAGGGTCACACAGCTAGTAAGTGTTAAGTGTCTGAGGCCGGATTTGAACTCAAGTACTCCTGACTCCAGGGCCCATGCTCTACTTCGCCACCTAACTGGCCCTCAGCAAATACTTTTTGAAGAAGATTCTTCCTCAATATAACCTGTAGTAAAATGTATTTAGCAATAACTGAAACTGGACTCTAGGTTGTAAACTTCTCAAAGGTACCATGTATATGTATATAAATATAGATACAGATAGAGATAGAGATGATAGCAGGGAGATATAAATATAGATAAGAGAGAAAGGGAGATATTCTAATATCTAATACAGTGCCAAATACCCAGGGGACAGTCAGTGTATACAATTTGGGAGTGCATACCCAAGAAGAGTTTCAATTAATAGGGCATTTTATGCAAGTATAGTCAGAGTATAGGAGACTTGGGATTTTATAGAGAATTACTTTTTTCTCTTCTACTTGGAAAATTATTCTTGTATGCCTTAACAACAAAAGTCATCTTCATAGAAATATGCACCAATATTTTTTTCCCATAGAAATTGAGATGCATGATTGACTTATAGTCTACAACATGGAATTTGGATGAAGCCCAAAGTTACTGCAAACAACTAGCAAGCTTGAGCAAACCACTAAGGAGAATGTCAGATATGAAGTGTGAGAACCACAGAGAGATTGGATACAAAGGTTAACCCCTGAGTAAGCTTGGCTCAACCAATAATATTTCTCAGTAACTTTGTTTATATATTGTAAACAAAATCCACTGTAAAGTATGAAAACACCTTTGTAATACTGTTCCAAGTAGAGTTAAGTGTTGTCTGAAACAGTATTTCACCCAATTCATGCTTTCTTAAAGATGATTAATTACTGTAAATATAGCTTAAATTTAGACAGCACCTTACACTTTTCCTAAAACAATACTGTGAGGTAAAAATTACATTTTTGCATCACAAAAATCAGTCACACTTATACACTGTCCCATCTCTTAAATATAATAATCCCTAGAATATTTAAAAATTTTTGAATGGGCTTTGACATTTGCTTTGCTTGCTAGTCATTAACTGTTACTTGTTGTGACTTATTTAACCTCTCTAGGACTCAGTTTCCTGATCTGTCAAATGAGGAGGTAGTGCTAGATGACTATTAAAGTCTCTTTCAATTTAATCAAACATCATTATGATGTGTCTTTTTTCATTCCTGTTGATTCAGTGTATTGCTGTATTATTAGCAAAATATTTATGGTTGCAAATATTTATAGAAATACTATAGAATTTAAATTTACAAAAAGTACCTATGTGTATAAGCCCCAGAGGCTACATAAATAGAAATAATAAACTACTATTTTGATTCAACTTTATTAAACACTGACATGATACTATCAATGCTTAAAAACTATCTGAAAATTATTCCGTTACTGGGTTTTATCAAGTGTTGAAAAGGTATAAATGTAGTGTCCGTAGTTCTTCTGGTTTGCAGAACTATTTGAGAAAATACAACATTGTTATAGTTTTAATGGGAATTTCTATTTATCCAATCTCTAGAAAATTCTAGTCTCTATGAAATGTATAGGAAATTGAGCTACCATAATCTTTACTTAAAAAAACACCCACTTTTAAAACATACAGTCTTTTCCAACTGTACTCTAGTCTCTTGGCAACTGAGGATTCAATGGAAGATCTGCCTTTGGCATTCGGTAGGAACATCTATTATTAAAAAAATCATAGATGTGGAAGGGACCTTGAGAGGTCATCCAATCCGGCCACCTGTCTTTAGGCAAGTCACCTCAAACATCTAAACTTAGAGAGATGAGGGTCTGTCTTTAAAGAATTCTCAAGGAACTTCCATTACCCCTTGTAGTACATAACATTTATTAACTTTTCCTCATAGACTCCACTGGGTATATAATACAATTTTTAGTATTTTATTCATTTTTTTGGAGTTGGCATTTATGAATGGAGATAGGTGAACCAATATTAGTAAATACATTTTATAAAACTTTTTTTGCATTCTCTTTGCTTCTTTAAAAAGCTTCAAATTTGAAAAGAAATGGATGCATCATTCTTATCATATAACGAAATATCTGTCATCTAGTATGATAAAAGAATAGAGGGGTTTTGTTGTTGTTGTTGTTGTTTTCTTTTTGTGGGACAATGGGGGTTAAGTGACTTGTCCAGGGTCA
Organism: Dromiciops gliroides; assembly: GCF_019393635.1. Taxonomy (NCBI): domain Eukaryota; kingdom Metazoa; phylum Chordata; class Mammalia; order Microbiotheria; family Microbiotheriidae; genus Dromiciops; species Dromiciops gliroides. The sequence goes on from NC_057862.1 coordinate 186,589,016, forward strand.
CACAGCTAGTAAATGTTAAGTGTTTGAGTCGGGATTTGAACTCAGGTACTCCTGACTCCAGGGCCAGTGCTTTATCCACTGCACCAGCTAGCTGCCCCCAAGAATAGAGTTTCATTTAATCATTTATTCTGATCAATGCAGAAAACGTATGTATACCTTATATGCATTATGAATTTTCAAACAAGTGGAACACAATAAAATACAATTAACACTAAAACTGCCCTGAAAATGATTTAATCATTCTTTGATCATGCAAAAGACATTTCAAGATGTTGCAATCACATCTTGGGGTCATCATAATGGCTATCAATTATCATTATACTTAGCTGAAGAATGGGAAAGCCAAGTAAGAGAGATTTATAATTGCTTGAATAAGGGGTAACAGAGAGTTAACTGCATTAATAACATGCACCAGACCTTATATGTTGTAAACAGGGTAGTGTGATAATGTTAATCCTACCATGTTTAGTGACCTTAACCTGACTTGCCAGCCTTGACTTTCTTCAGACAACAAGGTCCAAAGCTATGGAATAATGGACCTCGCAGCCACTCTCTTACCAAAATGAAATAATAACATTGATATCTATGTCTATAACAAAAATACTGAAACACCAACATTATATGTTGTAACTAGCCTTGGAAATCTGAGAAAGAAAATGAATACTTAAAAAAAAAATGAAGTACACAAACACAAGAGAACCATAAGGCACAAGAATGCAAACATAGAATCCTAGAGCTGGAAGGGACATAGGAGATAATCTGGTCCAACTTTCATTTGACAGAGAAAGAACCTAAAATTCAATGAGAATAAGAAAATTGCTGATGATCCTATATAGCACCATAGAGGAGCAGAATCAGGAATGAACACACAGCCTCTGAGTCCAGTGGTTTGTTTACAGTTAAAGGACTATAGAATAAGGGTTTCTTTGTGTTGCTCATTATAAATATATATGTTTGAAAGTAAAATATGACTAACTGGAATACATGTATGGAAAATCACCCATAAAAAGTTTGATTCTATGCCTGCTACACAGAATCATTCATGGATTATCAGAAATGAAAGAGATCTTAGATATAATCTGATCCAAGGCCCAGGGAAGTCAAACAACTTACTCAAACTCACACATCTAACTAGTTCTTGAGCTAGGAATTGAACCCAGGTCTCTCTTGGATCCTGATCCAATTCACTTTCCACTATAACACTGTAATAGAAGATTTCAAATTGTTTTACCTAAATATACTGTCAAAGTCCATTTCCTAACTATGGAGTATGGGCCAAATGTATGCTTAGTTTATCATGTAAATAATTTAATACTTTAAGTGATTTATCTTATTAATTTCTCCATTAATTCATGTTTAAATTATTTTACACCAAACATATGTGTCACTACCAACCTTCTAAGCTACATACAAAATTTAAGAAGAAATATATTATAAACATATATATGTGCGTGTATACATATATTAGCTTCCATCATAAGTAATAGCATTGTCACAAAACTATTGCATAACCAAAAGATGTTTGAATCCCAAATGATTATATATTTTTGTTATATTGAAAGAAAGATTTTATACCATAAAGTTTCACTATTTAAATAGTCTCTTGAAGTTCCCTAAAAGGAAATCTGACCCCCAAAATAGATTCAATATATGTAAAGGTACACCTGCAGACTTTCTCAAGCTACTTTAGTTTTAAATCCATTAACCTACTTTAAAAAGAGAAAATAAAATTCTGTGCCCCTCTCACAATAAATCAATTTATTTCATCTGCCTAAAACTAGTCTTTATAACAAAACTCTGTGTAAAGAATTTACAATTTTGTAAAGTTGTAAGTCTAACTTTACAACTTAATCTCTAAGTAAAGAATAGTCTTGCCAAGAAAGTGGGGGTGGGGGAGAAGGAACATCTCCAGAGAGAGAAAAAAAATGATACGCTTTAAGTTTCATATTAGTTTTCTCTCATTATCATGGGAAGACTATTGCTTAACTAAAGAAAATTGGGTGGTAAATATGATAGGTGAAATGGACTTCCACATTAAATTATTTACATTATTGGTTGCTTTGATATAAACACAATTTTAAAGCAAAATCCAAAGCAAAAGTTTTCTAATATAGAGTTGAATAAAAATGGTTGTTATTCCACTTTTCAGCCCTAATGATCTGAATTCCTAGAAACTCTTGGTTGAAGACGGGAGGAGGAATTGAGAAGATAGGGTGAGGGGCAGGATGAAGAAGGGGTATTGATGGGAACTCATACCATAGGGTAACAGAACTATTGTTACCAGGCAAAGTAGAGATAATGAGGGGGGAAAACAGAACACGTGTATTACAATGTATAGTAACATAAATCTGTGTTTGATGCTCTAGAGGGCTTCAACAAGTACCGTACAGCCAAAAATCAATTGAAAAATCAGCATGATAAGAGAGCATGAGTTGCCCTATAATAGCCTTAAGACCCCCAAGGCTATGCAAGTCCCTTTCATCTGCCACACTGCACTGACTCAAGGGGAACCCCATTCCCCTCCCTGTGTAGTAGGGGTGCATCTGTATCTCATACCTATTGCTTTCCCCTTCTAGTCTAAGAGTAGCTGACAGGATTGGTGGTTTTTTTTCTTTGAAACATTTGAAATAGTGTTTTTGTCTTTTTTCCCCTTTATTCTTTCTCTATTCTTGACATTTCCCTTTAGATAAATCTACTGTGTAATATCAGTCTTAAAATATTTTCTCCAGTACTAAATGAAGGTCAACTCATTCTATGAATAACCATCAATAAGTAATATTTCTTTTATAGTTTGGGTGCATTTAACTTAGGTTATTAAGCTGTCCCTTGCTAAAACTCAGTTAAGGCTTTATGCAAAGTCCAGAATGCTAACAATTAATTATACTGTTGTAAAATAAATGTATGCATATATGTATTCCACTCACAGATTTAATCTCAATATTTCTTCAATCATTTCCTCATGATGTCTGGTTTCTATTGAATTTACACCACTATTTGGCATTTGGTACAACCCCCCAAAGATAAGATACATCTGTCCCCTATTCACAGATCTTGGCATTTTTACCTTAACTCAATCGTGAAGTGATTGGCTGGAAAAATTACCTTGCTTATTAAATGGATGTCTGCACAATAAAAAACGACTAATTCCCAACTTTTGAAATTGAAATAAAGCATAAAAAGGTCTGCCTCAATAGCAATCTATCAGGACTTAAGGAGGACATAGACCCTGATCTGTGTGAAGGAAGGAAGAGCTAATTGGGAGTTAGATTCCCTGTGATTATCAGCTTGTTTATGGGAAGGGAGTACTCTTCTGAATGGCCCTGTAAATTCATCCTTGATTATGGTATTAAAACTAGATCTCATTTCTACTCATATACCCAACCTCCTTAACCCTCCCCCACCCCCAAACCATTCTGTTTGGTTTTAAAGGGTTGTGTACTGTTTTCAAAGAATGACAGTTGTGGTTTTTTTCATGCTTTGATTTTCTCCAGTTTCAAGGAAAATTAATCAGTTGCACAAGCCAGTTGTCAGATCCCTCTTCCCTCATGGAAGAAAGCACACACGCGTGCGTGCGTGCACACACACATCTTCATTGTCTGCTATAAGAATAAATTTTAGTAATTCTTCCCCATGTCAATATGAACATTAGACTGACCCAATTAATATGAAATGCTTCTATGCTGCTGGGAACAGACAGTGCTACAGAAAGAACCATTCACACAACCTGTTCATGATTATGGGCCATAAGGACACAAAGATGGCATAGACATTTGTGGACCATCTGAATTCTTATACGGGGAATGGGAGGAGGGATTGGGTGGGGAGAGGAAGGATGCTAGCTGACTGTCGCGGGTCATGTTTTTTAATCCAGAGTATTGGACATGTAACACAGCAACAAGAGCTGATCATTTTGTTTAATCACCTTTTGGATCTTTGCCAGATGGTCTCTATTGAGAGTGCTGCAAACAGAGAGAGATGAACGGCATCTAACATGCCACTAGAGCTTTCCCGTAAACGTCTGAGAACTGAATCCAACAAGAATTTAGTCTCAGAGCAGAAAGGGATACATTTAAAAACTATGTGCATTAACTATACTTTTCCCCATAGAATCCTCACTTGGCATGAATAATTTACCCACTCTTATGCTAATGGGATCATGAAAGTATCCCTCTGTCTTTAGTGCAGCTATTCTCAGCTTTCAGTAATTACCCCACCCAGTGAAAATAACATGGCTTCTGCATTTGAACGGCCTACTAGTACCTGACAATTAGAAAGATCATGTCTGACAGGGGTAAGGTCCAGAAATGGACACAAGATCCCTAATAATCAAAGAAGAACACATGAATAGCAAAGATGGAAGTTGTGGAGGGGAGAAATGGAGGGAAGTTAAGAAAACATTTTAAAGGGGAAAAAAAATACTTGTCAACCTCTTTTTTTTTAAGCTCAGTATCAATGGAACACTTAAAGAAAAATCTACTCCTTTTCCCATTACCACCCCCTTAAAAGAAAATTTATTATCAAAGTACTTCTAAAGGACAAAAAATAAAATAAAATAAAACTGTAAAGAATGAACTGATGATTTTAAGGAGCACATCTGCTTTAAGCAAGTGGACTTGGTTACAAAATCAAATATAAGTGTCTTTCAATGTTTCAGAATTTAAAAAAAAAATGTTGGAAAGTCTATTGGCTCTTTGTTTAACTGGGAGGGGGGTAGTTAAACCCCACCAAAAAAAAAAAGCCTATTTCAAAGAACTCATCTTTGACCTCTGTCCACAAAACTCCATACTAGGTAGTTCACTGTGTAAAAATTATCAGGCTAAAACATCTGGGAAAGAAAGCTATGAAACAGCAGGGAACGTGGCTGGTTTATTGTTTATCTTTTGTTTATGAGGCAGTATTCAAGTTTAATTACTACTCTAAATTAAACTCTAACTGGCATCAGGAGACATCCCTTTACATGACTAAGTTTAAAAAAAAACCCAGAGATTCCATCACTAGATTTTTCAACTAAGTTAATGAAAACAGAAAAAAATTAGTCAAAAATTAGCAATAGCTCCAGAAAGCATTTAGAGATCTGCTTTTTCTTAGAGCATTCAATTATCAGTATTTTATTTTGATTTCTAACAACTATGACTATAATTTTCCCAGAGGACAACAAGAAAATATTTGGTGGTCTGTCCAGAGGAGAAAGACAGACTAATATATTTTATGTGAAGAAAGGTATTGGGTTGAGGTGGAGGATGGAATAAAGAGCAAATATCAGTAGTCCATATCCCAGAAGTTTTTGCACTATTGTTCACTTATTTTCTTGGTGAATCATTTTGGTGCAAATAGGGAGAGGTAGAAAAAATATAATTTACTCTATCATTACAGTTAGTGACCAGCTTTGGATGAACTTAGCTGTAGGAAAAATAAAAGTTAAAAGCAACTAGCAAAAGATTATGCCAGATGGCATCTGTCATATTGTATTTAGGGTTATTTTAAAGAGATTCCTACCACTATGAAAACATTCCATTGACAGAGTTTTCCTAAGATGAATAAGAAATCCCACTAGAACATATTCAGGGCACATAGTAAGTGTTTTTTTAATAACCAGTATGTTTTCAGAGGGAAAAAATTCTTTTTTAATCCATAGAACTTGAGTTGAAAGGGCTAAGTTACATTTTAGAATATTTTAGAAACTCACCCATCTCTCAGTCTTAAATTCCATAAAGTGAGGAGTCTTTGAAGATTTCAACAATATAATAACAAGAAAATTGTATAATAAATAAATATATAAAAGATTTACTACAAATTTCTTGCCTCATTGACTGGATGATAGATGCATCCATAAATGGTTGGAGTGGGGTGACAATTGGTGGTGGGGGGAGGGATGTGCTGGCTCATATAATACTGTATACTGAAAGAAAAGGGATGGGTGGGTGCTTAAATGTTAATGTATTGAGGCTAAACTGGATCTGGCAACAGTATGGTTAATGTGCGTGTGGCGTGCAGTGTGAGCTCAGCAGTTACTGGGCCAACTGTCTCGGTATTTCTGGGAATCCTGCCTATTCACAGTGCAGGGATTGTTCAATTGCTGCAAAATGTACAAAATGAATTTTACAAAAATGAATTGTAAGGAAGGCCCCATTACAACGATTTTACAGCAAAGATGTCAACATCAATTTTTCTTTCATGCATAGCTAATGATTAAAACAGCATATTCCATTTGCCTAAGACAATTTATTTCATATTGGCACATCAAAATATTGAAATACAAAGTTATCTTTACTCTACCCTTTTTATTCATTGCTGCTGAACCCACACCATTGTTCAAACCAGGAAAAATAAAACAAACTTGGCACAAAATACTTAAAACAAAGGCTCATCAATATTCTCCAATTTGTCAACATCTCAATTACAGCAGTGGAAAAAATGTAAATTTCATGTGCTCTAAACACTGAGGGGTCTATTCTCCTGCCAATTCACATGCATAACTCCCATCAACGTTAATGGGAGTTACACATACACATCAATAATAATAATAATACTTTGTACATATATCGTGCCTTTCATCCAAGTCTCTCATAGTACTCTGTGAACAAGGGGCCTACTTCAAAGTCCTTGCTCAGTCAAAACAACCAATGATATATAAAGGAGCTGATGCTGAAATAGAGTCCCCAAGTATTAACAACACAATTTTACTGTTAGGGAACCAGAGACAAAGAGGAAAAGTGACTTTTCAGGGCCTAGAAAATGTGATCAGAAGCCCAGTTCTATCAAGCTTTTCAGAGCTAGATTTCCTTCTCCATTCTAAGTAGCTAATAAGACAAATTGCCTTCCTAAACCTTCTTTAAGCAAGACAAGTCACTATACTTGGAAAGTCTGGTTCATAATCCACACGGTTTGCTGTTAGGAATGGGGTAATTCTTAAAATGATGTACTTCCAGTGAGACTTTACATGCTATAAAGTTTCTTCTTTTTTTCCTGTTTTGAAAATGTGAGCTTTTTTCCTTTCGGTTTGTTGTAAGAGCATGGAGTCTGGGGGGTTGGGTGGGGGCGGGGAAAGATGACCTTTCACCTGTGTAACCATAGCTCTTTCACTATCAGGTCATAAAATGAGGTATTTTGAGGTTACAAATGAGAGATATACATTCAATCAATATAGTAAAAATATTCAAAAGAATAATACAGCAACATAAATGCATGTATTGTTTTATAACATATGGCTATTAAAGTTTAATTTAAAATGTGTATGAAAACATTGTATTTAGTACAATTCATTCCTATTTTTCCTGTTTATCATAATTTGTTTTGAAACTGAATCATTTTGCAGATTCCCATATGCCTGTTGTGCTAATAAATTTTGAATAACCAAGAAAATTATTTTCTGGACTACAAAGTAGGCTTGCAAAGTCATACACTAGAATGTTTAATACAGAGGGTCAAAAGCTTCCAACCTAAGTTTTGCATTATGCATCAACTCTAAGATTTAACCTAGGATAAACGCATGTGATTTCAGTCAATATCTCTGTTGACTTTGCCCTGAAGCAGATAATTAATCTTTCCCACAGAAAGCTACCTTGGACAATTCCAGGGGCCAAAATAGCAAACTATTATAAAGACCACTATTTCAGACATTTCCACTATAACGTATAATCAAGTATGGTCTACATACACACACACACACACACACACACACACACATTCCAGCGAAACAAAACAAAGAAACTACTCTGCTTTAAAAAAAAAATCTAAATGACATTCTTTACTGAGGCTACTTTCTGAGGTCCAACAGCACTACCAAATGTGGAACAATTAATGTCGTCAGTAAGCCAGGTACAAAATTCCCCATGTCAAACTAGACTGTTTTCTAATGGTGACACTGTTTCTTTAAACTGTAGTATATTAAAGATTATTGATGCCCTAGTTCTTATGCATATAAGCTACCATATCCATTTTTAATCCTACCAAGATATGATTAAAAGGAACAAAATCCTACAGGAATCAAATCCATCAACATTGAATAAGTTGGTACCGCAACCCAAGGCTCCTAGATTTTCTTTCTCCAGAACATGGTTGAATGTGTTAGCCCCAAATAAGGGAAACATTCACCTAAGACATATTCAAGTCTTTTATTTTTCCTGCCAAAAAATAAATGGTTGGAATGATAAAGTTATATACCTTAGGGGTTTACACAAGTATTCTCTGCCCCAAACCCTAGGGTCTTCTCTCTCTCTCCTCCCCTTGTCTCAGCCCCCTTCCTGCTATCTCCTTTGCTATAATTCAACTAACCCAACAGAACCAGTCAGTTTTAAATTTCAGTTGGGACCTTGGTGACCTGTTAATGAATCTACAGAGAGGAGAAAAACTCACAGTGTTGAGTTATGCCTGGTGTTGCTAGCTGACTTGGAGTCAGAAATGCTTGAAGCGTTAACGTAATTGCAAGAATGTGAAAAATGAAGCGCTGGGCTCCTGAGCAAAGCGAAAGGTCAAAGCAAGCCGCACACAAAACAAGTCTCTGGAAGATGGCCTCATTAGACCATTAAATCAGCTTCTCCTTTTTCCCTCTTTTGTAGAATGTTTAGGGTGTTGTATTTAATTAATAGATACATTTAACCCTTTCTGGCTCTGCAATAGTTTTTATTTTAGGATGGGAGGGCAAAGGAGAAGAGGATAACAATAAAATGGAACTTATTTAAAAGTGCATTGCTCTGCCCACGTGGCTCTGACTCCTAATCAAGTTGGTAAGTGCTTGGTGGCAGATAGTCAGTTAGACTTATGGATCAATACACCATATAGTTTAGTTTTCCCCCAAACACACTACAAACAATGTGGACACCGTCTACTAAAAACATTAATATGTTCCACAATTTACTACCTAAGACATTCTTCTCTATTTCAGATCTAGACTACTTAAAAGTCTATTTAAATTTTGATTATCTTTGAATCCATTTACAAGTTAATAGCTCTTGGAAAGGAGACTTGTCCAACCACTAGCATTCTCCTAGAACAACAGTGGTCCAAAGGCATACTCCAGAGCATGAAGAAGTGAAGGAATCCCTTCATACCCCCCACTTATACTGGCACACACAGGAGATGACAGCTCAAGCTATTAACCTGTCCTCTATTCAGAAGCCTATCTAATGCTTAAATATTGGGGCTATAAACATAGTCATAATAGAAATGAAATAGACCTAGAAGATCAGATACCATCCAGTGTAAAATATTTAAAAGTAAAATCTATACACTCTCCTGGCCCACATTCAATAATGCATCTTTCCTTAAATTACCATTTTACCCATGGAAGAGTCATTTCTACCAAGAGATAGTTGCTCTGTGTCTAGTTGGTGAATTTGCAACAGTTATATCTATTCTAAATCAGACTGTCATTCTCCCTCACCACTGGTTGCCTTGGCTTTTAGGGTTTAGAGCTACAGTCATCATCCCAACCATTTAGGGTTACCGAAATGTAAATTGAGACATAATTTGCAGGAATTTCTAAATTAAACCCCTACATACTGGATTCCATAGAAAGAAATTGTGTAGCACATCAAAAATAAGAACAAATTTTCTTTTTCCTTTTCTATGAGCTATATGCTTAATCACTTATATTAAAGAAGTCATTTATAATTGCTCTTACAAGCTATGTTCACTGTTTACAGTATAATACATGTTACTGCATCATAGCTAGAAAACAGGTCTGTTATTCTATTTACTTACACCACGTAAAAACAAACTGTAGGAAACCAAATTTATTTCTAAATAAAAATGGCAGAACTAATCAATTGTTTCTGCAAAATAAGGTTAAAAATTTTTACTTTGAATTTTTATTTTTTTTTAGAAAGTAAAGTAAGCTAAGAAAAAGGAAATACTGTCTCCCTAAATTAAAGCTGATTAAACTCTCCTGACTGCCAATTTGTGTTTACACTAAGGTAGATGTACTGATATCATAAAATGTTAAAGTTATTTTAGTCATGCCTACTTTGCACAAGGAAAATGTTTGACCTTTTACCTTGCTCACTGCTGTTGTCTCCACTCTGGGAAGCATGGCCTCCACTGGAGGGCCCTGGGGTGCCGGCTGAGTGTGTTGAGGTTGCATCATCATGGTCTCTCCAAGATGAAGGGTTCTGGTGTCAGGATGCCAAGGAAAATTTTTTCCCCACATTTTTCATTCCAGTCATAAATGAGGACCCAAGGAGCAAAGAGCAGGAAGGGGACCAAGGTGTGGGGGTTGGGGGAGAAAGAGAGAGAGAAAAACACATTAGTATTTGCAAAATTGATATTATATTGATGCCACACTTGCAGACTTGCACTGTATGTCTTCAAAAGGTACATAGAAAAATAGAGGGGGGGGGGGATTCTCAGAAGGATTAAAGTTACATTTCCCTTAAGGTATTAACCAAGGTACTTAACTTCTAGAAAGCTGATCATATTTCCTAATGGGGTTCTTATCTAAGTATTTTATAATCATTCTGAAATGTTTCAGAGAATCCCAAACTGCAATGCCAGAACAAAAGAAAATCAGGAACTCTTTAAAGAATGATTTCCTAAAAAATTAACTGTGACTATATCATATAATTCACCTCTTAGATATAATCCTTATAAGAGTGAGTTTATAAGAACCATCGAAGAATATGACCAGGTGATATTATATGTACATATACATATAATATAAATATATATATACATACAAATATACACATAAATATATACACATATATGCATTGTGACTTTTATTTCTTTCAATGTTAATGTAGTTAAGGTACAACAAAATGAGAATATCTAAGATCCATACTAGGAAGATAGTGTGAATATCCACTTTTCACATACTAGCCAGGCAGTCAATTTTAGCTCACTGCCCACTAGTTTCATAGAAGGGAGAACGACTACTTCTCTAAAGGGGAAAAGTGAAGAAAATAGTCAAAGCTCAGTGCTACTTATGGTGAGTGTACTCTCCTCCTGGTCCTCCTCCCCTTTCCTGATAGTTCCCAATACCCTGCTGTTGCTTAAAGGAAAACAGGAATTCTAATGTACAGGAAAGGCTTTATCAGCAGCACATGAAGGCAGGCAAGAGATGGAATTTCCTCTGGCAGAAAAGGAGAGTAAGAACACATGAAACAGATCAGCCTTAGGGCTGGACCTGCACAGCTTGTCACCTGTATGAGACAACCTAAATTAAGCACGTGGCTACAACTTTCAGAAAGAGAAATCCCCTCAGCAGTTCCCAAAAGAGAAGCCCAACTATAATGCCAACCTTAGGAAATGATGCCCATCCCTACATAAATCAATCAATAAAGCTTCAGGCAAGCATACACATGCTATTTATACACCGTATGTAAATATTTGGAGCCATCTGAAAGTAATCTCACCAAACTGCTACTATATATAGTTCATCCATTTGATTTAAAAAAAAAAATCTAGACAAGGTTTGGTTTCCACATCAAATAAGCATTGTAAAGTACAGAACTAAAAAGTTCTGTCACAAGCCTAGACATAATATCTTCATATAAAAAAAAATCTAACAAGCTTATTTTCTCTTTGAAGAACTGTCAAAAGACTGGGAAGACAAACAGACAAAACCAAAACAAAATACTGGGAAAGACTAGTTTGGGAATTAACATGAGCCTCATTTTTTTGTTGTTGTTGTTCATTAAATTAACCGAAAAGCTTTATAGAAGGGTAATGATAGCTATATGAAAAACAAAACAAAACAAAACATCCCATTACTATCACTAGGTAACAACAAGCAGAAATGAAACAAAAGAAAGCACAGAGCAAAAATATCTTGAATGTACATGCTATATGGATATAGTATAAATCATACACATACACATTAAAAGTAAGGTAGGGAAATGAAACAACAGAAGGAAATGAAATGGAATCCAAATCAAGTTTCTCCACTGCCTAGATTAAGACAAAGTTGTGCCTATGAGCTCTTCTTTTTAATCTCTGAGTTAGGAAAACACTCAAACAGCTTCAAGCTGAAGGCAAACAAGCAGACAGGGGCTCTTCAGCCCTTTGCAGCCTCTTAAAGTCAGCTGTTTGCTGGATGGTAATCAGATAAAGAACTGGAAGAATTACATGAAAAGAGGAAAGAAACAATAGCCTAGCATGAGTTTAGCCCTGCAACAACATTGGGCTAGAATCTTCCTTTTAGGAAATGTAAGAACTGCAACATGTTCACCTAGGCTTTTTTTTTTTTTTTTTAGTGTGTACAGCAAATGACTTTAAGTACTGTAAGCTCTTTGATTAAGTGAGCTGCTAGGAAACCATCTTACCCCAATGAAAAAGGCAATAATTAACCACTAACACTTCAGCTACATTTAAAGGCAAATGTCATCCAATCACAATTATATATTCTTTCAAATATAGCCATTGCAGGATTCTGGGTTTGGAAAGTAGACTGGTTTGGAATGGATTGTTGAGGACTTCCCACCATGAAAAGCACTTGTTTGTCTCCACCAGTCAGAGCTGAATTTTGACCTATGTTGGAAGACCATGTTTCATAAAGACAGACTGTATTGATTTAAGGCTCATCAGATTTCTTGAGACAATTTTCTTGATGAAAACAATTTGACAATGTTTAGTTAAGAGAAAGAGACAGAAAAAGTGGTCTACATGAGCCTATATGATTTTCAAATAGGATGAGTCTTAGAGATGAGTTGGACTTCCAGTTGCCTTAAGTTTTTAGTCAATTCACATATTTCACAAAAGCAACCTATGTTCCCTCTTCTCTCTACTAACCAACAACAATGAAACAACCAAAGCCCAACCCTGATCTATAAAGTACCCTAAGGTGTTTGGAATCCATAAAATGCTTTAAGAGTGTCCTAATGGCAAATTTCAGAGACTCTCAAACACTAAATCATATGATATTTATCTACTTTGAAAGAATGAAGCACAAGTTATTCCTAAAAATTTTAGCCTGTGATTTTCTAGAAATGTTAGGTCTTCGAAGCTCATGCTTAGACCATAAGTTGTTCCCTCTAGCTATAGACGGTGATATAATCATACACAGAGAAAGATCTGGTAAATTAAGCTTCTCTTTGGTGGTATAAAGACTGTAAACAATATGAACAGAAAGGATGCCCTATTATCCCAGTATCATTCATTCTTGGGTGGAAATATCTGTGTCTATCTCAACTTCTTTTTTCTCTTTTTCCTAAGTTTGCATCCCTCAAGAACAACTTCCTGGATTTTTGCCCAGTGATATGCAGAAGTTTTGTGGTTCCTGAAACAAAAGTGACATACAGAAAATGTAGTTCCTAACACTATTACTCTTGATAGATATATCAATTTGCTTTCATTACATAGATTGCTGTGCTCACAAAAGGGGATATAGATGTCTCTACAATTCATACATGTATACATTGAAGATTAAGGGAAAAGTGATCATGTTCAATGTAAATTATAACAATAACATTAATATACACTAGTTGTGTATATGTAACATCGCACATATGATTTGTGTACACATATATGCAAACGAGTATGACCATGTACCCAATAGTTCATCAGTAAGCATAACCTTATATTATGAAGATACACAAAGCCAAGAGTACATGTTTCTATTCCCAGTGGTTTGAATAATTGGGAGGCAAATATGGTACTCTCCTTACTCTTACATAATTGCATTAAAGAGCAGTGTTACCAGGAGAAAAGCAGTGAATACTGAGTGGAACACAATAGAAAGAGATGGAAAATAGATACAAGAAGCTAGGTCTCAAGGGGCAGTATTTTCTATTTGCTGGGCTACAGACTCACAGCTGATAATGCAAGTTGTAATTAATATAAAAGCAGGAGACAATATGGGAAAAGCTTGTAGTCACAGGGCCACAGGAGATCACTCTGCTGCTATCCGCTGTTTCTCATTTACACACACTGTCTTCCTGAGGAAACACAATTTTGCCAGTGTTTTCTCCCTTGAAAGTTAAAAAAAAATTGATTTAGCACGATCATTGAATTTTGCTAAATCTAGAAAAGAGCATGGAGAGGACAAGAGTCTCTAGGCAGATGAAGCAAATCTGATGTGCTTGTCTTTTGCCGATACTGCAAATCTGTTGAAAACTTGAAGCATTTTAAACTATTAAAACATTACTGTGGCAGAGATGTTCTCAGGTATGTTTGCTATCCTATAATACTAATTAAGTCCTAGTTATTCACAGATATCTTCTTGTTTAAACTATCCAACACTTCTCACCTATCTTCTATTTCCAAAAGGACAATGGGTCAAAAAGTCCAACCGAGGCTTTTGTGTAAATGAAAAGCTAAAAAGTAAAATGTGTCATCCTTCTTCAGAAAAAAGAAATGGATATGTCTATACCACAAGGCCTCTCTAAGACATTTAGAAACTCATCTTACACACAAATTTAAATGTTCTTATGAATGCAAAAAACTTTTCTTAATAACAAATGTTAAGATTCACTTTTTCCTCTAGACTCTATAGTTATGCCATAATAAATTACATAAAACCAGAAATTTTATGTGCCTTTGGAAAACAGAATAAAGTTATGCAGTATATAAATTCTTAAGGGCTGCTTGGTAAACAGCAATAGTAAACATATGGGAATATATTTCCAATAAGGGAATGGAGCATGGAAAACTCTGATTTAACTTGCTATATCTGTTTATAAGAAAAGGGAAGGAGACATAATATCAAAATAAAGTTGAGCTTCTAACAAATTTTCTGTGAGTTGATATCTTTTGTTCCTTTTGGCATTACACAAATACAAGAAGGAAAAAAAAATAAGATTAACACTGGAGACCTCATATCATGAAGTGTTTGTTTCCAAAAAGTATTGGCAAATATTCTTAAAGAGGTTTAAAAAATGATAATTTCCCTCTCAAAACTCTGAACTTGATAGGGGTTCTAGGAAGAATACTGTAGATCTCAAAATGTGAAATTTTCTTTAAGACTATATAAACAGATCTTGGCTCTTCTCTCATTTATTCATCCCCACCCTAAATCAGGGCTTAGAAGAAATAAGTGAGACATTGTCAATAAGTTGCCAACTACCATAAAGCCAGGATAATCTGTGAATGACCCTTCCATTTAATAGAAATGTTCCTTCAAGAGATAGATGACTTGCATTATGCTGTATATTAGATAATACACAGAATTTTTTTAACTTTCACAGAATAATTCAGTTGAATAAAAAGGACAAAATGAACTAATAAAAAAGTTTTTAAACAATGTCAAGCAAAACTTTGTCTTAGGTCATCTGATCATAATTACTTTAAAAAAAAACTCTCAACCTCATAACCTTTAATGATTTAAATAGTATAATTATACTTGACAGGAAATTGACATGAAAGTTATTGACTATCAGATCTTTAACTATCTTCCCTCACCTCCTTAGACATATACTGAGGTATCCCCCATGTGTTGACCCATAGGTGAGATACTACTGAAGTTCTCTTAAACCGCCTATAACACTTTATCAAATCTAATTTACAATGGGATCTAAGGTAACATTTGGTAAGTGAAAACGTTAGTATTATTTTTTAATCATAACACATATTTGTCTTTGCCTTTGATGTTTAACAAAACAACAGGACACCCAAATAATTTTACTTCCTACAGTTTTCAGCAGAGTTTTATCTCAGATCCCTTGATTGTAGATACCAGCCCAGATAAGGTTTATATGGACTTTCATCCTGGAAAGAGGTCATTCATATTCTAGACCCACATCAGTTTGAAAAGCCTCATGGAAATAATTAAACCTTGCCATATATTAACAAATATTATATATAAAGACACCAACATATGATATAAATGCAAAAATGAATCATGATATTAATATTTAAATTGAATTAAGTCACTTGCAGCTAACTGATTGGATTTATTTTCTTTTATATATCAAAATACATTGGCTTTTACTCATTAATTTTGAAAATTATATACAACTACACTAATATCAAGCAAGCTCTGAACTTGGCTCATGGAAGAAATTGCTATATTTCATTTGTCAACATGCAAAGGTATGTGCAAAATAAAATTAAAATATTTTCAAGTTTTCTGAAATATTACAGACTGAAAAAACCATGGGTATTCAATAGCAAAGAGTTTTCAAGTAGGATCTATTTTTTAATTGATTTTTTGACATGTTTATTGTAAATATGATAAATATGAATGACTGGGAAAATTGACATGAATTACAGCTGGAATCCAGTTCTTTTTTTCTTTCCTCTTTATCTTTTCTCCCCTAATGTTCCGGTTTAGCCAGAGTGTGACTATAATTGCCTGTTTCCTACCTGCGGCTAATATCTTTGAACACTTAAAAAAATAATTACAGTGTTAAAATGCAAATGATAATTATGTGATATTATATTTACTAAACACAATGAAGTGATAACCAAAATTGTGAATTTCCAGTGACTTGAATGGATACTGCTTGATTTCCAAATTTCCTTGCCCCTTTATGCTTGTTATGCTAGTTTTCAATAAGATAAATTCAACATATTCATTATTGTAAGGAAAACTGTGAATCTGACTACTTTCAATGTACCTAGATTACTTTTACAGAGACAAGTTTTTATATAAAATTATGAAGTCAGGTAGTTTTTCATGGCAGCAGCCAAGTTCACAAAAGGACATCTCCAACATCTAAAAGACACTCTTAAAAGTTACCCAGTAACACTTGTTCTTCTTATATTTCTTTCACTTCTTTTGATTCATTTCTATGTTAATATCGGGTAACAGGAATACTATTGAAAGCTGTATTAGTGCCTAATATCCTTCTGCTGCCCCCTCTTCCCATACCTCCCACAACACAGATACACACACTCATGTACTTCTGCATGCACTCACTCACACGCACACAGGCACACAGTGTAGCTGGATAACACTTAATAAGAAAGAGGTGTATGTGTTTTGGGGGTGTCAAACAGCTGTCACAAACTGTCACCTCCACAAGAGAAACCTTGGCACACAAAAAATTAAACTACATTTCTTTTTAGCTGTCATTATTCATAGCCAATAAGTTGAAATGCTCTCAGTATTTCATGTGCAAATAAAACCACAAGGAAACTCAGTGGATCAGAACTGTGGGCCAACAGATAAAACAGGGAAAACAACAAGCTGTCTCTGTCCTTCTGAAGTGGCTCCTCATCATCCCAGCACCAACTTTCACCAAATAAGATCCAGCCTGGGGCTATGTATTAAATATGTATATAAAAGCAAATGAAAAAAAAAATAAACCCGGAGATTCAAATTGGACACATTTGCATGATGAATTTGTCGACTGGTGTTACTTTTTAGGTATTATCTCAGTGAAGGTTTTTCTTGTGCTGGAGATGGGTGGGGAAAGGAGAGAAGCCTGGAAAAGGAGGGAAGTCTGAACTGTGAAAGTAAATATTTGCCCTTTGGGGGTGGGGAAAGTTAGCCCCAGAAAGCAGTACAATAATTGTACACGTTTTGTAAAGCTACTTCCCAAATGGAGCAAGTGGAGGTTTCAGAGAATCTAGAAATGGTTGTTCACCCCTATCACCCAACACCTTATGTCAAGTCAATAAGCTTTGAGTAAAATATCATTGTGTGATGCATTGTTTCATTCTCATGTGGGGTGGGGTGATGGTGGCTCAGATTATTGTTTCATTTCCAAACAAATAATGAGGTAGGGAGGGTAAAGATATAGTTTACCTCTTTAAGAATGAGGTGACAAATGGTAATGGATTTGAAATAAATCAGTTGTCATGTTTGCTTGGATTTGTGTCAATGTGTATAGGGGTTTTTTGGTGGGGTTTTTTTTTTGGGGGGGGGGAGAGTAAGAGTGACAACACCATAGCTAATATGCAGAATCCTTTTTTAGCCGAGACGTTTAAGTCATTAAAAGAGTAACTTACAAACTAGTCTCTTATAGTGGCATATTAATTTCAATATTAAATATTATAATAGTCTCTAGAAATGACATGTATTTTTCATCAGTTAAAATCCTAAACAGGCTAGTCCATCTAATTTCTTCAATATAAAAACAAGCATGTTCCATTTCTATATAGCCTTTTGAAAAAACTATTGCCAAGAGCCTGTACTATAAAGTCAACAAGTTGGGTCCCTTTAAAAGAAGTAAGAAAACATATGTACTGCAGAAGACCAATCCACTTCTCCAATCCTGCAATTTGTGCAAATAAGTCTCTCCCCTCCATCTCCATTACCCAAATAATACATATGCATATGGATTTTGGGTCATGAAACAGTAAAAACAAACAAACACATTTTGGAAGCAAGTGTCATGCCTCATAGCTCACATCCACAAATCATACAGCAGATCAGCAAATAAACTTTCAGTCACTGCTGTAACCCATTTGATTTCACTTAATATACTCGAAATGTAAAATAGGTTCCTAAGAGCCTTCCCCCCACCCCATAAGAAAAGACAACAGAATAAATAGAATAGGAAGCTTTCAGCACTGGTGCATTTGTCTCAGAACTTATCCATCTCAGCATCTCAGATAGATATTTTTTAAAAATTTAATCTTGTTCTTATTTTTATCTCCCATCTAGTTTTTACTAAAGTTAGATATTAAATTCATATACACATATATAATACATATGTGCATATGTGTGCTTAATATACATATGAATCCATGTATGCATAAATTCATATTTAATTCCATTCAAAAGTTCATATTTCCCCCCAAAAAAGGGGAAGAGATGGGAAGGGCAACTGCAAGAGGTTTATTTTCCTCACATTCAAATCTCCTTAACCTTAATTTATAGGAATAGGGAAGAATGAGGGAAGAGACAAACTATCTTCCTACTTCAAAGAACAATTTTCCAGGCTTAAATTCATGCCAAGTGTTAAATTAATATTTCAGCCACTAGATTATTAGACTATATCACTTGGGTTATAGGTTCAATTGAATCTAATCTGTGTAAACCCCTTCTCCCCACCACCAAGGCTGGGTTCCTATAAATAAACTGCAGCTCACACCCACTCTTTTTTAACCTAGCCACTCTTTCCTTCACTACCAGCTGCAATCTCTCTTCTTATTGCTTTTTCAAATTTCCAGTCTCACTACATATGTTTTTTTAAAGCATCAGATTCACTAGATCTGTTCCAAAATAGAATTAAAAAAAAAAACAAACCAGAGAATAGAAAGAAACCTCCTTCCTTTGCCTGACAAACACAAGCGCTTCTTTACTATACCCACTCTACTCTTTCACCAACTGTTAAAGTGTTAAAATCAACCACTAACCTATGGTTACCCAATCATAATTCCTCCTTTCTGTAATACATTGCTAATAATTGGTTCATCAAGGTTACTGTCTTTTATTATGAAGATGCTTCAGGCACTTGGCAATAAGTCCATATTCTGACAATAAGTTGTTTTAGAGCAAAAGCACTGAAAACTCTCTTCAGTGAGTCCCCACCCCCACACACACCCCACCCCCACAATGTAAAATGCCCCAAATTCTCAACTCTGTCATCTGTATGGGAGAAGAAAAAAATCACCACTCACTTTCCCCTAAAAGAATTCTTTTTGCCTGCCCCCCCAATTCTCTTTGCATCCTCCCCAGCTCTCTCACCCCTATTTTCTTCCTCTGCTGCATAGATTATAGGGTTGGTAAGGCAGAAAAGGCACCGGCCACCACATCAAACAAACAATTTGCTAACACTACAAGTCGCCCAGATCCAGGAAACTTGACAAATTATCATCGCAAATCACTCCGCTGCCTCTACAAACAGCCTATCCAGGGCAGTGCAGAAAGTAAGGAAGAAGGAAGAGAACCAAGAAAGAAAACAAACAAATGAAAACATCTTCAATAAAACCCCCACACAGCAAAATCCTTGTACATACACAAAAGCATGTTAATTTTTTAAGTAAAAAGGGGAGGAGGACTTTATAACAGGTAATAGATATAAGTCACCGAAGAGCCTTTTCAAACATCAGAATGTCAAAGGGTTCAACAAGACTTACATGGTCAGCTAGATTTGTGGAAGATCCTGAGAGCTCTTCATGGTCAGATTTGGAGCTGCCGTCTCTCTCATCAATAACTAAGTCAATGGGCATTTTCCCTTTCAAACAGCTAATGTACCGGTGGCAAAAGTTATCGCACAGCTCATGGACCTTAGGGGGAAAGTAGGAGGGTCATCATAAATTTGTTGTTGTTGTTGTTGTTTTAAATGACTGTTGTTTGCTTTATTCAGTTGTAAGTGTGTCTTTAAGGAGAAATATAGTACTAGGTTATGTTTGGAAAGAACAACAATGTGAGGTATCCCAGGAGTAACTCTAATTAAGGGGCATAATAGTCAAAGTCAAGGAAACAATAGAGAAATTGTTGCAGCATATATCCTTCTCCAGAGACTATCCAAGACAACAAGTTATAACACAAAAGAAAGAAAAAGAAATAGAAAAACTAAATTCAGATTGGGATTTTAGAGATTAATCCCACAAAATATCAAAATATTTTTTTTAAAAAAAGGACCTAACTAAAAGATCTCTTTAGAGAATTTATAACTCAGCAAACTACTACTTGTACCTTTCTAAAAGAGTTGTGTGAACTGGGATCAAAATATACAGATTATAAAATACCTATGGATGGGTAATTCTCTACATGAATCTATATGTATTTCCTGATTAGGAGATGGGCTAGGTTTAATTGAGAAACTGAAAGACTGGGTGTCTTGTTAAACCCATGGTTTACTCCATTTCAAAATAATCCTGAATTTGGGGGATGGGGTGGGAGGGAAGATGTCCTGGGGAGGAATAATTAAAAATACATTTACTAAATTATGTGATCCACCTCTCTTCTGTTTGCTGCTACCAAATAAGGAGCCTGGCTAAAGGATAGGTTGAAGAAAAGACCTCAGCAAACTGGCATGGTTTGGGGGCAGCCCCTATTATCTTCTTGCACTGACTACAATATATCAAGCCTGAGAGAGATGCCCCTGGGGCCCAATCTCTTTGGCCAATGTCTCTTAAAAATCAAAGCTCAACTACATGGTGGAATTGGAGATGACAAGGTAGACTGTGATATTTCCACCCTTTTCTTGCTTACCTTTTCTAATTCCAAAAGATGAAACCTTAGTACTTGAATTGCTTGTATCATCTGAAAGAAAGTTTTAAAATTGGTGTTGGGTACGTGAAAGTGGATGGGTAAGGAATTTGGTGGGACTAGGATGAAGGGATGGTCCCTAAGAGCCTGCAGGTCTGTGCAAAGCCCAAATGGACAAGGAAAACTGCTGGAGAGGAACACATTGTTATGAATTTTCCCTCACTCATTAGTCAGGCTTCATCCAGCCATTCAGATCAACCTGAACCTAAGCTAGGTACTTTATTTTTTTTCTCATATTCATTTCGTTGTCTCTACTGGCAAGCAGGGCTTTAGAGAGGCCTGCTTGGTGTCAATATCCTTTCCCTTCTCTGCCCTACTACACTCTTTCCTACCCTCTCACACTCCCATCCCCAGCACACGCTCGCGAGCACACACGGGCGCGCACACACACACACACACACACACACACACACACACACACACACACACACACACACAAAACACCCACCCTAGATCGGGCTGGTGGAGCCTACACACTAAAGCAATTTCAACCCCCAAGATAAAGAAGGAAATGCTCAAGACGAATGGTGAGCTAACGTGTTTGAAAGAAGATTTAAGTACTTTTAATATTGAAATCATCCAAATTAGCAAAAGAATTGCAGTTAAAACTGACCAGCGAGGTCCTCTCCCTTCCCCCTCACAGCCGAGCTCGACTTCGCTTTGCAGTTACTTCCTAGGCTTTAGCTGACCGTAGCTCTGCAAGCGGCCTTTGCAATACAAAGGAAGTAGCTACACTTCTCTCCGGTTCACTCAGAAAGTGAAGCTAGTTGGATCCCGTTCTTAATCGTCCAGTTTGCTCCCTCTCTCTCTATTTGCTCCCTCTCTCTCTAAATCACCCCATCCCTGGTTTCTGGCTCCTAGTCTTGCTCCCTCTTCTCTCCGATCACTTCCTCATGATCTTCAATGACGGTCCTGCTAACAGGATCACTTTTTTTTCATTTTAATTTTTTTGACGATCTCTTGCTCTCAAGTATCCAAAGGGGAGTTTATTGGGGATGTCAGAAGCTACAGTAAGGATTGGGCTAGGGGACAGGGAAAACTGAAAAATTATGAGCCTTACCAAATTGTCCAACTCTGGATTTGAGGAAAAAAGTGGCTTTTCAGCGCGAACCTATAAGAAGCAGAAAAATAAGCATAAATTACTGCTCCCTTTTATACCATCGTAACCGAATGAATTGGGGGTTGCTTGTAAGGCTGTGTAAAGGTGCATAAAGATAGGAAATAAAGAATAGGATAGGATATAACACTAGAATCAAATCAGATCATCAAATGAATAAGGATCAGATGGGAAAAAAATTCTCTGACTCAGATGCCATTCGAGGGGAGCAAGAACCCCCAATCTACAACCTAGGCCTGAGGCCATTATTGCTCACTTTCTCTATCCTTTAATCCTGTTCGGATTTTGTTCTCTCCTCTCCCTACCTTTCTTGGATAGTCCGATGTAGACGAACTTCCACTTTCTCAGTCAATGGGCAACTGACACCCCCTTACCCCAATTCTTGATTAAGTAGCTATTAGTAAGGAAGGGAGCCAGTCGCCAGATGAGAAGTAGGTCAACTTTAATTCAAGGGTCGAGCCCTAGTATTCCTTGCTAGGAGGGAAAACAAACACCCACATTTATCTCGAGTTCCAATTTGCCTCCAGGCTCTGAGATGGGGAGGAGGGAGAGGGGAATGGAAAAGAGGAGGGGAGGTAGGGGCCAGATTGAGTTTCTGTCTTTTTCGCCCCCTTTTTTTTATTCCTCCTTAAAAGTAAAGCACATAGGAAGGGAGGGTGCAAAAGTGTCAGGGCTATAGCGGGAGGGGGAAGAATAGGTCAAGATTGTTTAGACCTGTTTTGCAAAGACTGCGATGTCCTCGTTGAAGGAGTCGGAGGAGCAGACGTCTCCGCCGGCCACTCCGGGTTCCCGGGGAGTGCAGGTCGCCAGCTCGCACTTCTCAAAGACCAGAGCTAACAGAGGAAACAACGGGTGCCTAACGGGTAGCACCACACAAAGACACACACACAGAGAGATGGGGGTGCAAGGGGGAAGGAGGAAGAACTGTAATCAACAAGTTTTGAGGGGGTTTCATATACAAACACTCATTGCACACTGCACAGCCCTAAAGTGTCGTCAGTGAGCTGGGCCAATGCCGAAAGTAGCAAGGGGGTGGGGGGGAAAGCTGAGTCCCTAGTCACTTCCACTGGCTTAAACTCCTACAATCTAGGGTCAGAGAAGCCCTGCGGACGCTTTGCCACGAAATAAAAATAGCAGCAACTTTAAAAACCAATCAAACAAGCAGGGACCTCACATTAACAGTAGTGCTGGGCTGATCCAGGTCCATTCGCGTATAACAGAGAAAGCCTAAAACTCTTGACCACTGTGATATTGTACCTTAAAAGGGAAAGGCTGTCGAATCAAAAACTGTTTAAAGGGCTTATTTTCATGAGGTACCAAAGGAGACATGAAACTACACATAGACACACGGACTTCAAGGAAGTATTTTCCCCCAATCCTCCTACTACAATTGTTTGCTGTCTAGTTAAAATAACGAATTGAGGTAATGATGATGTTGGTTAAAAAAAAAAAAAAGCAGCACACCCGTAGAGACCCCCACTCACAGAAATATTTTACCCTGGATTTATAGCAGACAAAAAAATGGTCTTATATTAACTTTGGAAGTGTGTTCTTTGTGTTTCTTAAAGCCTAACCCCGCTTTTTCAATGGGATGCTTGCAGTGTCTTGCTTCAGAGTAAATTGGTGTTTACCAACAAGCCCCTAATACTTCTCCCATTTCATCTCTTTCCCCCACTTATGTTAACCCTCAAAGAGGCAGTAATATGTCTACTATACTTCAGAAGTAGTGCACTCCATTCCTTCTCCCAGATTCCTCTCAACACTCAGAAATAGTACTTTGAAGAAATCTCCATACATTCCCCAAGAACACCTTTTTGCAAAGCAGCACCCTCGCCCCTTTAACTTCATAGTCCGAGTTCAGTTGTCTGCCCCTTTTATTTACAGAGAACTAAAGTAGTGGATCTAGGTTTCCTGGACAAGTGGAGCAACCCGTCTCCTCGCTCCAGTTGAATTTAGTGACTCCCAGAGCCTCCGTAGGAAACAGGAAAAAAAAAAGAAGAAAAAAAGTTGTGCCTTATTTGCAGGAAACTTTCCCCTTTTCTTTGGCCTCTCTCTGGTTAGGATACATCCAAAATAACAAAAACTTAACCTTTCAGCAGGAGTGTTATACATTGAGTCTCCGTCAAATTTCTAGAGATTAAAACACGCATGGATCACAAGGGGAGGGAGGGGGGAATAGTTCTTGGTGACCCGGATTCTGTGTAGGGAGAAAGATAATTGTACCTAATTCACTAAACACGTCTACCTTCTCTTTTGCATACCATGGGACAAGGATTACCATCCCTTGCCTTCTCCATTCCTAGCTCCAGTGCTCCCCCCCTCCATATAAACAGTTAGCAACCCTCCCACCCCAATTCATTCAGCAAACTTGGCCCAGGAGATAGGGTTTACCCATAGATTGCGTCCTTGTCCCGCTTCAGGGCGTCATTGACAGCGGATCCCATGCTGGCGGGCATGACATTGGGGTGCGGGGCGTGGGCTCCGTAGTGCTGAGTGGCGTGGAGCGGCGGCCCGTGGTTCAGGTGGTGAACCGGGGGAATCGGCCGTGGAGCGTGAGGGTCTCCGTACATGGAAGCCGGCACCCCTACTCCGTCCATCCCGCCGTAATGGGGAAGCTCATCGTACTGTCAAAACGGGGTCAGGAAAGGGGAAGGAAGAAGATGGAGAAGAGGGCAGAAGGATAGAGAAAGGAAAAAAAAAAGAAGAGAGAAGGACGAGGGGGGAGGGAGAAAAGAGAGAGAGAGAGAGAGAGAGAGAGAGAGAGAGAGAGAGAGAGAGAGAGAGAGAGAGAGAGAGAGAGAGAGAGAGATTAAAAAAAAAACAGACAACAAAGTCAGAAGAGAGTGAAGTACCGAAACGAGTTAGGCAGACAGAAACAAAAGCAGTCAAAACAACAGACCTGAAAGTTGTAAATGTATGTATGTATAATATATGTGTTAAAAAAAAATAAAAGCACAACTATAAACCAAGAGAAGAGGAAGGGGGCTGAGAGGTTAGGGTCTGGGGAGCAAGGCGGAGGCTCCACTTCGGCCAGAGGAAGAAAAGAGATAAAAAGGAAACAAGGGAGAACTGGAGTTGCTCTGAATAGGGAAGCCCCTGAGCCCACCCCTAACCCCCCTTTCCTTCCATCCAAAGGATTCAATAAATCAAAAGCCGAAATGAAACAAAATAAAGCAAAGAAAACGCTAATAATAACAACGATGAAGACGACCACAACCAGTCCCTCCCCGGGGCCAGGGGCCAAAGAGGGGTTGGGGGGAATAACGTGAAAGTTACCAGAAACATTATTTAGCAGCGGATTCCCTGCGTCCTTGTCAAATTCAGAGACAAAACAAGCAGCAAAATATTGTCTAGGCAGCAGCTCCCCTCTGCAGCCCGTGCTACTGAGCAGAGGGAGCAGCAGCAACAGCAGCAGCAGCAGGAGAAACAGGGGAATCGCGCTGCTGGGGTAAAAGCTGGAGCGAGGAAAAAGCGTGTAACAATTGCACACACAACACACACGCACACACTCGCCCTTTCGCCCGCTCACACACTCGCTCTAACACGCGCGCCCAGACACGCACACACGCGCGCGCACTCACACACAGGCACAAGAGGGAAAAAAGAAGCCGATGAATAATTTTGCTGCTATTTTTTTTTAAATACTGGCCGCCATCATCAAGCAGCGAGCAGCAGCAGCTCTGTAAGAGGAGGCATCGGACAGGCCCCTTTTAGGAGAGGATTTATATCTAGGTAAGTGTTGGAGATTTAAACCTACCCTTTGCGCCATCAGTCTGCGCTCCAATAAACTCCTGGATGTGTCGTATATTTAATATCCCAGTCCGGTTAAGAAAGTGATTTAGGCTGAAGATTCCTTGGGTTTTCCCCCCAAACCAAGGAGATTTCTGATTCTCCAATTAAAAAAAAAAGCCCAGGCAAAACAACGAAGACTTTTTTCCTGTGATATTTCTTCTTTTTCTTTTTTTCTCTTCTTCTTCCTCCTGCTCTTCCTCCTCCTCCTCCACCTCCTCCTCCTCCCCCTCCTCCTCCTCTCTTCTTTTCCCCCTTTTCTCCCCTCTTCCCTTCTGTTGGCAACAACAAAACCAAAAAAAAAAAAAAGAAAAAGAAAAAAAGAAAAAAGAAAAGGAAAAAAAGAAAAAAAGAAAAAAAAGAGAAGAAAAAGAAGACAAAAAAAAATTTATCAAGCCCCCGAACTGAAGGTTACGATCGGCCCGTCAGCAGCCCACATGTAACCAAACTGTCGTGTCTCATGGCTTTTTGCCACTCCAGCTGTCAATCAAAGCCAGGGAATGTCAAGGTAGTGAATGAATGATGGTTGATGATGATGAAGAGGAGAGGAGGAATCTTTCAGACCCGTTTTTTTTTCTTCCAGTAAAACTCCTTGAGGGATTTCTGCTTCTCTTTTTTGGTGGTTAAAAAAAAAATCCCTTTCCCCCCCCGGATGCCTATGTTATGATCCTCTCTCTTTAGAGTACTGTGCAGGGAAGGCAGGAAAAAAAAAGAAAAAGAAAAAGAAAAAAAATGAATAGTTTGCAAAAACTGGACTTCCTCCCCCTCTCTCTTTCCTGGTAGATATTCTCTCTCTCTCTCTCTCTCTCTCTCTCTCTCTCTCTCTCTCTCTCTCTCTCTCTCTCTCTCTCTCTCTCTTTCTCTCTCTCTCTCGATCGCTCGCTCGCTCGCTCTCGCTCTCTTTCTCTCTGTGAGATGAGTGAGTGTCAGTAAGTGTTGGCAGGTTGGCTGCTGCCTGGCTTATAGAAGAGACTCAGTTTTGCAGCGCTGATCGGCGGGAGAATGAAATGACGGAACCCGGAAGTCGTGGTGGCCATAGCCAGTCCTACAACAGAGACATACAGGGAGAGGGGAGAGGGAGAGAGGAGAGAGGAGACTAAAGCCTATGATATGCAGAGTATGCAATCAGCACTGCTTCAACTCCACATGGGGAGGAGAAGGAGGGAGGAGGGGAGGTGGGGGTGGGTGGGTGGGAGAGCCACACAACAGATCATACCCATAGCAAATCAGCGTTCCTTTTCATACAGGGGGAGAGAGAGGGAGACTGTGCAGGAGAGGGGGAGAGGAAGAGGAGTGTGTATGTATGCATGGGGAGAGAGACTGGGAGAGTGGCAGGGGAGAGGAAAACTGCAGAAAGCCAGAAAGTACGGTACAATCTTAGATGTGTTTTGATTTTTAAACTTATTTTTAGCTTATTTTTTTTTTACCAATCATAAATATCTTCTGCCTGCATTTCTTTAGCTTACGCTTTACGTGGCTTTCCTCTCTCTTTTTTAAAAAGAAAATTTTAAATCTCTATTTTTCCCAGCCCTCTGCCTTCAGAAGCATCGAAGGGTTTGCGAAAATCCAGGGGGCATCCTTTAGAGGCAAACTTACTCGTTTTTAGAAAACGAGCTCGATTTTAACCGAGTGCTGCCTATCTGCCAGCGTTATTTTCTACAGTGCTGTTTTTCCCCCCGTGTGGATTCATTACCTTCTTAAATATTAATTTTCCAGGACAAGAGGACAACATCTTAGCTCAAACTGTACTCGCATCGAGCTCCATTAAAGGTGTCGCTGAGGTCCACCACTTTGTGCTGTTTGGTAGCCGCAGGGGAGGTGGTGCGGGTGGTGATAGGAGCGAGAGAAGACCTTTTAGTTTCTGATGTAGAGGTTGCCAGTCTTAAAAAGGATTTGTGAGTGTGTATGCGCGCGCGCGTCCGTGTCTGTGTGTGTGTGTGTGTGTGTGTGTGTGTGAGTGCGCGCGCGCGTGTATGTTGCTAACAAAGTCGAGTTCACTTTGAGTTGTAAAAAGCGCCGGTGAGATGCAGATCTGATTTGCATGTGCCTTTTTTGAGCCTTTCAACTTTAGGAGAGGGTGGAAAAAAACGAGAGAAAGAGAGAAGAAATGAAATGTATGTTTCTGGAGCTCACTCCCTATCTTTGTTGTGGTCCTACAATGTATGCTGAAGTATTAACTCGGTAATGTTTTATAATAGTAATGCTAATTAGGTTGGGGTGATTTAGCCCATTAAGGAGGATGGTGCACCCCTTTGAGCATCAAATGAACTTTTCCAAAAAAGAAAAGTTTAAAAAAAAAAAGCCCACACCGTTTGTGTGGAAACTAATTTTGGTCTGCTTCTCTCGCCCAATCATTTTACTGAAGCTAAAACAAGCCCTACTTCAGAACAGTCAATTACTAGAACTCCCAAGGATCATCAATCATAGGGAAGGCTTGAAGTTTAGGGGAGGAGCGATGGTCACACTATCGATTGCTGGAGTTTGGTGTGCTCCCCCCTTCTTTCCCTCTTTTCTCTGCCCCCCCCCCTCCTGGGCTCTCTTTCTCTCTCTCATTCTTTCTCTAAAGCTCTCTCTCTTTCTCCGTTGTTCACGGTCCCCTGAACATAAAATCTAAAACAGACTATCCTTGAACACTAGAGTCCCTCCCCAACTTTGAACCGAGTTCCGAAAGTGGTCTCATCTCCATACTCGGCTTTGAACCCCACATCCCCCAAAGAGGAATGGGGTAGACTTTGTTTTGTTTGTTTTGTGGGGTGAAGGAGGAAGGACTTTATTTAAAACAAATAAACAAACAAAAAACTCCTTACCACTTTTTCCTCTTTATTTAAAGATTCTGGAAAACTTAAAATAGCTTTAGATTTCAATCTTAACATGAATCAAAGCCGAGTCAGAGAAATTTGGCCCTATTTTAATAGGGCTGGGGAATGAGCTCCAGAGGTCAATAAAGCCCTCCAAAAATGATGAATGATTGAGTACCTGTGATGATGATAGTGATTACTGGAGCAATTAAACAGTTTGATTAAATGAGCCATCATAACAATGATGTCTGCGGGAAATCAGCCCTCACATATAAAGAAAGATAGTGTGTAGAAGGGCTGACATAACGCCAGTGGGCAATCCGAGGCTTTCCGATAGCTAGAGTACTGTGGAAACGGAGGTATTTTCCAATACTCCTGAGGGGAAAGGGGGTGATTAAGGGGGGAAAAAGTCACGCAAATACTTTATAGCATTTTTGTGCCCTGCTTATAAACATAAGGACCCAGTTAATAATGAAGAGCAAAACTGAGGGCTTAGGTTTTTCTACCCCCGCCCTTCTTTTTTCCCTAGAAGATCTCCAAGATTAAGAACAGTGGCTCTGTGTTGTTGCTGACTTTACCCCGGACATATAAGAAGAGGTGAGTGAGGGTTTTGTTTTTGTTTTTTTTTAATCCCTAGTTTCTAGACTTGTCTTTTTAAGTAGTGGTTAAGCAAATCAAGTTTATTTGGGGGGAGGGGCGGGGGTGCAGAAGGGAGAAAAGGAGCAAAAGAACTTAACCTGATCTTCTTGAGCAGTATTTTCTACTTTGTAGTACAACTCAGTAAAACAGTTCACGATATTCATGTCTGAATTCTTTGGTCAGTTCTTCTTTCTGCTGTACGGAGACCGACGGAGTAGTTTATGCAAATCCTTTCGCACTCTTCCAACTGTGCTTATTAGCAGTAATGAGCAATTGCTGTTGTTACTGTTATTATTATTATCTTTGCTTAAAATGTCATCATAAGTGTAGGCCAATTATATGATTTTTTAAAAATCTCCTAAATTTCCTTAAATGTTTGTTTTATAAAACCCCCAAATTCACATAAAACATTTGCACTACAGGGCTCAACTATTCGTAGATTCTGATTATTCTCCCTCTCTCTCTCCCTCTCTCTCTCTCTCTCTCTCTCTCTCTCTCTCTCTCTCTCTCTCTCTCTCTCTCTCTCCCTCTCTCTTTCCCTCTCCCTCTCTCTCCTTCCTCCCTCCTTCTCCTTCTTCCTTTCTTCCTTTCTTCCTTCCTTTCTTTCTTCCTTTCTTTCTTTCTTTCTTTCTTTCTTTCTTTCTTTCTTTCTTTCTTTCTTTCTTTCTTTCTTTCTTTCTTCCTTCCTTCCTTCCTTCCTTCCTTCCTTCCTTCCTTCCTTCCTTCCTTCCTTCCTTCCTTCCTTCCTTCCTTCCTTCCTTCCTTCCTTTCCCTTTCTTTCCTGGTTTAATGGTAGTATGAAATGTGTAAGAATCTCTTAAGACTTTCTTCATTGAGAAAAGCTTCACCTCCATTCAAAAAGGCACCTTACATGGTAATATATCTGAGTAAACGAGATTCAGTCCAGTTGAAGTTTACTATGTTTTAGTACCGCTGTTAAGTTAATAATAGGTTGGTTGTCCACTGATAATCGTTTACTTTCCCCGAAGATGGGAACTTTTAACCCCAATTTATTTACATGGGAGAAGGTGCTCAGTGACTAAAAATAGTTTCACCCTCAACTGTGCTCAATGTATCTGAGAATGCTTTCGCTTTTTCATTAGTGTTTTGAACAATTCAAGAGGATAGAACAAAGCCTATAAGAGGGTACCTGGGGGAGGGACAAAAATGGAAGGAAGATCTGGTCAAAGAAATGATATTTCCTTCTGAAAAAATTTTAGAGAAAAATGAGGGAACTAATGTTAAAACGTTTTTGGAAGGACACCCCCCCCCCCCGCCCCAGTATGTTAAGGCGACCATTTTTCTGGCAGAATAAAGTAAAATTTCATGTCATTGATGGTTTTTGTTCTCTCCGATGTGTATCCTGTGCATTCATCGTCTTGAAAAAAGGATGCAACGTTTTCTACGTATAGAATTTCAGTAGATTGAATAGAAATTCATACTGA
The DNA here is from genome assembly GCF_019393635.1 of Dromiciops gliroides. Classification (NCBI taxonomy): domain Eukaryota; kingdom Metazoa; phylum Chordata; class Mammalia; order Microbiotheria; family Microbiotheriidae; genus Dromiciops; species Dromiciops gliroides. The sequence continues at coordinate 186,619,844 of NC_057862.1, forward strand.
AGAGTTGGAAATGTTACAGTGTAATTCTTCGTGTAGCTTTCAATTTAGTGAACTCAAGTGACCAATGACTTATTGGTCATACTGATTGGTCTACTGATTGGAATAATCACATTCCTGATATTCTAGACAGAGCAAGGAGCATCTTCTAGTTTAAAAATCACTTGCTCTTTAAAAAAAAATTTTAAATAAGACAATTCAATCTGACACTTGGTGTTTTTCAGACCCTTGATAATGTTTTGGTCACCCTCTCCCAACCAAGTACTCCCACTAAGGATGTGAGAAAGTAGGTGGGGCAGACCATGAGAAGAGGGAAAAGAAGAGAGATAGGTGTCCTGATAAGGCAGCACACCTCTGTCAACAGTGAGCTCCGTCTGCTCAGGCTGGAAATGGTTTTAACAGGCGGTAAAATTTCATCTTGCGGTGTCAAATTGGGGTCATTTTGGGGTTAGAGCTCTCAGTGTCCGAGAAGGAGCTGTCCAGCTGCATGGGGACTCATTAACAGCGAAAGATCTGTTTCAGGAAAAACAATTCAAAGACAATCGAAGGGACAAAAACCCTCTTTACAAGTGGACCAGAACAAATATGGATTCGGAAACTTATTCCCCAGAAAATCCGAAATCTGGGGGGTGGGGGTGGGGGGGGAAATGAGAAGATAGCTTCTCAAACTTGAGTCTGTTTTTAATCAGCTCTTAAGAGTAGTATCTCCAAGCCTTTTGCTTGCTTTTATGTTTTTCTTTCTGTTATTTAAAAAATTCTGTCAATTAGGAATTGCAAAACCAGGTAATATAAAGGATTTTAAAAATACTTAATTTCCATTATAATTTAATTTGAACGCATTGCCCTCTGTAGGCTATTTATTTTGAAGGGGGGGGGGGGAATTTCAGGATCTAGACTGTATTTTAAATGACTACCCTGGCTTGTTAAGGAGCCGGCCTGTTTTTCTTTCTATAAAGTTATAGATTAGAACAGATAACTTGGAGTTCCTAAGAGTGTGGGAAGTACACATTGTTAATCTGGTTTATTAAATTCGTGTGGTTTAAATCCTTTTAGCCTTCTTACATCTGTTAGAACAATTGATGTCTTGCCGGAGGAACAAATAAATCCAACCTTAATCTTATTTGTAACTTTATTCATTGTTTGTAAATTGAAGTATTTTTGGATTATGCAGATTTTTGCATCTATAACTTTTACTCAGATTTGTACACTCTTGGGGGGGGAAGGGATTATTACCTTTGTTACTAAATATAGATAAAACAATGTTTTAAAAGAAAGTGAAAAGGTGAAATTATAAATCTTTGGGATACCCAAATTAATATTGCAAGGTATCTGAGGAAAATAAAAATATATTATGTTGGATCAAATAAGTAAAACCATGAAGAATAGGTGAATGTGCATTCTCTCTCTCTCTCTCTTTCCCCCTTGCCTCCCCAGTGGCCTTTGGCTGCCCCACTATTCCAACTATTGCCTCTTCAGGGACCCAGTTCCAAGGGAAATTTCTGTGTTCCCTATTGCTTCATCAAAAGCTAATAGAAGAGTTGTTCAAAGTCTGATTTCAATTCAGAAATCTAGGCTTCATCATAGCTTGGCATGGAAAATCCGGACAAAATGCTCTTCTTGATACCAGTGGGGTAATAGTTGAGATTATTGATGTGATTTCCTTGATTCTTTCTTTCTTTCTTTCTTTCTTTCTTTCTTTCTTTCTTTCTTTCTTTCTTTCTTTCTTTCTTTCTTTCTTTCTTTCTTTCTTTCTTTCTTTCTTTCTTTCTTTCTTTCTTTCTTTCTTTCTCTCTCTCTCTCTCTCTCTCTCTCTCTCTCTCTCTCTCTCTCTCTCTCTCTCTCTCTCCCTCTCCCTCCCTCCCTCCCTCCCTTCCTTCCTTCCTCCCTCCCTCCCTCCCTCCCTCCCTCCCTCCCTTCCTTCCTTCCTTCCTTCCTTCCTTCCTTCCTTCCTTCCTTCCTTCCTTCCTTCCTTCCTTCCTTCCTTCCTTCCTTCCTTCCTTCCTTCCTTCCTTCCTTCCTTCCTTCCTTCCTTCCTTCCTTCTTTTCTCTTTTGCAGTCGTCTAATACTCTTCAAAGCATAAAAACTGTCTTATCTGCAAAGTTCCATACTAAGATTCTTGATCTCCTCTATAACGCGACTGACTTCTCTACAAGTTGAATTATGAAGAGTCTCATCGATTTAGTTACCTGTTAACTTTGTTTCCCTTCTCCTTTTCCCCCCTTGTGGAATAGTAAGAGAAGAGGGTGCATTCTGATTCTTCTACCTACTTGCATCTCCCTATCCCCCCCCAATTCTTTTCTCCCCAAAACTACCATCCTGAAATAATCACCCTTTCTAGGTTTTTGAGCGGGTAGGTTGGATTTGTAAAAAAAAATTATTTTCGTTTATTTTTCCTTATTTCTTTATCTCACAGTTTTATCCTGTGAAACATCATAGAGAAGAAAGGAAGAATTTCAATAAATAGCCCTCTAGCGCTATCTGGCGGGACTCCAACACTGGAAGTACTCTTCCCATCTCTCCACAATTTCTTCTTAAATCTCTCCTCTCTTCTCCTGTCTTGTCCTGTCCTGTCCTGTCCAGTCCAGTCCTCTGCTCTTCCATCCTCTCTCCCCTTCTATTCTCACACCGTCTTCGACTCACTTGCCTCACTCCTACCCAAATCTTCAAGGGGGAAAATCCATCCAAGAGCCCTGCTAAAACGCTCCAAGAACTAGGTGATGCCAAAAAGAGGTGTCCAGAGTTTTGCGACTACACCTGAATGATGGGGGTGGGGGTGGGGGTGGGGTTAAGAATACTCTCTTTTGGATTAGCATTTTAATTTTAGGCCGTTAACGCTGCTAATGATTAATTTGGAGATAGCAATTATAACCGAAAGGAACTGTGATTGTGGATTTTGCACTAAACAAATTTAAAACTAAAATCCCACCCCACAGGTCCAAATTAGTAAAAAATAATTTTTAGGGAGAAAGAAATGTTTTCAAATGGCTTTTGCTTAATCGACACTAGTTCCTGATTTCGCAGGCGATCGGATGTGTAAACACAGCAGATCGAGGTGAGCCTGACTAAGGAGGGAGAAAAATTCTCTTTACCTCCCTCTGTGTCTCTGTTTTTGTCCGTCTCTCTCTTCTTGTCCTATTCTTCAACCTTCCCCTACCCCACCCCAAGGAGCAAATAAAGGATTTTTTGTTCCCATTACCAGCTGGAATCTGTCTTATCGAGGGTTAGATACAGAGAAATATGTATGTGTGTGTGTGTGTACATATGCATATTCGTATATATTCTGTATATATATATATGTATATATGAGTATGTATATATATTCTTTTTCCAAAAAATGAGACCACCAGAGGAGGTCGAAAAGAGGACTAAACAAAAATTGTAAGAGTCCTTTGCGTGTGTTTGTAGGGGTTATTGGAGATTCCAAATAATAAAATTAGGAGGAAAGGAAAGCCTCCCCCAAATTGGGGAGTCATCACTCACCGTGTTCCCTTCTCGGTTATATGCAACTTCTTATTTGGTTTGTGGTAGCCTGTGCACCATCAAAAGTGTATGTGGTGGTGGGTGGCTTGGGTGGGAAGAAGGGAGTGGAGAGCAGGAGACAATCTACTGAAATTGGGTTTTACATTGGCATAGGGTAGTATCCATACCACTTAAAATCCTCTCTCCCTCCCCCCCCCAAACTGATCTAAGGGGGATAAACACACCCACACCCATGCAACTCCAATCTGCCCTTTTGTCAGCTCTCTTCCTCCTAATTTCTGAAATACAGCAGAGACAGGGGCAGGCAGAGTGTAAGGGGGAGGAGAACACAGGTAGCAGCAGCAAGATCCAAGGAGATATAGCGCAACTTCTCATGTTAGTGTTGTTCTTTGTTTTATAAGTTTAGTTTGGCCTTTAAAAAAAAGTAGTGTGAACTAATTCTCCACAAAAGTAACCACTGGCCAGATAAATCCCCATGTGATAGTTCCCTATAGAGATTGCACATATCTAGATCTAGACTATCCAAAGAGTCCCTTGACTATAAGAGCAAAACATATCGAGCTCCTCTTTTCCCATTCAGAAATGTTTTTCGGAAATGTCTCCATAGACACAGTTAAAATCATAACCACAACAGCAAGGATAATAAAAAGGAAAGTCATGGCAGGGCTCTGTCCCCCAAGAACTTCATTCACCATGTAACAGACTTAGGGTTCTAGTGAACAAAACATAGTTTGCCTGTAATTAATTGAACACAGTTATTAGGTCATCATCAGCCACGGAGCAAATAATTAAGGCAGATTTTTACTTAAAATTGACCAGCCCTGGAGTGATAGATCGATTGGAGGTATAAAAAATGATGTATCAAAACATCAATGTCGATTATTTGAAATATTGTAGTCGAATTTTTTTATTGCTTCATCGGTTAAGTGTCTGAAAGTGCAGTGTTCAAACATATATTTATGTTGTCAATACTGTCAGAACTGTCACTTTTACTACACTGGATTTGTACTACATTTCGAATTGACTCATTTACATAAAATGCCCACCCTGGATTTTCCCTTCATCTCTCTCTCTCTCTCTCTCTCTCTCTCTCTCTCTCTCTCTCTCTCTCTCTCTCTCTCTCTCTCTCTCTCTCTCTCTCTCTCTCTCCCCCCCCCCCCTTCCGAAAATCCGTGTCAGTTTCATCAAAGGGTTCAGGAATCTTTGCCTTAGCTAAAGTATGCACTGCTTCATTTAGTCAATTTTTCACGTCGGATTATACGTCTTTTTCGCCATTTCCAATTCGAAAAGGGTTTGTCTCCACGCACTCCACCCCCATAGAAATAGGATTTAAACACTTTGTAGCAGTGGCGCTTTACCACGGCATTCCCCCTTTCCTTCCCCGCCCCCAACTACTTTGATAGAAAAACTAAAATCTATTGCATCGCCGAGTTTGTGCACACACATACCTACGCAGGTAGAGATACATCACATGCTCTCACATAGGCCAGGGTCCATCCTCAAATTACCTGGAAGATTGACGGTATACTAGGAAAAACGAATTTGGAAATATACTTCCCCCCACTTTTTACTTAAAAGCTGTGATAAGAAGGAAGTAATACATATAAATGATCGGCACTTTTTTTTTTGCCTTTAAAAGCTTTTGAACTCAATAGAAAAGCATGTTAGAAGCAGAATTGACAGTTTTAATTCTACCCATTTTCACCAGGGCGCATCAGATCAGAGACAAGCAATTCTTGGTGTGGGGGGTGGGGGAAGGAGATGGAAAGCTGGTATTCACTTTAAGTTCTTGCCCTGAAAAATCACTGGAAAGTTAAAGACCATAGAAAAGCAAACATTTCTTCAGATTTAATGAACTAATTGTAATACACATAGATACGTGCACTTCTGTCCAATTTCATTCCTCTAGGCTCCCCTTCCCCCTTCCCTATCCCTAAAATATGATAGGAAAGATAGGGTCAGTTCTGGCCTGGCTGGAAGGACCTGTTTTCGTTCCTGACATGCTTAGGCGAGTTTGAAAACCCTTTCATTTGAATACTCTGTTTGGATGTTAAGAGATGCTACTCAGAAAGAAAGCTAGCTTGGCTGCATGCCGTCAATCTCAGCAGGTATGTTTTTTGTTTTTGTTTTTTTTAAAGAGTAGACCTCATAATCTTCATCCTCATGCTTGATTTTAAAAAGAAATGTGGAAAACAAAGGTTTTGGAAAGGAAAGTTCCGTGAGTGTGTATCTGTAAATATATACACATATGTATGCAAACATATATAAACCATAAACTCATACATCCATTACATGCTTGTGTGCAACCTCCCCCCATCCATCTATACTAAGGCAGAGGCAGCACAGTATTACCGCCAGAGTGCTTTGTTTACTTAGTGTTTTCCCCCCAATCTGTCCGCCATGTATGACAAGTGTTTCGTGAGGAAAATTCTTCAGCCTTCTACAAATACGTCGAGTTTGGCCATAATGATCTGTGGAAGTGAACGGCCATCATTTTCGCACATCCCAAGGTGTTGCAGGAACTAGGAGAGGGGGTTGGAATGCTTAATTATAATGTGGAGGGAGGGTGCTGAGACCTTTACAATGGCTGTACCTGTAGAAAGCTCAGAACCTCCTAGACAACATTTGGAAAAGGTATGGTTGACTTTTTTTTTGCCTTTGGGAAGAAGATATACTCTTGTGTAATAATTAGCTCAGACAATAAAAATAATTGGAAAATCAGTTGGAATTTCTGAGTTTTTAATTACGCTTAATTTTGTGCTAAGCTGTAAAATTATGAATGCCCCTCAATTAAACACTCTCCACTTGTAAAGCATTTAACAACAATTATTTCCTAATCAGTCTGAATGTGAGTCACAAATGATGCTACTTTGCATCAAAGGGACGTCCTTAGACGTTACCTTTTAGTCATAAGTAAGAGGATTAATTTCTATAATTAAGGGGATAAATATGTGCATAAATACATATTTTTTTTACTCGTTTTCACTCTGAGAGACACGACTGGCTTATAGTATCAATGTGCATTTTTAATTGTCCGCCTTTGCTTGGAATCTTGAAGCGGGCGTATAGAGAGGGAAAGACGAGCGTGCAGGCAGAGCGTCATGCAGAGAACACACACGTGGGGAGGCAGCGGTCAGTAGCAGGCTCTGGCAGCGCTGTCTGACTTCAGAATCGCATCCTTCCCAGGAGATTTTCCTCATAACAGTCCGAGGTAGTGCCTTTTTTTTTTTTTTAATGTTTTTACTTTTCGGTTTCTCTATCTCCAGGAGGACAGGTCTTTGCCCCAAACTGAAGCTCAAGGCTGACTTTTAATGATACAAATAAAAATTGAGCCTGACCTTTTTAAACTCCTGTGTGAATATCTCATTTACCTAATGACTTTATGTCACCTAGGAAGAAGGTCAATTTCCTCTTAACCTTTTCCCCACTGCTGCAGTAAGCATTCTTTCCTAATCAATTGTGGCTGGAATAATCAATTCCCGTTTTATGATCGCTGACAAACTCAATCTCTGAGCAGGGAGTCGGCTAGGCGGTGTTCACTCGTGTTGGGATAGCCTCGTACACCCAGCTCTCCACTGTTCAGAGCAAAGTCGAACTCTCTCCAGTGTAGTACCTAGACTTTGGCAAAGTTCCCTCCCCCAGCCCCTAGGGTAGTTGAGTTGTCACTAATCCGAACCTGATATTCACCAGAACTCCTTCAGTCACTGACAACGCTTGCAGCTTTGCCTCTCTACCACAGTCTCCTAGCCTGTGATTGTTTTCATTTCAAAGCTGGTCTGCGGGATGGAAATGTCTTGCCCATTCCCTTCGTTCTAGGCGGATGTTAGCCTTGTGTGTGCCCAATTCACTCTGTATACCATCAGAGCAACGAAAAAGTCCAGGGAGAGTTCACGAAAGAAATAAAATCAACTGGTAAACATTTTGTGTCTTCTCTCCCCTGAAGGATCGTAAAGTTGGAAGGAACTTCCGAGGTCATTTCTTCTAACCACTACGGTCTCTTACAGCATCCCTAACACGTTTTCCACTAACCTCTAGCTTAAAGACCTTTCTTGAAGCAGGGTACTCACTACCTCAGGAGGGAGTTTATTCCATTTTTGGGACAACTCTAATAGTTTTCCTTTTATCAAGCTGAAATCTGCCTCCCTGTGACTTCCCCCATTAGTCCCAATTCTGCCCTTTGGAATCAAATCAAATCTTTCCCATCTGAAAGTTCTTCAAATATTCCAAGAGAGTGATATATACTCCTGCTTCTTTTTCAGGGTAAAAGTCCCAGTTCTTTCAATTTACCCACATATGTACTGGTTTGGAGTCCCCTCACTCTGCTGGTTGCCCTTCTTTGGACCTACTCAGACTTGCCAGGGTGCAACTCACCACAGCAGATCACAGATGGGGGAGGGGGTGGTAAATTATTTTTATGTCTCCATTCCAATACTTCTCATTTCTAACTTTCAAGTTCTTGCTTCTTTTTGCTTCTTTCTCATAATATATTACCCAAGAGTTGGTTGGTAAGTAACTGGCTTAGAATTTGTGTTTTATTTCCCCATAGAAACACCAAATTATTGTTGTTGTTATTTTTACTATTAGGCAAACACAAATCTTAAATCATAATTAGCCAAACCATTGCCCTAAATTCTGATAATGCTTTATTGAATGAGAGAAGAAAAAAGAGGAAGACACTATCTTCTCCTTTTCCTGGGTACAGAGTGAACTATGTGTAAAATCATGAAAAAGTTGATTTCTTTTTGACAAGGAGACCACATCTACCTTCCTAAACTCCTCTCTCTCTCTGATGCCAAGTATCTTACATGGTGTAAAGCCCCTCAGGATTCCACCTACTTACCATTTTATCCCCCACAGTAGTTTATGCAAAAGTTATCTACCTCCACTCTACTCTACCCACAAAAATATTTTCACTCTTTACCACTGCAGCTAGGAGTTGAGGAAAGTAACCTTATTGGACTAATTCACACTAATTTAAAAATGACTGAGAACACACCAAGCCTCCCAACATTATTTGCATTTGTAAACAAGGCCATTAGTGAACCCAAATGAATCTCAAATTAGTAGCATTTCAGCTATTATGTGTTTTAAAAAAGTGAAGTAAAAGATAATTCAACAGATAGGGAAAGGCCATAGTGAGACTTTGGAGTATTTTGGGACATTAGTCACATGCCATAAACAGGCTAGCTTCGCTTGTCAGTTTTCTCACCTTGTTAATAGGAGGGAAGAGGTTCTGTTTTTTTAAGCTATTTTTGTTTTACTCTTCTCCACTTTTTTTTTTTTGGTATGTCCAAATGTATAGGTTCTTTAAATGCATGATAGTGACAGTAGTCCTCTAGATGAAAAAGTCAGGCTGGTCCTGTATGTGCATTTGGATGATTTATAAATTCAACCTCAAGTCAGAGGTTGTATGGGCCTAGAACCTCTCTTGATCCCATTGTCCCTAGTGGTGGCTTTGATTTGGGGTCTTCTGAAGAATAAGAAATATATCTAACAATACTTAAGGGAAATAGAAATTTTATAAGGAATGACTGTGGACTCTGGGTTAGTAGACCTGGGCTCTACCTTGGACAAGTCATGATACCTTACTGAGACTCAGTTTCCTGATCTGTTAAAGCAAGGATTGTATTTCATGATTTCCAAATTTCCTGGAAGATTTAATACACATATACTATACTGTGTTCATTTAGCCGATATTCTAAGATTTCAAGAGTTGATCTTAGCCTGCTATTCTGGTTCACACTAATCAAGGGAATCTTTTTTTCCCATTCGACACTATGTATTCACTATAAAAATACTACATCATAATAATAATAATTCACTACATAAAAATAATAGAAGAGGGAGGAAATTATCAACAAATCACGTAGAAAATTCTGGTAAGCTTGAGTTAGATAGTAAGAAAATGCTGGATTTCACATCAGAAGATCTTGGTCAAAATCTTGGTTTAGTCATCTGTGTCACATTGGAAAAAAACCACTTAATCTCTCTGGGTCTTAGTTTCCTCATCTGTAAAATGAAAGGAATAGACTAAAGCATCTCTGAAGTCCCCTTCTGTCTCTACCTCTTATCTAGTTTCCTCCAATAGAAGCAATATTTAAAGACTCAGGCTTTGTGGGGACTTCTTACTAAGGCTCCTCTGTAGCACCCCAAATTTCCTATAGACTTCTGTAGCACAGTACTTGGAACATAGCAAGCACTTAAATGCTTGTTGACTTGTCTTAGATTTTTTTTTCTTTCTTCCAGATAACAGAAACGTCTCCAGAGACTTGCTCTTCTCAAATTAATAGTTTCTGAAAACGTAATCAAACTTGCCTCTTTCTCATAGCAAGCTCACTACTCTGGGGCAAAAGTACCATCTTCCAACAACTCCCAACAAACAAAACAAAACAAACAAACAACAACAAAATCCCACCAGAAACTAAAATGGGTCTATGGTGCAAGTGAAACATTATGGAGGTGAAATGGGAAAGGGGGCCAAGTTATACTCCTTCCTTACACCATAAAGAATATTTCCTTGGGGGATAATGGTACTGAGTCAGCTTGTCTAAAACCATTTTTGCTGGGTGGATATAATTACTGAAGAAACATCTGAACATTTGAAAAATGGAAAAGACTGACATACCACAGAAGCTGGTAATGGGAGTAATGGAGAGAGGTTCCTTCTTGGGCAAAAGAATATGAAACATTACCTGGATGGTGTCATTCTGTTGCCTCACACTAGAAAACTGGTTATTACTCTCCCCTCCCCTTCCCCACTGCCAGATATGACAGCTGAGGGGAAGGAGGAGAGCAAAGAATAGAGGAGTGGTAGTCCATCAGGAGAGCCTTGGGAAAGGAGTATAGCCAGGCTTCCAGGGTCTTCTTGCCTTAGGCCATGGAGTTTACTTTCCATTCTCATGTACCTAATTTTCCCCTTTAGTCACCACTTGTGATTTTATCACTCTAGGGGTGAGGGAACTCCCTTAATTGATGCACTTCTAGTAGCTAGTGCTTCTAAAAATGTCTCACTTAGAGTTTCCTGGGATTCTGGGAGATTAAATGACCATTCCAGGGTCACACAGCTCATGTGCATCAAAGGCAAAAGGACTTGCATCTAAATCTTCCTGAGTCTAAGGCTGTCTCTTTACTACCTCATGATGTCTCTTAATGCAGCCATATTATAGGTGAAATGGGCTTTGTGGGCCTGTGTCTATGGGAAAAGGCACTGTGATTTCCCAACACATTTTTGTCTATACACCACACACACACACACACACACACACACACACACACACACACACACACACATATATAACCCACTACTAATAGTTCTGAATGGAATTTCCTGACTCAATAGAGATGGTCCAGTCAGTTTATTATGAGGCACCACACTATTACTGTTTTCACCTTGACTCTCATAAATTTTGAGTGGTCAGGCATGGAGTATTGAAAACCTTTGAGAGCTTCCTTCACAAACAGCTTCCACTTCTCTGTCGAGAGAAGACACTGAACACTCCAATAGAAATGCTCAAGAACACACTTGCTACAAGTTTCCAATTTCATTTCATTTCAACTTCTTGCTATTCTGCTCTTCTCTATGCCCTGCTAGGCCTGATTTACAGTCTTTGCTAAGTGTTCCAGCCCTAGCAGATAGAACAGAGAAGGCCAAGCACCACGCACAGCTGGAACCCATGGAGCCCCCCTAATGGCCTAGATGCAGACAGTGCCTGGAACTTTAATAGCCTAATGAAGTGGAACTTCTTGGCCTTATATGGGTGGGTCAAGAGAGAAAGAAATTCTAATGGGACTATTTTCTGCAATACAAAACAGGTTCTGGCCCTTGGCCCTATAACTGCATTGCCCTTATGATCACTGCATGTATCCCATGCTGTGTTATACATCAGTCATGTCTCAAAATTCAAAACTCTACAGAGAGGTACATTAAAAAGAATCACAGATAGCATTAACTTCTTCTTCTTCTTCTTTTTGCAGGGCAATGGGGTTAAGTGACTTGCCCAGGGTCACACAGCTAGTAAGTGTCAAGTGTCTGAGGCCAGATTTGAATTCAGGTACTCCTGAATCCAGGGCCGGTGCTTTATCCACTGCACCACCTAGCCGCCCCCTAGCATTAACTTCTGAAGGGGTCTCTGAAAAACTCTTCTTTCTATATGGAATCACAACATGTATTGACCAGAATTTTAGGTCTTCTTGGAATGGACTAGAATCCAGGTTTCTCTCTCTCTCAGGTTAGGATGAGTAACATGAATAAAGCTTTGACTTCCTTCCTTCCTTTTTTCCTTCCTTCCTTTCTTTTTCTTTCTTTCTTTCCCTTCCTTCCTTCCTTTCTTCCTTCTCCAATATTTTTCATCTAATATAAATCAGATATAGAACTAGAACCCAGTTCTTCCTAACTCTACAACTGGCCTTCTGTCTACTAAACCACACTGCCTATCTCCCTCTACTGCTACTATTGCTGCTATTTCTGCTGCTGTTGCTACTGTTTAATGTATAATGTTTTAAGGTTTAGATACATAATCTCATTTGGTAACTTTCTACATGATTTTATCTAAATTATTTCACCTCTATAGTTCTCTGTTTCTACTTCCATTTCAAAAAATTAGGGCACTGGCCTAGATATTCTCTATATTCCCCTTTAGATCTATGGGTCTGTGAATCTATGATCTTAAGATCACCTAGCCGACTAATAAAGCAATATCAGTTATTAATATTGTTATTACTTTATAGCTTAGTAGATACTCCAAAAAAAAAAACCCTCAGTAGAAGGGGGGTAGTACTATAATGTGTGTGGCCCAGTCAGAGTTGCTGAGAGAAATGTGGAAATTGAAGAAAATCACAGTAAACGTCATCTTCCAACCTGGTACAGTTGAGAAAAATACTAATTCTTAAGTCAGAGCACCTGAATTTGAATACTGGGTTTTTCATTGCCTATCTGTGTGACACTGGGCAATCTGTTTAGTTCCTTTGGTCCTTAGTCTCTTAGTCTGTAAAAGAGGGAATGAGACTAGATGACTTCTTTTTTTTTTTTTTTTTTGCGGGGGCAATGTGTGTTAAGTGACTTGCCCAGATTCACACGGCTAGTAAGTGTTAAGTGTCTGAGGCTGGATTTGAACTCAGGTACTCCTGAATCCAGGGCCAGTGCTTTATCTACTGTGCCACCTAGCTGCCCCAACTAGATGACTTCTAAGGTCCATTCCAAGTCCAAATCTATGATGTATGATCCTATGATCTGTTGATGAAATTTGCATTCCTCTAACTTTCATGCATAAGTCCTAGGCTTGTCCTTTGAATAAGTAAAATTCCTTTTCCAGGGGACATTCCTTCAAATATGTGAAGACAGCTATCATGTTACCCCTATGTCTTCATCTTCATCTTCTTCATCTTCTTCATCTTCATCTTCTTCATCTTCTTCTTCTTCTTCTTCTTCTTCTTCTTCTTCTTCTCCTTCTTCTCCTTCTCCTTCTCCTTCTTCTTCTTCTTCTTCTCCTTCTCCTTCTCCTTCTTCTCCTTCTCCTTCTCCTTCTTCTTCTTCTTCTTCTTCTTCTTCTTCTTCTTCTTCTCCTTCTCCTCCTTCTCCTTCTCCTTCTTCTTCTTCTTCTTCTTCTTCTTCTTCTTCTTCTTCTTCTCCTTCTCCTTCTCCTCCTTCTCCTTCTCCTTCTTCTTCTTCTTCTTCTTCTTCTTCTTCTTCTTCTTCTTCTCCTTCTCCTCCTTCTCCTTCTTCTTCTTCTTCTTCTTCTTCTTCTTCTTCTTCTTCTCCTTCTCCTTCTCCTTCTTCTCCTTCTCCTTCTCCTTCTTCTTCTTCTCCTTCTTCTTCTTCTTCTTCTTCTTCTTCTTCTCCTTCTTCTTCTTCTTCTTCTTCTTCTTCTTCTCCTTCTTCTCCTTCTCCTTCTCCTTCTTCTCCTTCTCCTTCTTCTTCTTCTTCTTCTCCTTCTCCTCCTTCTCCTTCTTCTTCTTCTTCTTCTTCTTCTTCTTCTTCTTCTTCTTCTTCTCCTTCTCCTCCTTCTCCTTCTTCTTCTTCTTCTTCTTCTTCTTCTTCTTCTTCTTCTTCTTCTTCTTCTCCTTCTCCTCCTTCTCCTTCTCCTTCTTCTTCTTCTTCTTCTTCTTCTTCTCCTTCTTCTTCTTCTTCTTCTTCTTCTTCTTCTTCTTCTTCTTCTTCTTCTTCTTCTTCTTCTTCTTCTTCTTCTTCTTCTTCTTCTTCTTCATGAGTCAAGTATTATTAAGCATTGAGTATGTCCCAGGCAATGAGGATACAAAGATTCAAAGAATGTGACTTGATCTCTTGTACCTTCACTATCCTGATTACCCTGCTTTTTTGTGCCCTCTCTAACTTGTCAGTACCCTTACTAAATGTGGTGCCTAAAACTCACCAACATTCAAGATGTGTTCTGGCCAGGACAAACTACAACCCAGCTATCACATCCCTTGTTCTGGATACTATAATAGGACATAATGCAACCCAAGATTGCAGTCACTTTTTTTTTTTTTAGTGAGGCAATTGGGGTTAAGTGACTTGCCCAGGGTCGCACAACTAGTAAGTGTTAAGTGTCTGAGGCCAGATTTGAACTCAGGTATTCCTGACTCCAGGGCCGGTGCTCTATCCACTGCGCCACCTAGCTGCCCCATGCAGTCACTTTTGTGACATTCAAAATATGCCTTTGATTTATCTTGAACTTGTAGTCTACTTAACCCCCAAGATCTCACATGCTAGGTAAATTATATTTCTCATGTATTTTAGGCTACATAGGGTTAATTGGCTGTCCTGGCAAACTAACGAGCACATATAACAGTGTTCCTATGGGGGAAAATGAATTCTTTTTTTGTTTCAAAAGTCATTGTTTGGAGATATAATGTATGTGTGCATGTATATGTATAACATGTTTATAGCTAAACAATGAATATATATGTGTGTGTATATATATATAATTTTGTTGTTATTCAGTCTTTTCAACCCAATTAGGGGTTTTCTTGGTAAAGATAATGGAGCAGTTTACCATTTCCTTCTCCAGCTGATTTTACAGATGAGGAAAGTGAGGCAAACAGGGTTAAGGGACTTGCCCAGTGTCAGGGAGCTAGTGTCTGAGGTCAGATTTGAATTCAGGAAGATAAGTCTTCCTGACTCTAGACCTACTACTTTATCCACTGTGCTACCTAACTGCATATATATTATAAAATATGATTGGTTTAAATATATATATTTATACATATTATAAAATATTATGTTTGTCTATATATCATATTTTTAAATCAAGAAATAACTTGATATATTATATTTGCTTGGATATATTATATATCTAAGTAACATATTTTAAAATAAAATTAGAATCCATTTTCTCATAGGAAAAATATCTATATAACATTATCTACAGGGAAGGAAGAGAAGTAGATAAGGAGCATCAGGAGAGGTACAAAGAGTACCTAAATCATTCAGAGAGTTTAAAGAAGAATGTATGTATTCTATCTACCTGTCTATGTATCTATTTATGCATACATATATACGTGGATATAATATACATAGATGTATATATGCATTCATTTATATAATACACATGTAATATAGACAGACAGATGGATAGACAGACAGCTAGCTAGCTAGAATATATATACTTTTCATTAAACTCTCTTTTCCCTTGGATTCTATGGGATTGAACTATTTGGATCTTGTTCCTTGGAAGGTTTATCAACTTCCATGGATTCACCTAGCATGTTTATGCAAATGGATTCAGAATGTTTAATCCTAGCCTTAATGAACCTCTCTCTTCTGTACAGAGATTTCTAGTTTCACATTTCCAACTGCCTGTTGGACATCTCCACTTCTCTCTATGAATGAGCATCTTAAAATAAATACAATTAATTTCTCCCCAGAAATCATCTCTTCCTAACTTCTTTATTTCTTTTTGCATTATCACTATTCTCCTAGCTCCATAGGCTCTACATTTAGAATATATGGACTTTGATATTTTCATGAATATATGATTCATTCAGTGTAGAGACTCACTCCAATTCCTGCCTAGCCATTCCTGTCCATACTACTTGACTTTTTTCCAAGTCTTCCAAATCTTCTATGGTGGTGGTAGTGGGGCTACTCAATGTATTGGGGGACTTCTTCTAGATGCCTTGACATTGCATGGATACTAATGAGCACATAAGCTCTTCTCAGTTCTTCCTAACTCAGTTAACCACATGATTGGTCTGCTTCCTTTTCTGGCCATACAATACAGTTAGCTCCCTGATGCCAATCTTTATGCAGCTTCTCTTGAACTCTTTTATTGGTAATGAGTTACAACCTACTGATATCTTTCATCTACGTTGGTGAAGAAGTATTGCTCTTCAACTGAGCCTAAATTTTAATTCCTTGGATTCTCTTATACCCCATGACTTGTGGCCATACAAAAGCCCAGAAAGATGTTTAAAAAGATGTGTGTGTGTGTGTGTGTGTGTGTGTGTGTGTGTGTAAAAGCTTGGTTCATTAAAAGCACCATGTAATTCCCCAAAGGTAAGCCAGACTATTTTTTTTTCCTCTCCACCTAATTCTAAGGCTGGATCATTATTCATCCACAGCATTTGTCCAAGTTATATTTACTAATGGACCAGTTCAATGGGTTTTTCAATCAACTTCCTACCACACTCTGGACAACTTCATCCACTTAGTTTTTCCTATTTGGATGGTTAGGCAAAACTATTTTGAGTAATTGTTGGTCTCATTTGGTAGTTCTGCAGTGTTCCAGTGCTTGATGAAAATAACACAATGTCATCTGCAAACAGAAACATGTAATGGACCTCACCAGCTATATAGAATTCTTCTTCCATTTGGACTCTGTCCTGGAAATGCTCCACAACAGCAAAATATCTTTGGCAAGCCTACATCTCCATGTTTTATGCCTCACTTGATATTTGTAATCAGATGGTAATTAAACAAAGTTATCTCTGTTGTTACATCTTTCAAAGTATTTTAAAAGATTTTGACATGTGCGTGGGAGACACTTTGCTGGAGAAGAGCCTTTAAAGCAATATTTTACATTACCAGATCATTTCTTATAGAAAACAAATAATATATACAGTAGGGTTTTATGTTCTTTATTCTTTTCACTCAATTGTTTGACTGAGAAATAAGGTGTCCTGTGGAATATCATTCACAAAACCCTGCCTATTCCTTTGTCATATCTTCATGAAGGATGTCCTTAATGCCTGTGTATATTATTCTTATAAAGCTTTTTTGCAATCACATAAAGATGGAAGAAGAATATGAGTCAGTAATTATTAATGTTTTCTTGGTATCCCCCTTTTTGGTAATGCTAAGGAACTAGATTTTCTCTAAGTCTTTCATATCCTTCCCATTTTCAGATACCTTAAAAATCAATCCCTCAATCCTCTCCAAGCTGTGTTATGTACGGGGCTAAAATTCCAGCTATACTATCTAAAATCTAATGAGTTATTGCCAATAAATTATAAGCTTTAGCAAGAGTATTTAAGTGTTTAAGTATTTATTAAAGAGCATTAGGATCAGAGAGAAAGGTACAAATCTAACTATTTCTAAGAGACCCCATCATCTGACCTGCCATGATGAGTTCAGGAACCAAAATAGAAAGAACCCCTCCACCAGTATCCACTTCCTACTTTGTGTCCTCCCAGAAATGGGAGGCTCCTCAAGTTGATTGGCTGGTAGCTTTTATAGACAGTATCTGAGAGCAAACGTCACTTCCTGATGCCAAGGTACTGACCACATGGCTTTCCCTCAGATGCCTTCTCCTCATGGAGGAGCTTTCTTACAGTAGCTCTCCAGCAGGTGGTGTTATTCCAATCATTGCAGTTAACACCATCCCAAACCTCTTGTTTATATACTTGGCCAAGTCTAGTTGGTCTTTCCATCTCTATTTTCTCTAGCGATAATTCTACCTCCTCATGCAGCATGGTAAAAATTGTGATATTAGAGTTTAAATGAAATGGCTCCACTTTCATTAATAGATAAAAGCATTTGCTACATGCATCTTTATCAATCTAAGTTTTTTATTTTTATTTTTTTAAAGTTTTTGGATATCTGTCTTCTTCCTTCTAGTTTCATCCCTGGGATGGTTTTACTTAGTTGAGTCTCTTGCCAAGCTTTCTATAAATGTGTTTTTTCCTTCCAGGGCTTCTCACTGTTTTATGAGTCAATACAGCTCATAATCTTCAACCACCCTCCTCCTTATGATTTTACAAATGAGTTTATGTTATAAACTGCTGTTGCCTTTGGCTGACACATCTCTCTACCTGGCAAGAGGAGTATTTGCTTGGCTGAGGTATTTTCTAAGCTCTTTTGGTCCTTCCTTGGGCAATGATTTACATTAGAGATAAGAGATGTATACAAATAGCTGTAAAACAAAATACGATTTGATAACTTGAAAGAAGCAATGTGCTATGAGAGAGTAGAAGAGGTAAAATTTGAAGTTCCTTTAGGACAAGGTCAGTGTCTGGGGAAAAAGTATCTCCAGAGTTTTTAGAAAAACATACTGCACCTAAGCAGATGTTAAATGAAGAATTATTGAATCAATTAATATTTTAGTGAGGCTCAGCTATGGATTTAAAAAAATGTGGACAAATATCCCATTAAGTTATCAGTTTAAATGTTATTTGTTCTATGTAAAACATAGTTTAGTTTAGCTAATAGGCCCTGTACTCTTTTAGTGATGGAACTAAATTCAGCTTAACAATAAAGGATCAGCAATACTAATTTGTCACTTTAAAAATCTAGCTACCAAAATCCTACAAAGCAGATTAAAAATTGGATTAAGATGAATGTTTATTATCTCATATAGTTCAAATTTAACTCTAGGGGAACATAGAATTTAATCCTGCAATAGTCCTGATTACATTTCAATAAAGGAACAAGAGAGTTCTACAAAGATTACTTTGTTTCTAATATTGGCCGTGACCTGTCCTATTGATAATATAGGAGTAGTTCTCAGGCATTTAACTTATGCAAAATCAAAACCAAAAGCTATATTAAGAACTATAAAGTTATGTTGGAGGGGATGTGGAAAAATTGGGACCCAATTCCCTGTTGGTGGAACTGTGAACTGATCCAACCATTTTGGAGAGCAATCTGGAATTAGGAGTAAACAGTTATAAAACTGAATATCCTTGAACCCAGTAATACCATTATCAGGTCTGTTTCCCAAGATGATTAGAGAAAAAGTAAGATAACTTATATGTTCTAAAATATTTATAGCAGCTCTCTCTTTTCCAAAGAACTGGAAATTGAGGCAATGCCCATAAATTGGGGAATGGCTAAAGCTGTGATATATTATTGTGATGGAATACTACTGTGCTATGAGAAATGATGAGCTGATTGATTTTAGGGGAAAAAAATGGGAAGACATGCATGAAACGATGAAGAGTGAAATGAGCAAAAGCATGAAACTGTTGTACACAATAACAACAATCTTGCTCTGAGAACAACTTTGAATGACCAAGTCATTTTGAATATTATAAATACTGAAATCAACTACAAAGGACCTATAAAAGAAGATGCTATCCACCTCCAGAGAAAGAACTAATAGAAGTATATGTACTATGGTTTTACATATATATATATATGTATATATATATATGTCTCATATATATATACATACGTGTGTGATGTTGGGAGCCTTCTCTAGAGTGAGGTGGTGAGGGAGGGAGAAAAAAATTTAAAAGTGCCCAGCAGAAAACAAAATAAAACCTGGAAGGAAGCACAGAAAAATAGAGTACCTTGAAAATTATGTCTAGTGATTATTACATAGTTTAAAAAATGGAACAGGGTGAAATGGAAATTAATGGTTTTATATCAATCTTCTTTTTGTGTCGTACCATGTACATGGAAATGTTCTTTTTTGTCTTTATGTATTTAAGATGAAAATGAATAAAAATAAAAGAATTATAAACTCATTTTTATGAAGAAAATATAAACACTCTATTAGAGTATGAGCATTGTAATGTAATGTTTTTTACACATTTTCAAACTGCCACATCTTAGGAGGAACAACATGGAGTGACATCAACAGTGGACTTGAATACCTCCATCATAGGGTTATTGTGAGGATCAAATAAAGAATTTGAAATAAGGGGCTTGATATCTAAACCACAAAGAATTACATTAATGCAGGCTATTATTTCTGGGACACATTTTCTTTTCATGAAAAATAAGGAGGTTGGATTTGTAAGCTACCGCTTGGACAGCTTGGGCTGAGAGGAAGTACTGATTGGGTACTTAGGGAAATTAAATTTTACATTTCAGTCTCCTTCTTAAAAGTCAATGGAAACTATGAGGCTTGGTCTCCAGAACTCAAGTTAAATGTTTGGTTTTTTTCCTTTTCCCATTTTATAGATGGAGAAACTGGAATTAAAGCATATAGCTAATTGAAAGACAATTGAGACTAGCAGCACAAAACTTTCTGAGACAAGGATCTCATTTGTTTAAGAACAACTTTGAGTGAATAAGTAATTTTTACTATTATAAATACCCAAATTAAATATAAAGGACATATGAAGAAAAGCACTATCTCCATCCAGAGAAAGAACTGATAGAAAGAAATATGTATAGAATAATTTTACATATATGTGTTTGTGTATATATGCCTATTTGTGTCTGATGGTGGCCATCTCTAGGGTGGTGGGGGTAGCGAAGAAAAAAAGGAAACAAAGAAATTATAGGAAATTTTTGTTGTATGTTTGAACGGAATAATAAGCTGTGCTTAGTAGTGTGTCATTTAAAATCCAAATTGTGGGTTCTAATCTGCTCCCCCCAGTTTTTTTGGGGGGGAAGCTGGCTAAAATAACTGATAAATTGAGCAAGAGTTTAGGCTTTTAAGGATTTATTAAAATATATTACAAATTAGTGAAGAGAGAGAGAGATTGGGAACAGATTCCTTATAGCATGGAAAATTCTAGTTTAGATCTATTCATTATAGCAAGAGAGAAAATCACTTTCCTTTCCTTGCAGCCCACGTGAAGTTCTGACACCAAGCCAATGTCCGAACGAAAAGAGGGACCCTCCTTTTTTTCTCCTCATCTGCTGCCACATGCTGTTCCTCAATGAAAAGAGTGAAAATCCAGTGAGCTTACCTCCGCTTAATAGTTCCTATCTCCCTCCCCAAAAGGAGAGGTCCTTCAAGCTAATTGGTTGAGAGTGGTCTCCTGTTGACATCAGCAGTATACAGCCTCTGAGAACAACAGGTCACTCAGGGCCAGCCAGGTGTGGTCTCTATCCAATCACCCTTAAGTAGGTACTCAGTCAGTTTCTCAGTTTCACCCAATTCAAACAATTCTAAATAAATTTTCAGGTGGGGCCTCTGGGCATCTGCCAAATCCCATTATTTTATCACAGTAGATTTGCAGCTTCATGTGCAATTATATTTTTTTATTGTACCATGTTATGGAAATGTTTACTTTGTTCCATAAATTGAAAATAAAAGAAAATTTTTAAAAAGAAAAATGTTTTTGGAATATAAATGTGATTTATATAGAACCATTCTTAAATTCTAGTTCTATGAGGGTAAGGCATATGTTGTGTTTAGTATATTTTTGGCATTTAATAAGCTTAAATTTCTGATCCATTCCTAGACCACATGAACCCATGAAAAGATTGCACTAATGGAATACTGATCCCTTGGAATGGAAACAGAGTAGCTCTACTTCAGGTAGTTCTACCTTATGTTTCTGCTTCCTTAAGTTACTTTAAGTCAGAATAGCATGGTGGAAAGATAAATAGCTTTGGATTCATAGAATCAAAGAACTGGAAGAGATCTCAGAGGAACTCTAGTCAAGCCTACAACTGTTCAGGAATCTCCCCTAAAAACATTTACTTGCTCCATGTGTGATCTTGGGCAAGTAACAACCTCTCTAGGTTCCTGTTTCTTCGGCTGAAAATCCAAGGGGTTATATTAGATGATCTCCAATATTCCAGAAAATTCTATATCCAATGATCCATAAGATATGTTCCCCATAAGACTATTCTTGGTGAACCTTACTGACGCTCTTCTTTCTGCTCATAGTGTATCTTAGGAAAGCGTTAGTGTTCTTAGGTCAGTAACTAAGGGAGAGAAAGTTGGATGAGGATAGCAGGAAATTCGTACCTCTGTATTTGGGGATGATAGAGACAGACAGACACACAGACACACACACACACATAGTTACAGATAGATATAGATAGATATGGAATATATATAGTATATATATATACACACACATATGTATGTATACATACACACATAATTACACATATAAATAGATGATATATATATATAAATTAGATGATAGATTTATCTATTTATATCTATCTATCTATCATCTATCTATCTAATCTATCTATTTATTTTTCCTGGGGAGAAGGACAGAAACAAGTGTAATTTATCTATCTATATCTATATCTGGAGGCAGGTAGGTGGTTCAGTAGATAGAGAACTGGGCCTGGAGTCAGTTTTCAGGACAACGGAGTGGTTTCAAGACAAGGAGTGGTTTGACATCTCCTTCTCCAGTGGATAAAGGCAAATAGAGGTTAAGTGACTTACCCAAGGCCACACAGCTAGTGAGTTCAAATCTGACTTCCAGATACAAATATGGATAAATAAATCATACTTGGCTCCACTCTCCCCAGGAGATATGTATGTATGTATGTATGTATGTATGTATGTGCATGTGTGCATGCATGTGTGTATGTGTGTGTGTGTATAAAATCCCCAAAAATGGAGGGAAAAATTTGCCTCAATCCTCATCCCACTTTCTTTCCTTTAGTGACCTATGTACAATAACACTTTTCTAATACATACTATTAGACGAAAGAAGAGTTTCAATATGGGTTCCTGACAACAGTACTATGTGGAATATAACCTCTGGATCATTGGATATAGAATTTTCAGAGATGTTAGAGATCATCTAAAATAACCCTTTCAATTTTCCAGTGCCTTTGCCAAGAAAAGCTCATACAAGGTAACAATGAGTTGATATGACTGAACTTAACCACACTATAGCTATATCTATATATCTAATCTATATCTGTGTCTTTGTAACTATATCATCTATACATTTAGATCTAGGTCAAGAATGAGAACTAGCTCTTGACTTAGGTAGATTATATAGTTAAAGAAAGGGAGAAGCCAATCCTGACATTTTATAAATGAGGAAACCACAGTCTGGGCAAATGAAGTGACTTGTCCAAGGTTTCCCTAATTTAGCATTTAATCTGATCATAATGATTGTATAAAATACAAGAGATACCATGCATATAGCACTTTAAGATTTATGAATTAGTTTTACAAATATTATCTTATTTAATCCTCAGAAAACCCCTGCTAGGTAGGTGCTCTTAGTATCTCCATTTTACAGTGGGGGAAACTGAGGTAGACTTGCCTAGGGTTACACAGCTAGTATTTGAGGCCAGATTTGGATTCAGGTGTTCCAATTCCAGATTGAATCACTGTGCCACCGAGCTGCCCTAGAAAAGCAAAATTATCCCTTCTCTTAAGGAACTCACATTCTAATAGGGGAAAACAACACACATAGAAGGTTTCAAATGCAAGTTAGCTGCAAAGAGTCAGTGGTTCTTAGAATGCAGCAACAAAGCAGATAGAAAGACATATTCATTAGTGTTGTTTCCATCGATACAACCACTTTTGTCGAACTGTTTACCAGTGCAAAGAACTTTGGTGATGAGAAATGGGATTTTTTGTTCTTCTGTATCTGTGGCTGCTGAAGAATTGCAGGTTATAGGACCTGAAGAGGACACATCTTCACAAGAATTACTCCACTGGATCATAGTTGTAAGGGTGGGCGTGGGTAATGATGCTGGTCTAGGGAGGTAGTCTAGGGAGTGATGCTGGTCCTAGGGTTCTTGGGTTTACTTTATTCTTATAATGGCAAGAAAAAAAACAAACAAGAAAGATGCTTTGTAGGTTGGATGTCCCCTTTGCAGGAAACTTAATGGAAGGACATAAATAAGTGCTGTATGGGATGGTCAGGCATATTTGGGTCATGATCCTGTTGGAGGAAACATGCACATCAAAGAAATCACAGATTGACTGAATATCTGAGCATATGCAAGGCACCACACTAATTTCTGGGCATACAAAAGGTAAAATGAGTTAGCCCTCAACCTTAAGGAATTTATATCTTACTTGAGTGGGGTAGAGGGTATGGCACAAAATGTAGACACATAAGAAAATAGAAAACATACACAAATAATTTTTGCAGGGAGGGAGAGAGCACTTGTAAATGGGTTGTTGGGGCAGGAATCAATAAAAGATATTGGAACCTTGGCCAAGAGCCCAATCTTGCAATACTTTAGGCTGAAACCCAGAAATCCAAAATCTGTTTTTAGATTCTATCTTCTTAACTGGGGCCTAAACTCACCTCCCTAATTTCTCTTTCTTTTATGAAGAGTTTGACTTCATCAACACAATGATAAAACTAACACCTGTGACCATAAAGTATTGAGTTTCTTGACTAGGTCTTCAAAATCCTTAGCAATGTTTGTTAAATTGCTTCTGGCAGAAGGGATTATCTGTGCCTCTGTGAATCTCCACAAGTAGGCAATAGTTATCAAATTTAACAATTGTTGAGAGTTTGTCCATTACATCCTGGATATGTGCCCTGGGGACAAATCAGACCTCTTCATTGTTAAGATCAAGGAGACAAATGTCTGCTTCCATCCACCTAAATAAGAACTTATTAACCACTGCTATTTGTCTTTTCTTCCTTTGACCCTTTCTCTACGATTTGTCATCTGAAGACACTGGTAAAACCATATCATAATTCCTTAGAGCAGTGGTTTCCAATTTTCTTTTTGATTGTGTATCCCTATCAGTAAAACATTCTTGAGCACCCACCCAATTACATATTTGCTTATTTATAAGTTATAGAATGAATGACTGTACTAATTATGAGCATCATGAAACTTGCACAAATGAGTAACTGACAAAAGATGAGGTAAAAACAAACTTGTAGGATTTGCCCCCAACACACTCACATCTACCCTTGTCCTCCAATACTGCCCCTATTCCCTTCCTTTATCCACTGCATAAAATTTGGTACTAGAATCAATAGGAAACCCCAGGAGTTTATTAAATAGGGAAGTGATATCACCCAACCTATACTTCAGGAAAATCACATTGGCAGCAGTGGCAAGAGGATTAGATTGAAAAAAGGAAGAAACTTGAATTAAAGAGACTGATGACCAGGTTATTAGAGTATTCCAGGTGATAGGTGATAAGGAAATGAACTATGGTAGTAAATGTAGGAGTAGAAAAAAGGGTGCCAATGTGAAAGATATTGAGGAGGTTAGAGAAAATGGTCAACAGATTTTATATATGAAATGTGGGAAGAGTGGGAAGCTGAAGGGGGCATGGAGGTTGTGAAGTTATACAATCAGAAGGATGATGGTGCCCTTAGAAATAATAGAGAAGTTTAGAGGCAGCTAAAGAGCACAGGGGTAGCATCCTGCCCCTGGAGTCAGGAGCATCTGAGTTCAAATTCAGCTTCAGACACTGGTTGTGTTACCCTGGGCAAATTACTTCACCCTGATTGTCTCCCCAAAACAAAAACGAAACCAAAATGAAACAAAATAAACAAACAAAAAAGAAATTTGAAAGAAGGATGGGTTTTTTTGGGAAAGAAAATGTCATGAGATTAGTAACAAAATTGAAACTCATCAATGTTCACTCAAAATTAACAAAAAGGGATATTGGTGGCAAGGATGGGGAGTGGGACTGTTATTTACCAATCACTTACAGAAAGCATTGAAGTAGTTCTTTGAGAGGTGGCTGCTGGTGATGATTTGGTGATGCTGGGAGTGGGGAATTTTTCCAATAGTACCTGCATAACTGTTGCCTTGGGACCCTGGGTAGCAATTAATTTATAAATGACTGGAGAGGCTGACTCAGATCAGAGTGGAAAGAAAGAGTTTGCACTACAGAGGGAGAGAGAAAAATGGGAGAATGTAGAGGTAGAAAGTGTGATCCTGTTGAAGAGAAGCAACACAATCGGCTATCATGGGAAGTCTGAGATGGGACTCATTTTCACATCCTCCATTGGCCACACATTCCTTGCAGTTAGACCATGTTTCCCTTGAAGTCAGGTCAAGGTTGTCACTTTGAAGACAGTAACTTAGAGGAGAAGAAACAAACAACATCTTGTCCAGAAAGTCTGCTTTATTCTTCTTCAGGAAAAGCCACATATTTATTATTGAGCTCCAAGTGTTAATTGGCTCTTTTCTTTTTTCTTCTATCAAATTCTTCTACTTTTCCACTTTTGGACACAAATCAGGATTTTACCCTTCTTCACATCTTATTTGAGCCTAGGATCAATACAATGACCCTAAGATCCATGTGCTTCCCTCCCTTCCATATTTAGTCAACTTATTTTTATTTATTTATATAAATATATTTTTTTGTGGGACAATGAGGGTTAAGTGACTTTCCCAGGGACACACAGCTAGTAAGTGTTAAGTGCCTCCTGATGCTAGGGCTGGTGCTCTATCCACTGTGCCACCTAGCTGCCCCTTGAAGATTAATTTTTTAAAATTGCCCTTAGATCCATAAATCATTCACAAGGTTTCTTTTCCTTATTTTCTCAAGTCACTTTCTGATTGTTCCTGAACAGGTTTTGATGCAGAAATTTACCCTTCTCCATGGGCAGGTGTCTCCTTGATCTGTTGTTTTTAGGCTTCAATCCATGGTGACATGTCTGCAATCCATACTGTTCTGGGTATCTTTTGTAGCCATTATCATCTGAAAGACATCTAAAGGGTTTTTTGTTTTGTTTTGTTTTTGTTTTTTAGTGATTGAGAGGATTGGGTTTCATTTTTTGCATTCCACACCACTAAGTGGAAAAGTTGATCTGCACTGACACGAGGGGTTCAGATTTGTAGAAACTTTTTTGTTTTTGTACTGAAAACAACCCATTTCTTCCCTCCACCTCCCCAAGCTGGGGTAAAAATAGTTGATTCTTTCTCCACTACTACCCCCAGGCGACATTCAACCAAACATGATTCAACCTACATACTGTGTGATTACTAAAAATTCCCCCTCCCCCTAAAAAAAACACCCAAAAACTAGGTGGGAGGAAGATCCCTGTTTAGTTGTTGGGAAAGCATTAGCAAAAATTGATTCCATTTACTAGGTATTTAGGCTATGCCCTAAGATAAAGAAAGGAGTCAACTATCAATGCAACCTATGTTGAACCAGAATTCAGTATGTTTTTACATCTGTATTATTTAATAAAATAATCTACAAATAAATACAAAACAAAAGGGCAAATGTAGAGACATATTTCGAGTAAGCATACATATAAAAAAGGTAAGTGCAAATTAGATCTGAATATTCATGAGTCACAAATCATTGACAGTTTGGAATAATGTAAAGCAGCTTTATAAATGAGGTTAAGGCAAGGGACATCAAAGAAATGCATCGTTAAATCAATAGCAATTTGATTGTGCATATACTTGTAAATTGCAGTTACAATTTTTGTGACATAGGAGAAAAAATATCTGATGAAAAAGGAAGACACATAAATACTCCTTTTTTTCCTGTTAGATTTCTGCAATTCAGCATGCATTTGGACACTTGCTGGGGAAAAAATGAACATTCTGGTACTTCCCAGCAAAGATAGAGTTTGCCTCCTTTTTGCTGTCCCATCTCTGAATTGGCCTTGCTTGCTATGCTAGAAAAGTCAATATCCAATGATTCCTATACAGTCACTTTCTAAGACAAAGATAATCACCAAGTGTAGGTGACTTTTGTAGATGACTAAGCTTCTAATCAGAGAGCCACTGTAAAATCACTTCTGTTGGACCACAAGAAGTCTTTCAATGAATTTCCTCTGAGGGAGCTGGATTCAGATGAATTACAGGTATAAGAATAAATTGCTAGAGGAAGATGGAAGAGAGCAGGGCTGTAAAAGATGGGTAGCACAACTATTTAAATCAAAGTTTCTTTTCATTTTTTTCCCAACGTCACTGGTTATTAATTACATATTGGTTCTTTTGTCTCAGTGACATTTTTTAGAGGTTGTTGTTTAATATTTGGAATGTAGGAACTTAAAATACTGCTGATCCTAAACAAATTGCCAACTGGTCCAGGTCCTTCACTTACAGCAGAAATGGTTCCAATTACTTTTTCTTAGATGTGCACATTTGGGTGACTTATCTGCAAGTTATAAATGACGGCTTTCAGCCACCATGCTCTGTGAGCCTCTTCATTGTATCCTTGCCAGTCGTGCAGAATGATTGATGAAGCAAGTGACGTCACTGTGGAAATCACGTTGACGCCAAAACCAAACAATAGCACTAATTTTGGAAGTGGCTGAGGGATTTGTGGTCCTTTCAGAAAATTAATCTACATCTTTCTGCTGGGCTGGGTTTTTAAAACAGCCACTCTGATGAATGAAGTCAACAATTAGCCTGTGTCACATTTGGAAGAGAGAGATCCAGATGTGGGATGTTTGGAAGGAGATAATTTTGTTTTCTCTCCAATTCTGTATGTTAGACTAGAAGAAGAAGTTAATAGGTTATTTATTCATTTATTTCACGTTAGATTTGTGATTTCATTAGGATGCAGTACTCGCAGCATCAAAACTCTCTCCTTTTGATGCAGGTCAACAACACTGTATATAAAGTAGCATTAGAGATTTGCCCGGGGACACTGTGAAAGTAAGTAACTTGTCCATGGTCACACAGATGGTATGAATCAGGGACAGGTTATGAACCCAGGTCTTCCTGACTCCAAGGCCAGACTTAATTCACTATGTCATTCTACCCTGCCTCCCACTTCTCTATTTTATACCCCTTGTGTATCCTAAGAAGCTTCATTCCAAAACAAAAGGCTCTAGAATTTTTTATGGCCTTTTCTATGCAAACTCTGCCTTGTGACTTGCTCTACTGGTTCTGATTGAGTAATCTGATGGCTACAAATGGCTTTGTCTCCATGGCATACCCAACCAGATTTTTTCTATAACCCACTCCTCCCAAAGCAATTAGCTTTTTCTGTCCTTAAGCAAAAACTTCTGTTTTTCCTTTCTTGGGTTATTTATTTCTCTAATGTTTTAAAATGCTTCATTCAAAGAGTCATAGAATACTCAGGAAAGGATCTTACAAGTCATCTAATCTACCTTCTTCATTTTACAGATGAGAAAGCTGAGACTCACAGTCAGAAACTTTCTTTTAAGTATTTTATCCATAGCATTTGACTTAATGACTTCTACTGGCAGGATTTCTCATAGATCAACAATTCTGGGGGAATCTTTTTTGCCTGCATCTTTTTTTTTCTTAATTAGTTCTATTAATAACTGATGATTAGATAGCATTTTAAAGCAGACAAAATATGTTATGTGCCTTATCTTACTTGATTTTCACAACATTCCTATGTTACCTACCACACACAAAGTACTGTTATCCCAATTTGACAGGTAAGGAAAATAAAATTCAGTGATGTTAAGTGGGCCTTGATCACACAATTGATACATGTCAGAGACAAAATTTGAACCCAGTTTTCTTTCTTTTTTTTTTCCTAGCTCCCCCCTTCCCTTTCCACCCTACATTAGAAAAGGATAACATTTGACAGATTTATAAATATATATAAAAGTGTAATGTTCATACTTTTATTTATCAGTTATTTCTCCAGTGGTGGACATTATCTTCCTTTATAGGTCCTTTGTAGTCGATTTGAATACTTGTAATACTCAGAATACCTTGGTTATTCACAATTATCTTTCAAACAATATCACCATTACTGTATACAACATTCGCTTGGTTCTGCTCATTTCACTTTTCATATCATGCAAGTCTTTCCATGTTTTTCTAAAACCAACCTGGTCATCTTTTTTTTTTTTTTTGGGTGAGGAAATTGGGGTTAAGTGACTTGCCCAGGGTCATACAGCTAGTAAGTGTCAAGTGTCTGAGGCTGGATTTGAACTCAGGTCCTCCTGAATCCAGGACCAGTGCTTTATCCACTGTGCCACCTAGCTGCCCCTGGTCATCATTTCTTACAGCACAGTAGTATTCCATCAAAATCATATTCCACAATTTGTTTAGCCATTCCTCAATTGATGGACATCTTCTCAATTTCCAGACAATAATGAGCAGGTTGGTTTTAGAAAAACATGGGAAAGACTTGCATGTAATAATGAAAAGCA
The DNA here is from genome assembly GCF_019393635.1 of Dromiciops gliroides. Taxonomy (NCBI): domain Eukaryota; kingdom Metazoa; phylum Chordata; class Mammalia; order Microbiotheria; family Microbiotheriidae; genus Dromiciops; species Dromiciops gliroides. The sequence goes on from NC_057862.1 coordinate 186,649,458, forward strand.
AAATGAGCAGAACCAAGAGAACATTGTATATGATAACATAATAATGAATAAAAATATACAATAACAGAAATATTGTGGACAACCAAGTTATTCTGAGTATTAAAAATACTCAAATCAAGTACAAAGGAGAAGAAAGATGCTATTTACCTCCAGAGAAAGCACTGATAAACAGCAGTATGCATAGTTTGGTTTTATATATGTATGTATGTATGTATAAATCTGTGTCAAATGGTGGCCTTTGGGAGAGTTTGGAATTTAAAATGTAACAAAAATAAATTAATTAAATTAAAAAAGAAAATTCAGAATTTTTACATAGCTACTGTAGAGCTGGTAACTGACATTGAAACAAATATGGAATTATCTTGTTAACAAATCGTCCCTAAAAAATAGTATGTGAGTTATTTACATCCAAGATATTGTGAGTAGCTAAAGTAAATTTAATAGTTTGTTGTTTGGGCCGTATCTACTGAAGTCTAAGGATCTGAAATATTTCCTGAAAATATTAGATGATTACGTGTATGTGATATTGTGACAGGGTTTATTATACAAAATGTTCAAAGTGCTAGTATTAATTTGAAACACCTTTGATGCCTTCAAATTTACTATAAACTATATTTATAAATTAATCATTAGTATTATTTGTGTTTATTTTTTTAGGGAGGTGGTGATTTTATTCCCAAATCTGTTGTCACATTTGTCTGACTTGCCATTAGGTAATCAATCTATCAGCATTCCAAGGCATATTTCTATCAACTTATGCTTCAAAATGTCCCATTTTCCTATTTTTTTTTGAGCTCAGGACTAGAATACTTCTTTATGTCTTTGAGGCAGAATTCAATAACACACATATTGATGGCATATGTGAATTCAGGACACCCCAGTTTTCATAATGTACTCAATCCTCACCAAACACTCTTAAAAGAAAATAAATGTCACTCTAGGTAAGTTTGCGCAAAAAAAGCTCTAAATATAAAACAAATCCCATTAAACCTCACAGACTAAATAAGAGGTCTGGAGGTGAGCTTAAAAGATCAGTTTGTCTAGGGGCTATGGATTGGTGTAAAATGCAGAGATAGAAGTTAGTTGGGTGGGGGTGGGGGGTTGTAACATTGAGATTCCTGTTAGGAATCTACCTCTGGGGTAGAGTTGACTAGGAATCAATAAATCAATAAGGCAATTGACAAGCATTTATTCAGTTCCTACTGTGTGCCAGGCATTGTATTAGGTGCTGGGGATAAAACAAATGAAAAAGTCACTATGTTTACATGGAAACAATGAATATGAAATTGGACAGACTTAGAGGGTTAGTGGAGAATAGAAGGGTGTGGTGTGCTATGGTCCATAGGGTCACAAAGAGTCAGATATGACTGAATGAATAAGCAACAGCAACAGTTGTACATTCAAGGAATTTATATTCTATAAAGGGAGACAATACGTGCACATATGAATATATACAAAATAAAACACAAAGTAATTATGGGGATAGGAGGCACTAGAAACTAGGGATAAGGAAAGACCTCATATAGGAGAATTGAGTTGACTTTTTTTTTTGTGAGGCAATTGGGGTTAAGTGACTTGCCCAGGGTCACACAGCTAGTAAGTATCTAGGGTCTGAGGCTGGATTTGAACTCAGGTCCTTCTGAATCCAGGGCTGGTGCTCTATCCACTGTGCCACCTAGCTGCCCCAGTTGACTTTCCAAGGAAACAACTGATTTTAAAAGATGGAAGTGTGAAGGCATTCACATTCAAGGCATGAGGAGTTACTCTATGAGACACAGGAGACAATAGAGGGGAACATTGAGTGTGAAGAACATCAATTGGGCCATTTTGCCTAGATGAAGTGTGTGTAGATATGAGAATCTCTCTTGGTTTTTTTTTTCTTTTTGTTTGTTTGTTTTGTTTTGTTTTAGTGAGGCAATTGGGGTTAAGTGACTTGCCCAGGGTCACGCAGCTAGTAAGTGTTAAGTGTCTGAGGCTGGATTTGAACTCAGGTCCTCCTGACTCCAGGGCCAGTGCTCTATTCACTGCGCCACCTAGCTGCCCCTCTCTTGTTTTTAAAAGAATAAGGAAATAACACATTTCCTTTTACACTAATTCTAGAATCCAACAACTTTCACCGATGATTAAACAAGCATTTAGTAAATGTCTTCTATGTTCTGAGCAGTAAGGGTACAAAGACAAAAGGAAAATGTCCATGCTCAAAAAAAGCTTATATTCCGTCAGGATAGACAACATTTACATATGAATCATATGTGAAATAAATGTAAGGACACACACATAGTTATATATGTTATTTTGCAGGACAAGGGCCATAGTGCTAATAATGGGAAGTATCAGGAAACCCTTCATTCAGAAGGCAGTGCTAAATCTAAATGTTGAATGATGCTGGGGATTGTTAAATGCAGGAGTGAGCTGGAAGTCCATTGCAGGCCTGTGCAAAGGAAGGGAGGCAGGATATGGGATGCAAAATACAAAGAGGAGGAGCATGGTGGCAAAGAATATGAACAATGGACTACCTATGTTCTATTTGGCCCTGCACACTCCATCTCATCATGTGGACCGCTTCCTGTGTCCATGTTCAGCTCTTTTCTTTTGAAGTGGTATTTGCTGGGAATAGTCACACATAAAATTGACACCAGTTTGGGAATTTGAAATAGAGCCAGACTCAGACCATTGGAAGTTGACTTCTCTGAAGCAGATGACATAGTAGTGATTTTAAATCTCTTCAACCTAAAACAGAGTTGAGCTAGTAGCCTAAAGGAGAAAGCCTCTAAATCTCTTTATTACCCACACCCCTATAATCTCTTCATTTTAGCCAAGTGCACACAAGAATGCAGGAGAGCATTCCAATTAAAATGTCCCAAGGTCTTCGTCTCAGATAAGAATCAGGCCTTTTTGAGTTTGCTAGGGGGACAAACTATTTTAAACCCAAGGAAACCATTTTGGACCTTGTTTATTTTGATGACCAACTCATTTTGCTTGGTAAAAGCCTCATGCCAATTTGCCTCCTGTAACGATTGGAATGACGCCACCTGCTGGAGACTTACTGTAGAAGAGTTCTGCCCATGAAGCGAAGGTCTTTGAGGGCAAGACCAGGAGTCAGGAAGTGACGTGGGTTAGTGGGAGGAGGAAGGAAGAGACTGGCGCTCAGTCTCGTGCTCTTTCCTCTGGACTCGGGTGGAGAGCGGAGCTAGAAATGTGCTCTCCCTTTAATAGATAGGAATCTAGGCCTTTCTCTCTCTTTACCAAATTCTTATTCTCCTTAATAAACGCTTAAAAGTCTAACTCTTGCTAAAGCTTATAATTTTATTGGCGACCACTCATTAAATATTTTAGACAGTTTAGCTAGAATTTTAGCCCTTAACACTCCCTACGGAGTGTATGCTCCGGCATCCCATCATTATTTGCCACCAAACTTCAGAGCTATTGTCGAAGCATCTAAAAATAAGAGTAGCTGTTTAACTAATTTTCCCTTTGGCTTAATTTGGCAATTATCAAATCACATTTGTCAATACAACGACTGAATCAGATGTGACCTAGACATCAAGATTTTAAAAAGCCTCTGTAGCCTTTCCTATTATTTCAAGTTATAGTAGCTACAAGCACAATCTTGATTGGATCAATAGAAAACAAAAATGTGCGCTCCTTTGTCATTTCAGAGCCATCTATTAAAACAACTCAGATACAAAAATCAACTTGGTTAGAATACAAATAGGATAGCATAAGGAGGCTTATGTTTAGAAATGCAAGATGCATTTTTTTGGAAAGTATTTTAAGGAGAATTAATCTAATCCTAGCCATTAATATTCTTCCATCATGTGATTTTCATTCTTGGACATGTGGATGCTATAAAATATATTATTAAGGCTTGTCATTTCTTTTCCTCCCTTCCCTTCCTTCTCCCCCTCTTTTATTTTTTCCTCCTGTTTCTTCTTTTCCATTTTTACCATCATTTTTTCTTCTATTTTCTTTTTAAAAATACTAGTATTCTGTGATTCAAAGAAACAATAATTTATGGAGCTGACCCTCTCTCCCCCCCCCCCCCCATCAATCACATTAAACTAGTAGGACCATCTCAAAGACAGCCTGGATCCAGAGGTAATAATAAGCCATGAACCAGCCAGCAGTAGCCGAGGTGAGCTTAGCTTTAGTCAGTTAGACACCACAGAAGTATACATTTACTTTTTAATGATTGCTTATGATCTTGTAGTTCATACTCGTACATTTTGGGGGCAAGTTGATTTCATATTGTGATTGGGGATGCTACTTGGATGCTACAACATCAGCAATGTCTAATAAACATGTGTAAGAAACACAGCCATGCTTGTGGCTGTTGTGAAGAATGCACATAAATGCATAAGTATTTTCAATTACTAACATTTATTTTGATGTTTCTGTTGCTTTTGTGGCTTTAAAAATGGAAAAGATAAGTGATAGATTAGAAATCATCACCTACAGCTGGCATAAAAAAAAAATTTCCCCTCCCCTCACTGGTTTGTATTTTTAAGGAATCTGTGTATCTTATATATCCTGATATCCTATGTACAGAAAGTGACATCTACTGGAGAAAGCAGAGCTGAAGATTTCTTTTCCAAACTCCTTTCCCTGTAAACTTTTAGAGAAACTGTACCAGCTTCAAGCTTAGACCCAATTTTAAGTAGCAAAGCCTTGAAAAATGTACTAGCTGCCTATACAGAGCATGAAGCCTGATTGAGTTTTCTTGATGCTTTTTCAAAAATGACTTTGGGCAATAGTGGTTGTGGGCCCACTTAAATGATATGGCTGTTTTTGGATTTCTCAACTTTAGGATACAGACTTTATGCCCCAAAGGCTAACACTGATGGGATTTTGATGAGCATAAACCCTTGAACGACAGGTATGACTGTAATTCCACTGGGTAAGTTATTCTGAAAAAAAAATGGAGTGATAGTGTGTGATTTTGTTCAAATGGAAATGAATACAAGATTTATTGGCAAAGGGTAAGTGGACAAGAAGATGGAGGTACTAATAGGGTACACAAGTTTTTTTCTGATACCTGGCCCTCCTTCCATCAACCACTTTTATCAGTCAGCAAGCATTTAAGCATGACTGTGTTCCAAGCATTGTTTTATTCACTGGGAATAAGAAGACACAAGGAAAACAGTCCCTACCCTCGAGTAGCTTATATTTTTACCAGGGGAGACAATGTGCCAATATAGTTATATACTACCTTCCAGTATCATTATTCTGATTCACTCTCGTTGAACAGATGTGTGTTAATTTCCTGGGCTGGGGTGGAGCCACGTTCACAGGATATTAGAAGAGACTGTCCAGAATTTCTCCCTCGAGGCCCAAACTAAGAAGTAAAAACACCTTCCCTAGAAGTAGCAATAGTTTCTTCTATGACCTTTTCTTAAAGGACACTAATTCCTATCCTTTGCTTAAAAGATTTTTCCTTAAGGAGCTCAAAGTATCTTAACCCTTTAGCTGCTTTCATTCCAGTTGAAATTTCTATCTCCTTCATTTTACAGTTTGGGAACCTGCACAGATATATTGTCTGTTTGTAGAGAATTATATCTGACTCAGACTTGACAGATTAGAACTCAGGTTCTTTTTTATTTTAGGTCATAATCTTTTATACCATCCACCGGGCTTTCTTTATTTGGATTTAGGTATAAAGTCTTCTATGGTTTAAGTAGCTGTTAAAAAAAATTCCAAAGGGCTAATTAAAAAATAATCTTATTTTGTTTTTTGTATTAATACTCATGTACTCCCTCTGCTGGCGCTACTAATTAGCAAACACCTTTCATCCCAAAGCATTTTTGACATAATCAGTGATGCCAAATGGTTAAGCAAGACACCATGCAGCTTTTTAGACTGAAATTGATAAGGAAAGTAACATGTCAGTAGCATTCCATGTAAAACAATCAGGCAGGAATAAAAGTAAATCATAGGTTGAAAAAAATTACAAAATATGAACAAATTTTTTTTCAGGAAACAGGGAAAAAAAGTTCACAAAGTCCATTAAAAAATGTTTGACAAGTACCCTCTTAATTAACCAAAACAAAACTGTGAACTGTGTTAACATTTAAAAGAAATTAAAATGTTTTTAGCAAGAGACAAAATACAAGATTTCTGTTTTGATTGCCAGTTTATCAGGAGTGTTTCACTTTGTTTATACATCTACCAGAAGTTGATGTGTCTCTATCTTTGTAGGTATTAATGTCTATCTAGAATATATAGATATAGATGTAGATATAGATATAGATAGATAGATAGATAGATAGATAGATAGATAGATAGATAGATAGATAGATAGATAGATAGATAGATAGATGTCCAATGTTGATAGACTGGATCAACTTCTCACTAGCTATATCTCTATTATAACATTACAGAAAAAGAAGATAAAAGCTTTTTTTCAAATCCTAGGCCTAATCACAGAACAGAGAAGTGACTTTTGGGAGGTGCATTTACATGAAATTAAGGTCCATTTAATAAATTACCCCTTATGGGGCACTTTGAACCCTAGTGGTCAGAAGAGGTTAATGCACTCCGTGCAAGTGAGGCAAGCATTCACTATGTAAGGCTAGTAAGCAACAGGGCCAACAGTAATCTAGACCTTCTCTGCATTAATAGCCTAATCTTCTTGAGTAACCTTTGTAGTTTTCCATATTATGCAACTCATCGTTTGTTTACAGTTGATTTACATCTTGTTTTCTCATAACTTGAACAGTTTTCCCCTCTTTTCCATTCTTTAATGTCACCACTCTTGTTCACACCCTCATTTCTGCTCATCTGCATTACTTGTAATAGCCTCCTAACATGGCTTCCCACCTACAGGCTCTTCTTCCTTCAATCCATGCTGCCGCTAGGTTAAACTTTCTGATGCATAGCTATGGTCATATTATTCCCATGCTTAAAACTCTTCAATGATTCCTCCTGCCTACTAACTGAAATCCAAACTCCTTGGTTTGGTATTCAAGCTCCTCCCTAATCTGATTCTGGACTTCTCTCACGTTTTTGTTCTGTTCGTTAGTCATGTCTGACTCTTCATGACCAGAGTTGGAGTTTTCTTGCCTGAGATAATGGAGTGGTTTGCCATTTCCTTCTCTACCTCATTTTAGAAATGAGGAAACTGGGGCAGCTAGGTGGCTCAGTGGATAGAGCACCAGCCCTGAAATCAGGAGTACCTGAGTTCAAATCTGGCCTCAGACACTTAACACTTACTGGCTGTGCGACCCTGGGCAAGTCACTTAACCCCAATTGCCTCACACACACACACACACACACACACACAAAGAGAAATGAGGAAACTGAGGTAAACATGGTTAAGTGACTTGTCCAGGGTCACACAGCTAGTAAGTATCTGAGGACAGATTTTAATTCAGGTCCTCCTGACTGTAGGGCATGCACTCTATCTACTTCATCTAGCTTCCCCTTTTCTCTCATGTTATCCCCTTTTTAATGGTCTATACTACAGTCAAATAGGACTATTTTTCTCCCCCTCAATAGGTAATTTGTGGTCCATCATACCTTTTCTCATGCCCTTACCTCATTGCTTCCAGCTAAACTTTATTTAAGGCCTAACTCAAATGCCAATTCCTCCATGAATCCTTTTGTGATTTTCCCAGTTAGAAATGAACCTTTCCCACTTGGAGCTCTCATTATCCTTTCTCTGTACCTTTCTTTCATACTTCCTTTCCTATTAATTTGTAAGCATTTCTTATACCTGCTGAAATGTAACTTTCTTGAGGTCAGGCACCAGATATTCTTCGTATATCCTGTAATGTCCAGTTCAGGACTCTGAATGTAGCAGATGCTCAATAGATGGCTTAAAGAAGCAAACAAAGACAAAAGACTTTGCACAACTATTTAGAACTAAACAACTATGGTGGCATATGTTTTTGGGTGGCAGTATTTCAACCCCAGAACAAGTATCCTCCTTCACTCTTTTGTTGTTATGTAATCCAGATTCAAGAGGGTAGTTTCTTCAGTACCCTGTTTGTTGATATCCCCTTCTGTTTCCAGTTTTTTGCAAAACTTTTTGCATCTACTTGTTTCTCCTGTGTTCACAGGCCCATAGGATTACAGTTTTAGAGCTGGAAGGGACATGCTGGGTCATCTAGTTCAACCCATCCATTTTACAGATCAGTAAACTGAGGCTCAGAGCAATTAAGTACTAGCTTCAGGTTATAGATATAGTGTTAGAGAGGGAAAGATATTTTCCTCCTTGCCTCCTTTCAATCTTTGACCATCATAAATACACAAACCTCCCTTTAAAACAAAGAAGGAAAAATAAAAGTCATTTTAAGTAAAGCAAAACAGTACAACTTGGAAACATTTGTCTTCTGTATGGGAGAGGGTCAGGAGGGCTAGGAATGTTGGCACTGCTAGATCACCATTCCTCCTTCTAGGTCAGTCCTCATGAGCATCATCTAGGGAAGCCAATCCTTTGTCATCCCACCAATTGCCATCCAGAGGAGAGACAAGTCAGCAACAAAGGACCTGAGGGAGAGACCCTAAGGTGTCAAGATATGTTAGGCAACTCTAACCACCACTATCACTTTAACCCTCATCTCTCTGCAGATCCTAATGGAGATAGCCCAGGATCCTGAACCCAAGAGCCTTGGGAATAGCATTGTACTTCCTCATTCTTCCCCCCAACCCTTCTCCCCACCAATCGCCATCCCCACTTCCAGCTCAGTTACCACAGCCATCACTGAGGAAAAAGGTAAGTGCAAAGAGGGGGTCCACCTTCCTCATTGCCACCAGCAACAGCTACTGACCAATATTTAACAATAGGCAAGTAGGCATTGAAGCCCTTAGAGTGGTAGGACCCTCTAGGCCATGGCTTCTTAAACTTTTTTCCATTCATGACTCCTTTTTGTGGGAGAAATTTTTATGCAACTCTGGGGATATAGGTATATGATAGGCATAACCTTTTACTGTTGCCAATTTTTTCACGACCCCCACATTCAATCACATGACTCCATATGGGGTTACAATACAGAGTTTAAGAAGCTTTTCTGCAGGACATCATTCCTGCTTTCAGCCAAGCCCTCCAAGCCATCATCTAGGAAAGCAACTACTATAGAGAGGAACCCAGACATCTCCACTATCTGCCAACTAACTGTCATACTAAGAGTAGGCATTAGCCAACCTATCTGAAGCATCAGGGCACCCTAGAGGAAAGATGGGAGGCAGTATATTCCAGACAGGTCAAACCACTACCACCACCTTGACAGCCATATTGACAGACCTTCATAGGGACCTCCCAGACCCTGAAACCAGGAATCCTGGAATAGGAACATGAAATAATGACATTAAAGAAGACATATTTGAATCTGCTTTGTTGTCTAACCCTAAGTATCAATGGGATTTTTTCATCTGTCTTGTATATAAATTGTTTCCTCCTTTTGATTGTAAGAAACTTGAGAGTAGGGGCTGTCTTACTTTTCTACTTGCATCCCAGTATTTAGCTCAGTGTCTTGCATATATAGTTAAATATTTAATAATTCATTCATTCATTCATTTTGTAGGTGGTATCATAAGGTTAAACAGGTCAGAAAAACAAAACAAAACAAAACACTTCATCTAATAGAAACATGAAAAAGACAAAATAGGATTTTAAGGGATAGTCTTTCTTTAACAGAATGATGACATTTTCCTCTTGCAGGAATAGAGAAATCAGCCTACTTTGGCCATTTTACTTAAACAACTTGCTTCCAGGTGACTTTGTTAGACTTCTCAACATAGTCTTGACTTCATTTCATTCACCTGAACATCGAGGGAGCATTATTGCAAAGGGAACTAAACTTATGTGACAGCCATTTATGTTTGTGCTGGAAGCCCTGAGTCTCATTGTGACTTTTTCCTGAAATGTCATACATCATGTCTAGTCCAAAGATCAGGTAACTTCTTTACCATGACCCTCTGTGTTTCCTGTCGCCATGAGGTTTAAAAATTGAGATGGAAGGAGGACTGGGGCATTTTGTAGCATGGCGCATGCAGGTCAGAGAAGAGATTGAACCCTTGTGATATGCCTACTAGGCAGTGTCATGTCTTAAGCTATTTGAGAATTAAAAGTAACATCTCTGTTAGGCGGCATAGTCACACATGTGGGAGGTTATGTTCCTTTCAGTTCACTGATCAATTTTATTTACCAAAAGCATGCCACAAAGCATTGCTTCTAGGTACTCTTTTCAGGTCCTAGTTAAATACAAAGAGATTCATCACCAGTAGTCAGCCCACTTGGTGATGAATGCTATGGCCATGGCAAATCATGAAACAAAAAGAAATACAAAATGGTCCTCAGAGCCACCAGAAGAGGCCTTCCTTTTATGTCTGCAGAATGGCGGATAAAGAGACAGGCAATGCTAAGAATCAAACTTTTTAAAAAATAATTTACAAACCAGTCAATCATTCAACTGAACAAAGCACCTTTGGCCCAATTGTCCCTCTTCAATAAATGGGCCTAGACCACAGCATCTTTGGTTTTATCTTTTATAACAAGTTTATCAAATTGCTGTTTGAACTTAATACCATACTATATACTATGGAAATTTAGATTCTGAAATAATATTGCCAGAAAGTTAGAAGATAAAAGCTACACAAATGTAATACTTCTTCAGTTTTCAATGTACTCTGTTTTCTATGTACTTAAAATGATAAGTTAATCAATCAATAAGAATTTTTGGGTTGTCACCCTTGGATTCACCCCTTTGCTTTGTGTCCTGGAGGATATAGAAGCTTTAAATATGACTCCTGACATCAAGGAATTTACAATTTAGTCAATTTAATATAATGTAATACAACTGGAAAAATTAACAAATAGTAAGAGATGGTATATCATTAAGTACCTACACATAGTAGGTGCTAAAAATGCTTACTGATGGATTTCTTGATAAATGTTAAAATTTGTGGCCCAGATTATAAGTACTTTGACAGCACAGGGAAAGAGATGAATTATCATTAAAGGCTGCTGCAGACAAGAAAGGCCTTATAGTGGAGGTAGGAGGAATATAAGATAGGCCTTAAGGAAGAGACAGAATTTGGGTAGTTAGGAAAATAACAGGGCATGAGGGTGGTGTGTTTAGGAAACTGAAGATTTCTGCCTAAGAGATATTGTGTAAAGAAGTAGTGAGTATAAGTTTGATTGCATTGGTCATATAGTCAGATTGTTGAAGGCCTTAAAAGGAAGAAAAAAGCCCTGAATGTGAAATGCAGTGGAGCCATTGTGAGAATGCTTTCATATTTGTTATCTCATTTATCTTATCATTTTTACCCCCAAGTAAATTAGGAATTAGCTGAATCCAGGTATAGGCTTATCCTCCCTCTCCTCAACTCCTTTATAGACTAGACCACTTTTTACATTGTAGGTGATATTGCATCAGCAGCAGTTGATACATATTTAAATACCTTTAATATTTAAATGACCAAATGAATAAGTAAAAAACTTATTAAGTGTTTTACTATGGACCAAGCACCATGATAAGTGCTAGGGATACAAACACAAAAGCAAAAACAGTCCCTGACCTCAAGGAACTTACATTATATTATGTGTTTCACACATCTTCAGTGCTTGATTTTATGTTTTCCTCTGGCTTTATTGGACTGTTGAATCAGTCTGAATTCTCAGTATACTCCCCACCTACCCCCATATGCCCCATATGAATGATTCTTCTTCTTCTTCTTTTTTTTTTTGTGAGGCAATTGGGGTTAAGTGACTTGCCCAGGGTCACACAGCTAGTAAGTGTCAAGTGTTTGAGGCCAGATTTGAAGTCAGGTCCAGTGCTCTATCCACTGTGCCACCTAGCTGCCCCATATGAATGATTCTTAAGACGGGGCAGCACAGATGTAGGAGCTGGTAGAAAATTAAGACAGCAGACTTAGAAAAAAGAAACAAAATTTCTTCTTTCCTACTGTCTCAAATTTTTCTTCACTTGATCTTTTTGTCTCTATTCATCTTACACTTTCAGAATTTAAGAAATTTTTTATAGGTTTGAGTAAATTTCAGAAGAGACTTGAAGAGAATTTTGAGTGGATAACTTCTATGAGTACTCTTTGAATAAATCTTTGCAAGGGAAATAATAGTAGTAAGCATATGTATGCATAAATGTGTGTGTTTCTATGTGAAAAATCATGACCAAAATCATGAGAATGCTTTCTTGGACTTGAATTTCACCATGGATGACATATAAGAAATAAATTCCAATGATACAGTTCCTTATTATAGTTTGGAAGAACTCAGAAATTCCTTTGTTCTACATTGGTTGACTACACTGTAAATGGATTTCCCTTAAGAGTTTAGATAGTTTTAACAAGGAGAAAGAATTCTTACTGGATACTCTGGTCAATTAGTATTTATTCACCTGAGGAGAATTTTAGCTCATTAGCAACTGGCCCATTATTCATACTTATGTAACCCAGCCTTATTACACATTGCTCCCCTCTACTCATATTATAGTCTAGCCAAATGGGACTTCAAGCTGTTCCTCATTAATGATACCCTCGCTCCCACCTCTGTGGCTTTTCACTGGTTAGCTCTCATGCTTAGAATGCATCTCCTCCTAGTCCTTTTCTAATAGAATTCCTAGTTTCCTTCAAATATCAGTTCAAGTGCCATCTTCTATTTGGAGTCTTTCCTGCCTTACAATACAAAATTTAAAGTGCTATGTAAATGTCTGATATTATAATATTCAATGGCTATTTCTCACAAGGTTTCACCAATAGCAGCCCCATTTTACAGACTCTGGATATAGCATCATTGTAGTCAGGGCCTGGGTATTCACATACCCTATCCCTCCTCCAATTACAGGGAGATGCAACATAGGACTGGGTTGGCCACAATGTTCCATTGCACTGTTTCATGCACAATGATCTTTAATCTCTGGGGTTACTTGCTCAATAATCCAAAGTATAAATGTATTTCACCTTGCAGTCCAATTTTTTTTTCTCCCAACAGAATAGTTCTCTGACATGAGAATAGGAGACAAAAGGCAAATAACTTGTTTTATGAAAATGTTTCTCAAACTACTTTTTTTTTGAAACCTCTGTATTCCTAAATTGTATATACTTGTACAATTATAATAGAGCATATTTGGTCAGTTTTTATCTTTGTGGATAAAGTACTTAAATTTAGACTAGCGGTTCTCAGACGTGTGTGTGTGTGTGTGTGTGTGTGTGTGTGTGTGTCTGTAGCCTTTCTTCACTTAAACAGAACAAAACAGAACAACCTCAGTGGTATTTAGTAGTAGAATCTTAGAGTGTTTTTGTTGTTGTTGTTTTCATGATATAAAAAAATGCCTCTTGCTTTGGCTAACCATATCTACACATGAAAGGCCCTGAATGTGGTTTGGACTCTAGGATAGTCCTTGATCTTGCCCTCTGGATTTTTGTTGGTCTTTGTGAAGTTTCCCTTCCCATTTATCTATATAGGAGAAGATAAGCAGTTTGGAGTTGAGAAACTGAGGTATTTCAGAAGCCTAGAGTGTTTTAACAGTTGACAGGTGAATGAGTAGTCTTTACCTGGAAGATGAAGAGGCATAGCCTGATTTTCAGAGATTTTTATGTTAGTAGTTATTTGCTCATGACAGATTACCCACTAAGAACCAATATCAAAGATCAGATAGTTTATTTAAAACAACAACAACAACAACAACAACAACAAAAAGACAGTCTTGTGACTGTTAGTTAGGAGCTAGGTGTCTTGGACAAAGAATCTCCTCTTGGAGATATATAATGGGGACTGGTGCATGAGCAGAGTAAATCAAAGGGGCAGCACAGATGTAGGAGATGGTTAGGGAACCTGCTTCTGGGAGAGTTGTAATATTATTTAATGGAAATTCCTTTGAGTGACTTGAGCACATTTTCTGACTGGTTATGCTCATGTGGTTAGGAGAGACTTATTTTGATTGGCCACAAAACCAAAACTGGTATCTTCAAAAAGGCCCCTTTTCCTCTTCAGCTTTGCTTTCACAATATCTCATTGACTTAAGATATCAAGTGAGAATCAAAGCAATAAGGGGCATCCAGGAGCTCAGGAGGCAGCTATGTGATGCAGTGAATAGAATGCTAGGAGTTCAAGGGAACAGCTAGGTGGTGTAGTGGATAAAGCACCAGCCTTGGATTCAGGAGGACTTGAGTTCAAATTGGACCTCAGGTACTTGACACTTACTAGTTGTGCGACCCCGGGCAAGTTGCTTAACCCTCATTGCCCTGCAAAGAAAAAAAAATGCTAGGAGTTCAAATATGCCCTCAGACATTAGTAAATGTCCGTGTGACTTTGGGCAAGTCTTTGTCTCATTTTCCTCAACTGAAAAGTGGGGATGTTAATAACACCTACTGTGAGGATCAAATGAGATAATATTTGTAAGGCATTTAGCACAGTGCCTGACACATAGTAGGTGTGATATAAATGTTAGATAGGTACTATAAGGGAACTTTAAGGGGCCTTGAGGACTTCTTCCCTCTGAGGACATATGGTTCCAAGAAATGAACCTCAGTTCTTGGCGTCTGCTTTAGTTTTAGTTTTTAGTTTTTAATTTTTTCCCATTCTAAGTAAAGAGAGTGGACTGATTTTATTGGTCTTATGAGTTTCTGTTCTTATGAATTTCAGAACATTAAGAAGGCACCCTGGCATCCTGGTATTCCAGAGTCAATGCAGCATCAATGACCCAAAAAACAAGAAGTGACTTCAGGACTCAGTTTGGTGATAGCTGAGACAAGGAGTCATCAACCAGTGATGCTGCCTTTGGATATGAACTTGGTGGGACTAGAGTTATATGGGAATTGAGCTAAGTTGGAGGCAATTTCCCCATAAATACTGTGATAACAAAGGGGAAGATACACTACTGAGGTATTAGGGAAAATATTTGTACTTTGTTCTTGTTATATCTTCAAATAAATGTCTGTTTGGTGGGGAAACGGGGGGGGGAAGAAGATAATTTGGAAATTAAAATAAAAAATAAAATAAAATACAAGCTAATTGATGTTGTGATTAAATAAACCTGGAATGTTATTCATTGGCATTTAATATTAGGAGAAATATAGTCAGTTGGGGGTGGGGTTGAGCCAATAGCAATGGAGAAGAAATACTCCAAATACCTTGGGATATGCTAGAACTGTGAAGGAGTGGTGGAACTTAGGCTCTGAGAGAGTGGGCAAGAACATCCTCACAGGTGTGAAGTCTCTTAGTTATGACTCAGAAGGGACTAAACCAGATCCTGTCACAAAGGAAAAAAGCCTAGAATTTTTTTCCCCTAGGAAAGGCTTCCACAGAATGATGGCTAGGATACTTACTTTTCTAAGGAAACTGCTTTAAAAGTCTCTGGCTTTGGACTAAAAGAGCATGCCAAAGCCCAGTCTTCTTATGAGGAAGAGGCAGCTCTATAGCAAAGGATTTCAGCTAAAGCCAGAAGCTGGAAACAGAAAAGCTTTATAGAAATGAGCCCAGTTAGGGTTGTGCCTGGCAGTTCCTGCTTGGAGAGTATGTATTCAGCTGAGTAGTGTCCAGTGGGACAGTGCCCACTTGAGGCTATGTGATAGGAATGCAGCATCCTGAAGAAACTACATGTTCACTAGAGACCACCAGACAGCAGGTCCTGCAGAAACGTTCTGATGACTTCATTAGAAGACACCAGTGACATCTGAGGCATGAAGTTACTTTTCATGTGTATGATCCACATATATACCTCCTCCACCATACTCTCTGGCCGTATGTTTCATCCATGTGTACTCTTTGATATATGCGCTCTTGCCATACGTACTCTTTCTATATGTGCCTTTCTATGTGTGTCCACTTTACTGATAAGATGTGTATTTTGGGGGCAGTATGCCCCAGGGTTATTGGAAAAAACTTTGTTGTTACTATTCTTCCTATGCTATATCATTGAAAGGTTTTACTTTGAACTAAATATGCCCTATGACTATTAAAAATCAAAATATTGGTTGAAATCTTGAACTGTGTTTTTGTTTTGTTTTACTTTGTTTTGCATTTTTACATTCAAACTACCTTGAACCTGGGGTAGCTCTCTCTGGGGACCTATTCTGCAAATTGTGAGGTGCCACAATTATAACACAAACAAATAAAATTTTAAATTACAGCTGAAGTGCAAAGTTATTCTAAAGAATTGAGATGGGTAAAAAACCTTAGCAAACTTGTTTTATGAGACACCTGCAATTTTAATACCTAAATCAGGGAAGAACAAAGTAGGAACGAACTATAAACCGATATTATTGATCAATGTGGGATTTGGTAAGATGATACTCAACAAATCTACTGATCCTATGAATGGAGGGAACATCTTAAAATGCATCCTTGGCTTATCAAAGATGACCTCACATGTTCTCTCAGAAAAAAAGACCGAGAAAAGAAAGTCCTCACCTCTAAAGTCCTTGACACTGTAACATGGCTTGACATCACAAATATTTTATATGTCTATATATGTATATGTACATATATATCTGCTTATCTATCATCTATCTATCTATCTATCTATCTATCTATCTATCTATCTATCTATCTATCTATCTATCTATCTATCTATCTATCCATCCATCTATCCGTCTATCTATCTATAATTTCTTGGTGATGGAAATTACATTTGGCAACATACATTGCTATCTATGCTTCAAGCACCCTTGGGTTTTTCCATCTGACTTTTCCAGCTGAAAATTCCTATATATGTTGTCTTTCAAAATTAACATATAAGTTCCTTGAGAGTAGAGAGCTTCTTGATTTTCTAATTGTATCTCCAGTAGTTAGCACCATCCTTTTTCACACACTAAGTTCTTTATAAATGTGTTTTCATCCATTTATTCATTCAAAGAAAAGGAGATATTAGAAGTTAGTTCCTCTTGCTTTTTTTCTTTTTTAGTATTTTAGGCATGATGTACTACCCATAATGCCATCTTTGTGCTTTGTCTTTGATGATTTCTTCTTTTTTAATTCTTATTCAGAATGGGATATGAGGGATTGCTTTCTGGTGGGGCAATGAGGAATGGAAACAGAGGGGAGTATAGATGACATAAAAATAAAAGATCTTAACAAGTCACTATTTCAGAGGGGAAAAAATTACTTGGGATGTACTTAAATAGCGACATAGTTTAGCAGATCAAATTCATTGACTATTATTTAAGTTTCCAAGTTGCACCCTGTATATGGAAGTCCTCAAGTTTGATAATGCCTTAGTTGACATTTATTCATCTTCCCTTACTAAGGGAAAATGCCTAGTTATGTGTCAAAGTCGTTTAAATTACAACTATGAATTGAGAAGACAAACTTGAAGAAATCAAAGGTGAGCAATTTCAGTTCACATATCAGGAAAAGAATTTACAAAAAAGAATCTTATGAATTATTATTTAATTAATTATTAGCTTCTAGCTAAAGAAAAATCCTACCCCAGCCAAATAATATTTTAACTACACATTGAATTGTAGAATGGTGGAAAGAGGACTGGATTTGAAGTTAGAGGACCCGGCTTCTGTTACTTGCTATCCATGTCACCTTGGGCAAATCACTTCCCTCTCTGGGTTTCTCTTTCCTCATTTATGAAATGAAAGGGTGGCACTTGAATGTCTCTAAGGTCACTTCTGGCTCTAAATCTATAATCTATAAACCCTGTCACATCCTTTCAGTGCCTTATTTTCCCCTCACTGCCACAGTGTTTAGATGTTCATCATGTTGAATTAAAAATGCATAGAAAAGGGCAGCTAGGTCGCATAGTACATAAAGCATCAGCCCTGGATTCGGGAGGACCTGAGTTCAAATATGGCCTCAGACACTTGACACTTACTGGTAGTGTGACCCTGAGCAAGTCACTTAACTCTCATTTCCCTACCCCCCAAAATGCATAGAAAAGCCACTCAAATATCTGTTAATTTATTGAGAGGTTATGCAGTTCAATAGAAAAAAAATATTGAACTTGGAGTCAAATGATCTGGGTTTTGATCCTGGATCTCTTCTACTTATTAGTTGCCTGATATAGGGAAATTCACTGAATTATTCTATCACAATTTGTTCATCTATTAAGGAGTATGACAAAATTTTTATTATATATATATATATATATGTCTATATCTATATCACAGGGTTGTTGGAAGGATCAAATAAGATGATGTATGTGAAAGTATTTTGTAAACTATTAGTCAAAGCATTATTCAAATATGAAAGAACAAGGCATGGCCTCTTTGGGCCTCTGATTCCGCATATGTAAGATAAAGAGTTGGACTAAATGCCTTCCAAGCTCCCTCCCAGCTCTAAATCTATGATCCTAATTTACTTAATTTTATCAGTGAAAGAATAGTAAAAGGTAAACTATCCTAATAAATGTTTATGGAATAGAGGGAAAGAGAAAAATTTAAATTGGAATGATAGACATGGACAATTTTTCAAATAATGAAAATGTCAGTATAAGTGCATAATAAATCTGTCCTGAAATTGGGCAGATAAATGATTTTTAAGCACGGGCTAATTTGGAACTTTAACTGTAAACTCCTTTCCTTTGAGCTCTTGGCCCCCTGATTTGGACTGGGTTATGAACCCAAGTTGCATATAGCCAGACCATGTTGATTCAAGGCACGTTGAGCTGCTGGACACACACAAACACACAGACAAAGACACAAACACACACACAAATAAATTTCATTTTCTGGAGTACACTAATGATATATAATCTTACCATGTTGTTGCAGTTTCTTCTCAAAATGGCTAACTAGCACATCTTACAAACCCCCAGCTTTGCTTTGAATGCTTTTTGTTAGCTCACATGCTGTCGTTGAGCATTTAACATACATGTATGGCAGATTTGGTAGCACTGGGGTACACAAAGCCAGAAGTGGTCATTGCCCTGGAGGAGTTTATGATCTAACTCTTGCCGTACTCTGTCTTGATTGTCCCATTCCAACCTGATGCACAGGCTTCTTTTTCCTAGAAACTATTTTACCTTTGTTTTTGTTTTTAAAGCAAAGGGATTTATCTGTCTGGGGTTGTTTGGGCTATTGAAGCCACTGATCTTATCTCCCTTGGGTCTGTTTGCTTCTGAACCCCAGGCATCAAAGAGAAATGGAGCTACTGACTTCTCAGTGGATTCCTCAGCTTTGAGCATGCTAGATCAGACCACCCAGGCAATCAGTTGTTTCCTCAAACTGGTTGTTATAGATGGGCATCTAAACAACTATTTAGGGACAAAGCTTAAATTTGGTGGGTTAATATGGTTACAGTCATAACCTAAAAACAAGTTTTCCAGGTGCTTACTTGGTTGCTGATGCTGATTAAATGATGCTCCTACCTATAAAATTCTGTTGTGTGGTTTTTTCATTACAGAAAATGGGAATAACTTTCTTACAAGCTAGTTATTATGGATTTATCTATATTAAATCTGATTCCATTTACATTTTTCCTTGAAGACTTTCATTGTATTTGTGGGCCTTTCTATTTTGGTGTGCTCAGAGCTATTTACTTTTTCCTTTGGGGATATTAATTTAAACATTAAAGTTCGTATCATCCCCTATCCTGTCCCTTGCTGAACCCCACTCTCCCAGTTTAATGATGGATCCATTACTAAGAGTTACTCATTATTTATAGCCCATCAGTCAATTTGAGTATGGTCTTAAAGTGACAAAATCTCACCAATGTCTCTATTTGTTTTTCTTTGTTTCCAATTGAAGTCCACTTCTTGGGGAGTTGGGGAGGGGGAAGGAAAGGGATTGGTAAGGTGATATATGGAAGCACTGGTGGAAGGTATTTCTATTTGCTTCATGTAAAAATGGACTACTTGGAAGGAGATTATCTTCCTTGGATAGACAGCATCATCTAGTAGAAAAAATGGATATGACCTCTCTGTGCTTCAGTTTCTTTCTAGAAAATGGGCATAGTAGCATTGTTGTTGACTTATCTTTCAGGGAGGTTCTGTGAGCAAAATTAAAAGTATATAAAAATTCTTAGAACTTTCTGAAAGAAATGTTTTCTATGTAACACCCATTGGGAATGTTCAACACCCACTATGCTACTTGTTTTTGTTGTTTAGTTTCTTGGTCATATCTGACTCCCCAGTTTGGGGTTTCACCATGAATATGACCCAGGTCCTCCAACAATACATCCACTCATAGGACCTGGGTCATATTCATGGTGAAATTCTCTGTATATAGAATGGGGGGAAAAAAGAAAGTTTGTGTTAAAGAAGAATAATGTACCTGTTATTAGAGAGTCAAATAACGATGTTTCAGTCAACAAACATTTATTAAATATTTCCTATGTCAAGTAAAGTCAGCAAGCATTTATTAAACTTCTGCTATAAACAAGGCACTATGCTAAGTGATGGAGATACAAGAAAGAAAAAAAACATGTATCTCTTTCTTACACAACTCACATGCAAATGTGAAACATAGCATACAAACAACTATATACATATAAGATCTAGACAGTATTATTACGATGCAATCTCACTTACTAGGTATGTGGCCCTGAGCATGTCACTTAATCTCTGTTTACCTTAATCTCCTGGAAAAAGGAAATGGCAAATCATTCCAATATCTTTGCCAAGAAAGTGCCATGGACAGCATTGGTATGATATAGATGGTCTATTGGGTCATCATGGCTGATGACTGAACAACAATCCCAGAGAGAAGGCAATAGCATTTGGTGTAAGGATTAGGGGGAAAGGCATCTCACATAAAATACAATTTGAGATAAAACATGAAGGAAGCCATGGATTTTATCTTCTATGTCCAAAGAAATATTTCACGAAACATTTCTACATTCCATATCTTAGTAATCATAAGCACTAAAAATAAAAAGACTATCATGAAGGTGAATGCAGCTTATGTGTGTGTATGTATGCATTTATGTGTATGTGTATGCCTAGGCATGCATGCATGTATGTATATCTTCATCTGTTGCAGATTATGAAGAAGAGAAATGCTACAAAAAAACTTGATAAGGTTCTCTAGAATAAATTAATGTATATTTTAATACTCAGTGATTTCAATGTAAAGGATGGCAAAAAATATTCTGCAAAACTTGGTTTATGGGTAAGAAAAGATAGAGGCCAATGATCTGCTTACTATACAAAATATCCGCATCTATGTATCACAAATATCTTCTTTGAGAAAAGTGTTTGGGAGCTTCTGGTGATTGAGGGTTGGGTGGGTTTAACAGCTGTTGGTGTATTGGTGGGATAGAGCCCTCAAGAAACAAAGTGGAAGCTTGCATCCTGAGAGTACCTTAAAAAAATGGTTTCCTTTCAAAACATTTTTTTTTTTTGCAGGGAAATGAGGCTTAAGTGACTTGTCCAGGGTCATCCAGCTAGTAAGTGTTAAGTGTCTAAGACTGGATTTGAACTCAGGTCCTCCTGAATCCAAGACTAGTGCTTTATCCACTATGCCACCTAGCTGCCCCTTTCAAAACATTTTTAACAACTTCCGATATTTGTGTTTATTAAACAGCTAGTTGGTACAGAGTGCTGAACCTGGAATCATGTAGATCTGAGGTCAAATACTACCTTAAAAGCTTACTAGCTATGTGACCCAGGGCAAGTCACTTAACTACTGACTGCCTCAGTCTCCTCATCTATAAAATGGGATAATAATAGCACCTAATCCCCCAGGGTTGTTGTGAGAATTAAATGAGGTAATATTTGTAACATAGTCTGCAAATTTTGAAGTACTATATAATGTGAGTTATGTTCATCATGATCATGATCATGATCATGATCATGATCAACCAAGCATGTCCTTAAATCAGCCTCATGTAGAACTATGCTGACATGTAAAATTCCCTTTAGCTGGCAATTTCCAGTTCAGAAAGGAACTACATATTGAATTTGTTAAAAATCTATATGTTCTAAAAAATCTATATATTGTTTTCAAGATGACTGTAACCAAAGTGCCAACTGGGGTCCAGGGAAAGGAAATGAATTGTTCAAGAAAACACAACAAGGTTGGACTTGACATCAGCTGGCAAGATAATTATGCGTCTCTATCCTTCAGTAGATATTTCCCCATGAGCATAGAAAACCTATGATTTGACCAGATCCTGCCCAAGAAGAAACATACACATAAGATCAAATACTAAAAGCCAAATTAGAAGTAAAAGGTAAAACTGCTAAGCAAGAGTCCACAGAGAACAGCTTATCCCTCCAAGACATGATCATCCATTTTTGAGACTCATTTTGTTGTTGCTTGTCATTAGTTAAGTGTCACTTTATGTTTATTTTAGCACCTGAAGAAATGAGGCAGAAACTATTTGCCACTGTTATACAGGTAACACTAAACAAAGTATTTTGCCATATTAAAAAAAGACAGAGAATTGGATAGTGATGGACGTAGTAGTATATAAATAGAGCATGGAGCATAAAATAACATCATAAATATTAAAAAATCCACAAAATTAGCAAGCTTTTAAATTTATCTTTATTTGCTTTGTTAAATCTTTACTAATGAGATTAAAAATTTTAACTTTCAATTTTTAAAAAATGGGTACCAAATTTTCTATTTACCTATCATTCCTTCCCCACTCCTTGAGGTCAGCAATATGATATTGATTATGTATGTGAAGTCATGAAAAACATATTTCCACATTACCCATATTATAAAACAACACACACACAAGAAAATAAAGAAAGTGAAAAAGTATGCTTCAACTTGTGCTCAAAGTACATCAGTTCTCTCAAGGTGGATCGCATTGTTCATCAAAACTCCTTTGGGATTGTCTTCCTTCACAGTTGACCAATATTGCTGTACTGTGTACAATGTTCTCCTGGTTATACTCACTTCATTCTGTATCAATTCATGTAAGTCTTTCTAGTTTTTTCTGAAATCATCCTGCTTGTTATCTTTTAATAGCACAATAATATTTCATTACAATCATATACCACAATTTGTCCAGCCATTCCCCAATTGATGGACATCTCCTCAATTTCTAATTCTTTGCCACCACAAAAAGAGCTGCAATAAATATTTTTTTTGTGTGCATGTATGGCATGATCTCTCTTTTATGATCTCTTTGGAATACAGACCTAGTATTGGTATTGCTGTGTCAAAGACTAGGCACAGTTTGATAGCCCTTTGGTCATGGCTCCAAATTGCTCTCCATAACGTTTGGATCAGTTCACAAAAAAAGCAATTTTCAAAAGTCGCAAAGTATAAATGAACATGTAAAATGATTCTGTAAGTCACTGGTAATAAAGGAAATGAAATCAAAACAAATTTCAGGTTTTACCTCACACCCAATAAATTGAAAGAACTGACAATAAATGGAAACATTTCAAACATAGGGATTGTAGGAAGACAGACAAACTGATATATTGTTAGTTGGACTGTGAATTGGCTAACTGTTCTGGGAAGCAATTTGCAACATTTATAAGATATTGACTAAAATGCCCATATGCCTTGACCCAGAGATCTCAGTGTTCTTTAAGGTTTTTTATCATTACCAAAAGGCAATTAGGATAATATTAACTAATCCCTTCCAAATCTTTATGGAAATAGTTTATACTTAGGGGTCATCCTTGATGAAAATATGAGAAAGAAATAGGCATTCATTGACAACAAATATTCTACAGTAGACCATGTCTTTATAAGCCTGAAATTGACTGAAATGTATAGGGTATACAAATTTTCACAATGCTTATTGTTTGTTGACAATGGAATAAAAAACATTTGATTCAATTGAGTAAACACTATCTTGTAAGGCTTTCCTCCAACAAGGTGTCTTCCATGCATTTGTCAAAATCATGTAGGATTTCTTGAAAGGTGTAATTAATAATAGATAACTTTATTTGATTATTCTCTGATTATAAATATCAAGTGAGGCATAAAACAAGGAGAGTTAGGCTTGCCATAGGGATTTGCTATTGTCATGAAGTATGCCCAGAATAGTTCAAGTGAAAAGAGATTTTCCAACTGGAGGTTTTCAAACTAGACTCTGAAATTATTTACTATTTTGAGGGTGATAAATGTATTTCAATTTAAGTGGTTTCCCTGGTAAATCCTAAGTATTTTGTTTCATGCATATAAAAACATTATTCTGAGAAGGGGTGCCTAGCATTAATTGGACTGCCAGAATTATCTATGAAACACAAAATAGGCTAAAAACTCCTGCTATAGATATTGAGGTCTCCAAGATATTCCTGGCTTTAGGTGATATTGTACTCAATTCACGAAGCCCTGAAACACTTGGCATTGATATTATTCAGTCATTTCAGTCATGTTTGACTCTTCATGACACCATCTAGGGTTTTCTTGGCAAAGATACTAAAGTAGTTTACTATTTATTTTACTGATGAGGAAACAGAGATCCATAATCACTCAAGAAAGTCCAGCCTAAAAGTATATACAGAAGAAAACAGCAGATAAAGAAGTCCTGTTGCACAGACTATCATGCAATCAGATAGACAGATAATGTGGATGGACAGTGAAGTGAGACAGGATTTGAACAATAGGACAGTAGCTGAGATTGCCTTTGAATAATTACACAGTTGTTTTTAATGACACCAAGATTCTCTTTGAAACAAAAGCCTATCTAATATTTTCCAGTTATGCGTCATGGTTGGGAGTCCTGGAATACTTGATTCTGAAGAATTTAAGTTACTACTTACCCACAGGACAATGGAGAAATGCATGTTGGGTACAAGTGAGCTGTAACACATTGACAACTAAACACTACATTAGACAAGTAGTGTATGTGATACAGTGCATCATAGAGCTGGAGGGAGCCTCAAAGGTCATCTAGTCCAACCCCTTTGTTTTACAAATGAGGAACCTGATGTCAAGTGACATAGGCCATATTAGAACCAGGATTTAAACCTAGGTCTTGTGATTTCACACCCAGCACTTATTCTTCTACAACATATTGCCCTCATTAATTAGAAATATGTATTAGGGGAAAAAGGAGGTGGACTGCCCATGTAATTGAGGGTAAAGATAAATGAATGGATTGTCCATGTGCTCCTTTTGTATCCACATAATGCCAAGAATCAAAGTTCCCTGGCATGTTTGGAAGACCCACTTTGGAATATTCATGGAAGGACATGGATAAGACTTTCATGACTCTCATCATAAGAGAATAAGGGTGGGTTATAATCTGTATCTAGCCATATTAAAAAAACCAAAGATCCATTAACTGTCAGTTTTCATAGTCTCCATATGACCTTGAGCATTATATTTACCATTTTAGGCTACTAAGTTCCTAATAAGTAAAATGCTTACCCTTAATACTCTGTACGATGAGAAGAAAATTAAATAATGGGGCACAAAATGGTTCTGAAAATTGTACCCCATGCACTATTCTCTGAAATGGTGGCTTTAGCAATCCACTCAATAGGATATCGCCTTTGAGATGGTTTTCTAGAAATGGTGATCATCTCACATTAATCCCGCCCCCCATATTTTACCACCTACTCCTCTCTGTGATTGATGGCACATGTGTAGGATGACTGCCCAGTCTTTGGTGAAGGAATACAGTAAAACAATCTTAAAAGGATAGAACCTATTGCTTTGACATTATTGATGACATCTACTTCAATTCTTAAGTGGATTAGTCATCTCATTGATGTAAGCCCTCCTTCCTATCACAAATCAGAAACCATTGATGACTTTTTATGCTGTGCAATTTTCGTCATTCATTCATATGACAAGCATTTATTAAGTACTATCTTTGGATACAGATCTGGGAGTCATTTGCAGAGAGATGATAGTTGAATTTATGGGAAGGGATCAGATCACAGAAAAGAAAATGTAGAGAGAGAAGAGGATAAGGTCCAAGACAGAGCCCTGCCTTGTCCCCATAAATAAGGGCAGGGACACGAATAATAATCTAGCAAGTGGTTTTGTGAAAAAGTAGCCCAAGTAAGAAGAAAATTAGGAGAGATCAGCACCACAAAAACCCAGGTAGCAGAAAGTATTTTGGAGAAAGAGGTAGTCACTATCACCAGGGGTCAAGAAGGAAGAGGACTGAGTTAAGATAATCAGATTTGGCAATCAAGAAATCATGCAAACCTTGAATGGAACAATTTTAGAGAAGTGAGGGAAAGAAGAACAAATGGAAGTAATGACGCATCTATTTTGTCATTTGTGAAAGGGAGAAAAGAGATAAAACGGTAGTTTAAAGGGATTGTAGGGTCAAGTTACTTTGTTTTTTTTAAAGATGGAAGAGATGAATGTTTGTAAGCTGCAGGAAGGAGACAGTAGATAGAATGAGACTGAAAATCCAAGAGAGAGAGACACACACACACACAGAGGTAGAGACAGAGAGATAGAGAGGGAGAGAGCAGAGGAGAGATAGACAGGCAGATAGATATAAAGAGACAGAAACAGGGAAAGAGAGACAGAGACAAAGAGAATATGATCATGGCAACAAGCTTCAAGAGAAGATGGAAGAAGAAAAGTATCAAAGGAACAAAAGAGACTATATCATTCAATAAACATTTCTCTAAATCTTTTAACATTGTGTTAGCATCATATTCTAACAAAAAAGAAGCAAAACAAGATATTTTTACTGCATTATTATAATGTCAAGAAACTTGTACTCAAGTTGTAATATGGTTATGTTGCAATATCTTTCAATGGCTTGATTTCACTACCCCTGAAATGAGGATAGCAGCATCTATTCTTTGAATGGAGTATGGTACTTAGAATTAGAAAACGTAGGTTTTAATTCTACTTCAGTATCTGGATGGGGTTGAATCCCTTAACCTCTCACATTCTCAAACATCTATAAAATGGGGAAAAGAATTATTATCCTACCTATTTCACAGGGATGTTGTGAGGATAGCATTTGCAAATTTTAAAATGCTGTACATATTAGTTATGACAGAATTATTATTGTTATTATTATTATTATTATAGAGGTGTTGTGGAGGGAAATTATTTAAAAGATGCAGAAACAGAGCCTTTGTTAAGAAATGTCTTATGTAAAATCCACAATCATTGAAACAAAGGACTTTCGGGAGGAAGAGCTGTTCCTCTTTGCCATGTATGACCCCTCCATTTTTGTTCTTGATTCTATCTTCCTGAAGGTCTTTATTTATTCTTCTTTCCCTGGCAGCTTCAATTTCTCCACTTCTTCTTTCTTCTCTACCTTCAAACATTTCCATGTCTTCTCTATTCTGAAAACAAAACAAAACAAAAAACCCCCCTTTGTTTGACCCCGATGACTCTTCAAGCACTGTATTATTCCTCTCTTACTATTCACTGTCAAAGTTTTGGAATGTGTGGTCGATGCCTGCTTTTTCTCTTTCTTCGGCTCTCATTAATCAACACCACTATTTATCTCCTGCAATCAGTCATCTGTCTTCATCACTACTGAAATTGGGCTCTCAAAGGTCATCAGTGATTTTGTCCAATCCAGTGGTCTTTTCTTGTTCCTCATTCTCCTTGATTTCTCTGTAGTATTTTACTTACATATTTGACCATACCATCTATCTTAAAATTCTCTCCCCACACCTTGGTCTCTGTGACTTTGCTCTATCTTGATTTTTCTCCTAACCCTCTGACTACCTCCTTTCTGTCTCCTCTGAGGGCTTCTATTATCTCCTTATCCCTGTCCGTGTTTGTTTCTTAAGGTTTAATGCTTTGGTCGTTTGATCTCTCTTTTTGTCTCTTCCTTAGAGAATTATATCCATAATTTTCCACCCCTGCAAAGAAGGTTGAGAGGCTTGTTTTCTCAACTCTTCTCCGGGGTCTTTTCTTAACTCTTCTCTGGGGGTCAAGCATAGATATATCATTTAGTTTCATTTTTTGGTCTTTCATTTTATGTTGTTGCAGTCTCACTCTTTCTCTCTTCATATACACATACACGTGTGTGTAACACACACAACACATACACGTACAAATACATGTGTATAACTACAAAAATTATAACTATATAACTATAAAGCCACACATAATACTATGTAATTATGTAATTACATGTAACAACTATGTAACTATATATGACTATACATAAAACTTTACACATATATACACACATGCATATATACATATACACATACAATACACATACACATACACTTACATATATGTAGCTGGATAGCAGAGTGGATAGAGCACTGGGCCTGGAGTCAGGAAGACCAGAGTTCAAATCTGGCCCCACACATTTTTTAGCTGTGTGACCCTGGGCAAGTCACTTACCCCTGGTTGCCTCAGTTTCTTTATCTGTACAATGAGTTGGAGAAGGAAATGGTAAACAACTCCAGTATCTTTGCCAAGAAAACCTCAAATGGGGTCACAAAGAGTTGGACATGACTGAACAACTGAATAACAACAAATACACACACACACACACACACACATATATTTTTCCTAGTCCTGTTTTCTCCACCCTTTATCTATTCATGTAAGTCTTTACATGGTTCTCTGAACAGTGCTCAGTTCTTAGGGAAATTATGATCTTCTTTATACTTTAAAATGGAAAAGAAGGTGATTATCACATATGGCTATGGGGAAACAATGGGACCTGGAAAAAGTAGATGTCCTGTCTATACTTTACTGGCCCCTAGCTATGGGAGGGTCCTTAGGCATGCAATGTACTAATAGTATGAATAGGCATGTAGGGTAGAGTAGACTGGGAGACTATTTGAGACTTGTTTTCTCTTTAGAACAGGCTTCAATGCTGCTGTGGGTTAGGGGTCGTGTTATAGAGTAGGCACAGAGCTCAGTTGTAGCAGAGGTCTAAACTAAACCATAAGGCATGGGGACCTTAAGAGTGGCATCAGTACAATCATGCCAGTATTCAAGGATTTGCTTAAAGCACCTCTAAATATAAAACAAACAAAAATGCCCCATGTAGCCAGTGATTCCTGTAACCAAGATGTAAATTTGTGGTCCACCAGCTGGTGTACCAACAAAAAGTTCTGCTAAAGACTTACTAAGAGAATCATCAGATATTTATAATAATTATCTGTTTTGTGAGTGAAATGTTGCTATCTTTGGAGGCAAATTCAGGAAATTATACCAGAGACAGGCTGCATGTCACAAGGCAGAGTATTCTTATTTGTGGTATTATGTAGACTTCCCTCATGAGCCTCTTTTTTATGCAAAAGGAATTGAAAAGAAAAACCCAAGAAAAGTCTGGGAAAATGTTCTGTTGAGTATGTTGCTACATGAAAATCTAGAATGCTCCTTTAGCCAAAGATATACATTTCCTCTTGAGAGAGATTTGTGGGGGAATGGGAAAGGGAATGAGAGAATGCAAATCTTTACAAAAATAAAAGTGAAAAAGCAATTTCTTTTTGAGAATTAGACATTAATCTTAGAGAAGGGCAACTAGGATAGATAAAGGTACAGGAGAATTTACACATTATAGAGGGTTGCAAAACCTCCTATTATCAAGCTGAGAAAGAAAAAAAAGACAAATATCTTGATTGAAATATTTAACTTTATGAAGGGTATAGAGAAATCTGCCAACTAGTATGAAAATGGGGGTCACACTGTGAAATTAATAGCCATTACATTTAGAACAAATCAAAAAGAAAAGCTTTTCCAAAGCATTTAGGCATCCTGTGGCAGTGACAACTGCAGGAGGGCAGGGAGTTAAATACTATATAGCTGAAATTTAAAAAAAAAAAGATCAGGATAACTATCATCCCACATTACCATTTGCCGTGAATTGGACATCAATGAGGGTGACTCTATACTTTGCTTTCAAGTTTTAATATTGTACTTTGTTGAAGACGCCAAAGAGTCTTTGAGCAGCAGTAAAGAAAGTAGAGTAAGTTGTCTCCTGGTGAGTCAATCACTTTATAGTACATATTGCACTTTACATAATGAAATTTAACATATATGTGTGTGTATAATTTATACTTCATAAAGTACTTGCTTTACATAAATATATGAAACATGTACCTTAAATATTATTGGAAGCTATGTGGCACAATGGCTAGGGCCCTGGATTTGGAGTCAGGAAGAACCAATTTCAAATATAACCTCAGATACCAGCTGCGTGACCCTGAACAAGTCACTTAACCCGGCTGCCTCCATTTCCTCATCTGTAAAATGGGATAATAATAGCCCTTAACCACTCCCTCAGGGTTGTTGTGAGTATAAAGTGAGATAATATTTGAAAAGTGCATTGCATACTTTAAAGTTCTGTATATATGCTACCTAATTCTATTATTACGTCCATTTAACAGATGAGAGAACTGAAATTTAAAGAGGTTAGCGAGTATAAGTGTGCCTTAAACTCAGATCTTTTCAGTGTACCATACTGGTTTTACAGTTTGACAGACTAAGGAAATGAATTAAAGGGAATGAGCAACTATAGGATATGGGGATAATGGAATAATAAGACAGGAGGATGGGAGAGTTGGTCTTAGTCTAACAGTGGAGGGAGAATTGGTCTTGGAGATGGGAAGATTTAGGATTATATCCTGCCTCTGACCTATATTAATTACATGACAACTGGTGAGTCCCTTAACCACTCAGTGATGTATACAATTCTTTAAGACTCTAAGTCTCAGATTAATTGTATCTTTCTTTCTTTTTCTTTTTCTTTTTGTAGGGTAATGAGGGTTAAGTGACTCACCCACAGTCACACAGTTAGTGTCAAGTGTCTGAGGCTGGATTAGAACTCAGGTCCTCCTGAATCCAAGGCTGGTGCTTTATCCACTGTGCCACCTAGCCACCCGCAGATTAATTTTAAATAAAAGGGCATCTTGTTCAAAATCCCTACCTTCAGATTGGCCTAAAAACAATAGTTGTATTTTCTGTTTAAAATATGTATTTGGAAGAGGATGGTTTTTTTTTCCAGTTCTTTTAAAAATCCATTTATGTTTTTGCTGAGAAGGAATGAACTACTCAGGTCACTTCATTTGTATCCCTTTACCAGGGAGAATGTGAAACCCAAGGATGGTTACTACAAATATACCATTTTGCAACTGTGAAATCACCTGTCTCTTCATAACACTGTTCTGCTGCATTCTGGTGCAGTAGTGACATGGGGGTGGGGTGGGGTACAACACCATTCTTACAACAGGTGTCACACCAGGTGGACCCTTGGCCTGGTCACGAAAATAAGTGACACTATAATCATTAATCTTCCAAGTGACTTTCTATTTTATTACCAGCACAACATAATGGCCCAATTATTGATTGGTGCCATTCTTTTAATGCGTAGGTACATGGCACAGGGGCTTGCAAGACTGCTCTCCCTTCTCCTCCCTACACACCTTATTATTGTCAAATTGAGTTAATGTTCAACTAGGAATCACTTGGCATGCTGGAGAAGCAAAAAGATATCATGCTTAATTCTTCATTAATCTCATCTTCAACATAATGAGTGGAGGTGTAAATATTAACACCTACAATTTTTTAAACACCAGTTGAAACTACCAGCCATAATTCTACTTCCATAAAGACCACTTACTTTATAAAAAAAAAAAAACAATAACACTAGACACCTGGCCATTTATGCATCCATCGTTTCACTAAGGTTCTTGGTTTTCCCATATTTTTGCTGCTAAGTTTTCTGCTTTTCTGTTTTTGAAATTTAAACAGTAGCTCTTTTAACCACAGATTACATTCTTTAAACCTTTTTAATGTTTACGCGAAATAGACTTAGTAATTTCCCTTGGGGGAGGCCACTATTTCTCTTTTAACAGAGTTAGGATATTTTTTCTTTAAAAATTAAAAAAAATATCAGTATTTTTATTGTAATCATGGTGGTAATTGACAGCTTTATAAAACCAGGGGGCACAGTTGAGGTCTCTTTCTCTTTTCAAACATTCTTCTCAATCCAGAGCAATACCTTTTTTTCCCCCCTTCCTTTCTTTGCTGTCTGAGGAAAGGCAGAAGATCAGAGAGCGTTCCTGCCGGTAGTAGAATCTTACATTCCATTGTAAAGGCAAGTTTACACAGACTGTGCAACTAAGTATTCTGTGAAAACAATTGAAAATGACTTCACATTTTCTTTTTCTTCCTTCCTTTTGCAAATCCTTGGCTTCCACAAATCAGGAGGAAAACTTGATGGTTTTGAAAAAAAATCAGAAATATTTGTACCCACTTTTTAATTGTTGATGTAATGTCAAACTGCCACGTGGGGTATTTTTAGTATCTCTCCCCATGACTGATGGTGTGTGTAGAAATCAGAATTAAGGGTATCACATCTGGCAGAACTGGAGTGAATTAGAAATTCTGTTTTCCAAGCCATTTTAAAATATTCACTTTTTAACCTCCTTTTAAAGCTGCCTCTTACTGCATTTTGCAATGGTAGGAATTTAATGCATGATGCCTACACATGTGTACATAATATTCTCTACCTTTTGTCTTTAATATTCCTTGGTTTTTAATTATTAAAGATAAGTATTTGAATTATAAATATTCTAGTTATACAGGAATAGGCAAAGCAGGCATATACCCTCAGGCAAAATTCTTCCATTATCCATAATCCTTCTGCCTCCTGCCTCCATTTCTCTACCTCCTATCTTTATGTCTGCCTCAAAAACACACACAGAGGCATTCTTTTAAAGCAACCTTCTCCTCCCCACTTAAACCATAGAAATCCCTTCTCAATATGTATAGGGGCCTCTTCCTTGAAGTGGGATGTCATACTTGTCCTAAATATAACAAAGTGCTATCTTCAAGGCATTTCTGCATCCAAAACACTCCCCGGAAACCTGCCGAGCCCTCCCATCTAACCAGTCTGAATGTCACAAATCATAGCACAGAAACTGCTTTATAGTGAATCATTAACATTGTCAGGAATGACTTGGCAGAGGTAAAAAAGCTTTCCATTAGAGAACTGAGGGGGAAATATACAAATGACAGCATTGTCACTTCTCTCCTATTGTTCCGTAAAGCTCTGAACTGATTAGTAACAGTTTATTACGGGAGAATGTGAAGTTTATTATGTGGAATGCTGTACATGATGCCCGCGTATATTTCTCAACATCTTTTCATGTATGCTTAGAGTTTCACAGACACTTTGGGTGAGCTGGCTTAAAATGTTTTTAATATGGATCACCGTTTTGTTATTTGGCAAAGTTTTGTGGGATAAGGCAGGACGCCGCAAAATGAGTACATAAATGAAGGCAAAATATGAGTAAGATTGTATAGCCACTTGGAGCTCAAGATAGTCAGCCAAATGATTTGTAAGTGAAATATGTTTTGTGGATTATTTGCAAGGACCCTAGTTCTCCTACAACCACCCCCTCCTCTTTTTCCCTATCTAGGTGACTGGTGATGGGGCTTATGGCAAGCTATATAGTAGAGTGGGTGTAGGAAAATATAAATCAGGAATTCTTGACTTTATTTGGGTCATGGACCCCTTTGGTAGTATGGCAAAACCTATGGATCCCTTTTCTTCTCAGAATAATGTTTTAAAGTGTATAAAATAAAATGTGCAGGATTACAAGGGAAACCAAATTACATTGAAATAGAAATGTTAGATATATTACGTTTATATTTATATTATGCATGCATGCACACATACATATATCCACACATATGCACATACACATACACACATACATACAGATACACACACATGCACACACACACACACACACACACACATATATATATATATATATATATATATATATATATAAATTTCCTATCCAAGTTGAAGAATCCTCTGAAATCTATCCATGGATACAAGGTTAAGAAACTCTTATCTAAAGATCTGAGTGTGCGCCTCTATCAGTATGCCACTCTGGAGTCAGAGAACCTGGATTCAAAAATTATCTCTGATGTTTTCTACTTAGGGAACTTTGAGCAAGTCCCTTAACCTCCCTGGGCCTCAGTTTCCTCATCTGTAAGATGAAGGTGTTGGGCTACATGGCTTCTGAGGTCCCCACAAGTTCTAGATTTATGATCTCATGAGCCCATCTTGTAGTTAAGGATCGACAAGTTTAGGGTTATTCATGAAAAGACCTTGACCAAGTGGAAAGTATATTAGATTTGGAGCCAAAGGACCTTCTACTGATTGCCTGTGTGATCCTGGTCAAGTCACTTTAATAGCTAGCATTAGTATTGTCCTTTAAATATTGCCAAACACTTTATACCTATATAATGTATAACATACACATACATATTATATATTAGTATAACAATAGCACTTATCTCTCAGGAGTGTTGTAAATACCAAATAAGATTATATGATTATATGAGAGGTGGGTGCTCTTCTTATCCCTATTTTTATAAATGAAGAGAGAGGTAAAACTAATAGCCTAAATATACATCTGGCAAGCATCTGAGGTAGGATTTGAACTCAAATCTTGCTGACTCCAGGTCCAATGCCCCATTCACTGTACTACCTAGTTACTGAACCTCTTGGGGGCCTCAATTTCCTCATACGTAAAATAAAGGAATAGCATGAAATGGCCATTAAGTTCCCATCCAGTCCCAAATCTAAGTTTCTCTATTTAATAGGGTCTCTTTCCTTCAACATTAGTTCAAATAATCAAAGCCTGGCTACAGAGCATTTTGTCTTTTCTTTCAGGCTGTGTCTCCTAGAATGACATTTTGACAGAGCTGACCGGACAGTCGAGTCAAACAACAGGTCCATTCAGTCCCAGAGTCAGTTGAACTGATTTTTTTCACTGATTAGATTGGCTGTTATTTTTGGCATCCCATAGCTGTGGCTTCAGCCATTGACCTAATCTATTAGATTAAGTTTACTAACGCCTGTTTACTGATGCTATCTCAGAGAGAGGTTAAAAACTCCTCAAGGTTCTTATCAGTCCTGTTCCTCTGATTCTGGGTGGAACAGTGTATATTAATGCTAGAGAAATGCTTCACGCCTCTTTGCATATTAAGTATGCTGAAGGAAAACTGGTTTGATCAATATGGTGTGTGTGTGTGTGTGTGTGTGTGTGTGTGTGTGTAGACACATGCATATTATGTCTGTGCTGTAAATTAAATTTATTTCCCTCATAAAAAAAAGAACTGTACCACATTTTAAAGGTCTGCATATTCGTGGAGATACAAATATGCTAAACCACAAGCGGTTAAAAACCAAATAAAGGAGTGCAAAGAACTCCAGCACTCAGCCAGGAAGATAGACAGAGCTAATTTGCTTTGACAACACTGGGGCCAGCCTCACCATCTTGCTTCTGGCAGGGTTCCCACTGAGGTTCATGGGAACTTTGCCAGAGTAAGGACCAAAGGATGGAGCCCACAAGCTTTCCTACGGTGGAAAGACAGACAAGCTAGGCTGCATTCCTCAGTATTCCCCTTATATTTTCACATGAAATTTTATATAGAGGCAGGCAGAGACTTGAAAAGAACCAAGGGGCCACCAAAAAAAGAAAGAAAGGAAGGAAGGAAGGAAGGGAAAGAAAGGAAGGAAGGAAGAAAAAAGAAAAGGAAAAAGAAACAGCATCTCTAGCCTATTAATCCCCTGCTAGTCATAATCATAATTCATGTTTCTATAGTGCTTTGCAAAGTATTTTCCTCACAATAGCCCCACGAGGCAGGTAGTATGAGTGTTATTTTCCCCATTTTGCAGATGAGGAAAACTATGACAGACATTAAATGGCTTGTTCATTGTTGTGCCGCTGACAAGTGTCTGCACTGTGTATCCAAGTCTTCCATGCTTTCCACTGTTAACAGGTTGCCTCTAGTAATTAATTGGGATTGTCTTACTACATCTTCCAGCACAATCATGGGGACAGTTTTTACTTCCCATCTTATGGAACTATGCAAGACTTTACCCAGAGAAGAAATACCAGACACCATGGAAATGACAGAGAGCAGAGAATCAGCACTGGGAATGGAGAGAGTTCTTACTGAAGACTGAAAGAGCTGGAGAAGGTGATCATTTGTGGGTATTTCCAAAGATGCTGTGTAGATGGTCCCTACTTAGTATAGATGCTACCTAGGGGGTGGCAAGATATCTTTTGTAAGGTTTCTGCCCCCACTTTTTAAAAATCTCCTAGTAAGACTGGTCTTTATGCATGGACAGACTAGAGAATTATCTATGAGATTAAATAAAGCCATGAAAATGTCTCTTCTTCCTCTTCCCACCTGCTGAATATCTGAAAGTCCTTTAACAGATGTCAAAACCTCATTCCCAAGTGAGAAAGAAGACTTACGTTGTGAATTCTCCTAGGAGATGTAATTCACTATACATTCATACTAAAGTGTGAATGATCAATATTAGATCCTTTCTTTAGCAGAGGTTTTGCTGAAGTTGAGAAAATGAGTAAGAGAGCACTGGATACCTGGTAATAAATCTTTCAAATCTTGTGTATTCTTCTGGTGTTGAGAGCACACAAAGACCGTAAAATGGGGAGAAAAAATACCTGTGGAAAGATTTTAAGCTTCTGTATCATGGAAGTGGGGGTACTTGAAATCTGACTCAGGAGAACAGTAGTTGAGACCCACCCTTGCTACTTACTAGGTGTAGCACTTGAAAGAAGTCAATTAACCTGGGTCTCACTTTTCTCATCTGAGGCATCAGAAAGAGGCAGACTAGAACTGCCAAAAAAGAGAGGCAGAAATAATTCTGGGCTTGGAAGTAGGTCTCTGATGCTCATCATATGAACCTGGATATGTCTTTCAATTTCTCTGTGGCACAGTTTTCTCATCTTTAAAATGAGAATAATAATTTTTTTTTTGGACAGGGCTGGGAAATGGGAGTTAAGTGACTTGCCCAGGGTCACACAACTAGTAAGTGTTAAGTGTCTAAGGCTGGATTTGAACTCAGGTACTCCTGAATCCAGGGCCAGTGCTTTATCCACTGCGCCACCTAGCTGCCCCAGAGTATAATAATTTTAATGAAAATTCTTTAAAAACATTGATAGGGGGCAGCTAGGTGGCGCAGTGGATAAAGCACTGGCCTTGGATTCAGGGGGACCTGAGTTTAAATCCCGCCTCAAACACTTGATACTTACTAACTGTGTGACCCTGGGCAAGTCACTTAACCCTCATTGCCCTACCCCCCCAATAAAATAAAAACATTGATAATAATAAGAGTAATAATAACTAGCTCTTATATAATGCTAGAAGGTTTGCAAAGTGCTTTACATGTGTTATTTCATTTTATCCTCACAACAATCCTGGGGCGCATAGTCGCTATTACTGTGCCCATTTGACAGATGAGAAAGCTTAGTCCAAGGGAGGTTAAATGTTTTGTTATGTGTCACATGGTTAGTAAGAATCTGAAACAGAATTTGGACTCAGGTCTTCCTGAGTCTAAGTCCAAGGCTCTATCCTCTATACCCTAGCTGCCTTTCATACTTCTTACAGGGTTGCTGTAAGGATCAAAGGAGATAATGCTTTAAATGTGCTATGTCAATATGAGATGAGCATCTGCATGCTGTATCGGGTACAGAGCAGACATTGGAGTAAGAAAGACATGAGTTCAAATTTTGCCTTAGATTCTTATCGGCATTGAGACCGTGAACAAGTTTCTTAACCTTTCTGTGCCCCAGATAATTCTCTAAGCAGACTATAAGTCAGAGGAGTTAGTTGTCCATTTATTTCCCTACTAGGGAGTTCCCCTCACAGGTGAAATTATAGATCCCAGCCAAGAAAAAACAACAGCTAAGCGAAATATGTAAAATGGAGATAATAATACAATACCTACGTGAAAATAATAAAATAGCATTTCTCTATGTCCTATCTTTATGTCTGCCTCAAATACACACACACAGAAGCATTCTTTTAAAACAACCTTCTCCTCCTTGCTTAAACCATAGAAACCCTTCCTCAATATGTAGAGGGGCCTCTTCCTTGAAGTGGGATGTCATAACTTGTACTAAATATAGGTAGTTCAAGTAAGAAGCAAATGAGATGGAATGAATGTATTCTGAAACTCTAGAGGAGAGATGCCAGATATAGGACCTGCAGCAAGCAAAACCCCTGAATATAGCCTGAACTAGATTCAAATGTAATTGGGCATTATTTAACAAAATAAAAGAAATAATATCATAAATAAAACATAAATTATGTTAATATGTAGTTTTCTAAGTCAGTATGTAGCCCTCAGCAAACCTTACATATGGGTTAGTGGCCCCCTTTTCTGTTTAAATTTGAGACTATTGCCCTACAGTGTAATATAAAAGTGAGTTATTATCACAACAGGGACCAGAGCTCTCATTTCAGGTGAAGTGATTTCCTTTACTAATGAAGGTCAACATATTTTCCACAAATTAGTCTTACAATTGAGAAGCTAAGCGACTTACCCTTGGTATGACTTATCTAGTTATTATGTGTATAGGACAAGATTTGAACACAGATCTTCTTGGCTTCAAGTCAGCTCACTACTCACTATGCCATTCTGGTTCTTGACTTATTATCTTCACTAATCATAACCTACTTTAACTAAAATAATACTCCAGTGCCTCACTGGGTCATGGAGGGGACCCTACATGAGCTTTGACGAATATTATTATGCTGGAAAGTTTTGGAGTTTGGCCCCATCCATTGTCTGATAACTCCCAGACTAAATTCACAGAGGCTTATCACCAGAAGGTTAATTGCCAGGGAATGTCTCCTGTCCTTCTCCCTCCCCTCCCTTCCCCTCCTCTCCCTTCTCCTTCTCCTCTCTTCTCTTCTTCTCCCCTCCCCTCTCCCTCCCCTCCTCTCTTTTCCTTTTCTTTTCTGTCATGGCTACACATGAAAACTAAGGCACAGCATAATTTAATTTCAATTAGGGTATTGAAAGAAGTGCTGGCTGAATTTAAATCCTCACTCTTATAACTTACTAAAAATGAGATTATATATGAAAAACGTTTAAATGTTAGACTCAGCTAAATGTTTATTATTATTATTAAATAACAATGTGTGATCTTAGCAAGTCATTCTCAGCCTCAATTTCCACACACATAAAATGAAAGGATTGGATTGATGACTTTTTAAAATCTTAGGTTTGGTATTTTGAAATGGTAATAAACAAGCTTTATTATTTATTATTGATCTGAATTTTCCTCAGAAATACATAGCAAGAGGTGCTATATATTTCAGAAAATATAGAAAACAATTCCCCCCCAAAAACCCAACAACAAACAAACAAATAAACGAAAACTACCAGATTTCCTAATAGTATGCACACAAAAAGGCCTAGAGGACAAAATTAAAAGGAAAGAAAGTACCAATTTTTGTTGTTGTTCAGGCCTGTCCAACTCTTTGAGACCCCATTTGGGGTTTTCTTGGCAGAAATACTACAGTGGTTTGCCATTTCCTTCTCCAGCTCATTTTACAGATGAGGAAACCGAGGCAAACAGGGTGAAGTGACATGACCAGGGTCACAGAACTAGTTAAGTGTCTGAGGCCAGATTTGAGCTCAGGAAGATGAGACTTCCTGACTACAGGCTTGGTGCTTTATCTACTGTGTCACCTAGCCACCTCAAATTAAGGGGCTGGACTAGATGTAGCCTCTGAGCCCCCTGTCCAACTCCAGAACCTATGATTCAACTTGCACCTATTTCAAAAGTCAGTAAATAGCTGTCATTAGGCTTTGTTTAGGGCTAATTTGAGGACCATGTATAGGGTGGTCCAAAAGTCCTAGTGCAGCTGTTAGCTTTAATATCTTATTGGTTCCTGGAATATGTGCATTAATCTTATTTACAAAATCAATTTGAACAGCAAAGTCAAAAGGCTACACAGATTTCACCAACCCTCCAAATTTTCATTGACCACACATTCATCCACACTTAAGGGCATTTGCTGAATGGTGGTTGGATAAATCTATAATGAGCATATTTGACTTTAGCCCAAGGGAGCTTCCTCTACCCATGTTATAGGTCTGTTGGCAAAGCCATAGAATTTCTGAGAGGCACAAACTTTCACAAAAACATCACAAGAAGGTGACAGAAGAGAGCAGGGAGAGAAGCAAGGTAAGGACTGAAGACAGCAGGGTATTTTTTACAGCTGTATACTTAGATATGATGGAAAAGGAGACACAGTTGGAGGGGAGACAGGAAAAAAAAGCAAATCAAATATGGAAAAAGCTTTCCCTGACAATCTGGCGCCTCCTAGTGGGGCTTAGAAGTCCACAAACCACATACCAAGATAAGAATGGGCTACATGGATGGCAGCTGCAATCCCAGGTGGCCTTGAACTCTGGGGCATCTTCAAGGATTTCTAAGGAGATCAATTCTGGGTAGGCAGGGGTATCTGGCCTTTAGCCACTTTGGGGGAATGCAAGGTAAAATAAGATGGTCGGACAAAACAATTTTGAAGATCCCTTTCATTGCTAACGTTCTATTATTTGATTGTTTTTCTTTTCTCACCAGCCCTACTCCTACTGGAAGAGAAGATAATTCAAGGCATTCCTCTGGGGATTCTGATCTATTTTAGTTGTTATCCTGAAATAAATCGAGTTTGTTCTGTACTCTGTAACAACATCGGAGACAATAACAACTATAATATAATAATAATTCACATTAAAGTTAACAAAGTACTTTTCTCACAACCTACAAAGGTAACTAGTCCATGTATTTTTATTACCATTTTATAGATGAGAAAACTAAGGTTCAGAGAGGTTCAAAGAACTGATGAGTCACGCAGCTACTAAATGTTAGAACCGGGGTCTGAAGGTAAGATTTCTTACGATTAAAATAAGGTTCTTTTTTTCCCCTATGATATCAGGTGGTGCCCTAGAAAACCCATCTTGCCTAAAGCTTCCCCAAATCATTAGCCACTCTGAGCCCATTGTGTATGCCAAGATTTGACAAACTATCACAGAACAAGCTCAACAAAACCTTATTTTGCTAGATGAATCAGAGTTTTTAATCCTACTTTTGAAGGTTCATTTAAAGAAGTTGAATAGTCTTCTAGAGAGAGTTGGGAATTTGGGAATCAGAAAGATTTGGGTTCAAAATCTGCTTCTAGCTGTGTGATCATGTAAAAGTTACTAAATCCCTGTGAGTCTCACTTTCCTCATCTCTAAAATGGGCATAATCATACCTACCTCATAGGGTTGTTGGAAGGCAAAAATGAGCTAACATAGGTGAGGGAATATGCTGTAGTGAAGAGGTATCAACTATGGGGCTCACAACATGCTTGGGTAGGGCCTAAAGCAGATTAAAATGTAGTTCCTGGGGCAGCTAGGAGTTGCAGTGGATAGAGCACCGGCCCTGGAGTCAGGAGTACCTGAGTTCAAATCCATTCTCAGACACTTACTTACTAGCTGTGTGACCCTGGGCAAGTCACTTAACCCCAATTGCCTCACTAAAAAAAAAAAGTAGTTCCTATCTGATTTTAATTTGTTGATATATTAATAAAAAGAAATATATAAACATGTGTGGTTTTCTAAGTCAACATGTGGCCCACAGTGATCCTTATGTACAATTTAGCATCACCCTCACCTCCCATTTCTGTTTGAGTTTGACACCACTATTATGGAAAGAAAAGTCAGGTTTGGAATTGAGAACCTGTATTATGTCTTAGATTTGTCCCACTGCCTGATCTGCTCAAGTGCAAATCATTTAACCTCTCTGTGCCTCAATTTCCTCATCAACACAGTCAAGAGGTTGGTCTAGATGACCTCTAAGGTCCCTTCCAGCTCTAAATCTATTATCCTAAGGAAAGTATGATGTAATGTCAGTTATTATTATTACCTCATAGTCATCAGTCAAAATACCTAATCATAAGCTGGGATAATCACCCTTTGGCTTGCCTACCCAAGGAAGGTACTTTTGGTGCCCTCAAAAGATATTCTCTTCTGACTTTCCCATTTAAGCTTCCATATTCTCCCTCATTATTAAATCTCCTATTACATTTGAGATGTTTCTCATATAGTCTATAGAGAAAAGAACCATTTCAGATAACAGAGAGCAAAACCCCA
Organism: Dromiciops gliroides; assembly: GCF_019393635.1. Classification (NCBI taxonomy): domain Eukaryota; kingdom Metazoa; phylum Chordata; class Mammalia; order Microbiotheria; family Microbiotheriidae; genus Dromiciops; species Dromiciops gliroides. Next base: position 186,691,168 of record NC_057862.1, read on the forward strand.
TGCAAATAAGTACAAGAACCTTAACAGTTCATAATTTTTTTTGGTGGGTCTCCTAATTACTAACCTATCCTTTGCTACTGATCCCAGGACAACCAAGCTATTTCCCTCAAGTTTAGATTGGTATTTGGTTTGCGTTAGGGCACAGGTATTTGTGTCTCTATCTTCACTGAATATCATTGGTCATTTGTCTTTTTAAATATTTGTCTATTTCAATCAGGTTCCTGCAGGGGGTGGTTGCCATGTTCGTTCACATGTGGCCATCTTCCCGATGCATAATATAGTGTTGTGTGAAGAGTAGTTGCTCAATAAATATTAGTTTCTGGTAAAATGAGATAAAACAAACAGGGTGACATTTGTCTTCTCCGACTTTACCTCCTCTCCTGCCTTCTGATTTTGCCTCGTAAGCACCCAGAAGTTGACCTTATTAACCCTTACTCCCAAGAATGGGATGGATATCAATCATTTTCCCTTCAGTATGAAATTAAACCACTGTTATATCTTTTAGCACTTTAATTTTAAGACTCACACTATGACTGTGAATCATTAGCTTTAATGTGAACTCGCTGAAAATAGGGAATGTTGCCTTTTTGCTTGTTATATCCCTGGTGTCTAGCATGGTGCCTGACACATATTAGGAACTTTATAAAGACTTGTTCAATTTTTGATTGCCAACTGAAATTTAGATAGCTCAAGTTTTGTGAAGTCCTTTCCATTCAAATGGAGCTTCACAACCATAGGTATTATTATTTCCATTTCATAGCCAAGGAAACTAGGCCTCTAAAGCTAAGTGACTTTCATGAAAGATTACAAAACAAAGAACTACTTATTATCAGTTGTGCAAGGAAGGGCTTTGTTCCAAATTAAAAGAATGTGTAAAGCACCAGTGAGAAAGTTGAAATGATTTTTTTTTTCCAGGGGAGGAAAAGTATCTAAATGCATTTTGAGGGGCCCTGAAATCATACCTTTTAAGGATTCACTGGCTCTATTTAATAGTAAGACAGTTTCTGATTGGACCAGTTAAACCTGAACTCTCTTTCCTACATTAGCATAATAAGTTGTTTTTCTTCCTGGTAAAGTGCTGATGTGGGGCAGAAATAGAAGTATTAAATAGTATAGTATTAGTATACTATTTAATAGTAATAGAAGTATTAAGTAGAAGTATTGCCACTAAAAGATGCCCAAATGCAATAATGCAATCTGGAGGCAGGCTAAGGATGTCTGCTAAAGTCACTAACATTTAGAATTAAATAATTTTCTGTTTGGAAGGGATCTTAGAACTTACAAGGCTCAACCTCCTCATTTTTATAGCATAGTGCTTGGTATATAATCAGAGCTTACTCCTCCATTCCATTCATGCTGTAGTGAAAAGGCAGAGTAGTGAGTGGAAAGAACATTGGTCTCAGTTTTAGATTTGACTTGAAGCCAACTACCTATATGACCCTGTAAAGTGGGGATGACACTTACATGATCTTGAAAGTGCTAGATAATTGTAAAATATCACAAGGAAACTGAGGTGCAGAGGAGTACTTTGGCAAAGCCAGAAGAGCCTTGATTAGCATCAAGGTCTCCTAATGCTCAGTTCTAGCTTCCTCCCATTCCCTTCCATTATTAACTCTATCAGAAGGAGAAATGTTAAGTAGAAAATCTTGGTCCTAATACAATTTCTTTGTCAGTTGTAGGATTCTTAGAACTAGGAAATCCCAAATAGATAACTTCAAGAGGAGGCAAGTGGTGAATTCAACTCTAGATTGAACATAACCTTAGAAAAATAAGGCGACATGGATGGTACTGAAGGTGAGTTTCTTTGACAACTCTTATGATGGGGTATGCCTTCCTGGCTATCATGAGCAAGTAGGCAGAAGGAGAATCGCCAAAGTTTTTGCTTCAGAGTGTGTCCCTTTGCCCTTCTAAGTGCAAAAAATTTAACTAGGAGAAGGGAAATGAAAAAAATGAGGCTTTGAATGCGACTTGAAGGAGGCAGAGAGCCCAGGGAGTTCCCATTTAAGGAACTGAAGAGAGCAAGGGTCATAGAAGAATGTTAACAAAGCCTAACATCACCAATGTGGTATTTTCTCTTTAAATTTTAAGACAGATTCTCATTTATATGCAAAAAGTGTCAATGGCCTGAAGAAATATAAACATATGGTCTTAGTACTTACTAGGGAAAAATACAGTAATGAGTGGTGCACAAACATCTGTATAACATGCCCAAAATCACCATGAGTTGAGGAGAGAAAGCAGAGTGATGGAGTGAAATGAAACCAGGATTTAGTTAAGTGTCAAGTCACTAGTGAGTGTGATAAAAATCATCCTTCTTGTTTCAAACCACACCCACAGTGGGATCTTAATGAAGTAGCTGTTTGACAAATGGCCATCAGGTGTTACTGCTTAACATCCAATCACTGGAAATGACCACCAGAACAAGCCCAAATCACCTGGCAACTGGTACAATTCTTTCTGTATGCATAGAACTAGCAAAATTGGGACAAAGGAGTGAACTGGCTGATTGTACACAGGCTCCTTATTTTCCAGACTAGATTATAACCTTAAATTGTGTTAAAAGAATGCACATTTCTACTAAGGGGACTCGTTTATATAGCCTGCATAATAAGCATTAGAAAGAAAAGAGGTATGAAATAAATGAGATCTAATATCAGACAGATATGGGTTGATGTATGGTTACTTATCAAGATTCATATGGAGAGTTTGCTTTTATTGATGGTGGTTTTTATAATCAGGGTCAGTCTTACAGGTATACGTAGTGAGTTTAGCCCTCCCACCCCAATCCCATTCCCTAACACAGGCTGTTGCCTGAGACTCAACAACTAAAACTTTGTTCACTTGGCTTAATATTTTCCAGCCCAATTAAAATTCAAATTGTGGGTTGAGTCATTGAATCAAATCAGCAAGCACTTATTAAGTGCCTTCTATGTACCAGGAATCATGGTAAGCACGGGGGATACAAAGAAAGGCAAACAAAAAACAAGTCTCTCAAGGAGCTCAATCTAATGGGAGAGACAACATGCAAACAACTACATATGTGTATGTAAAAACAAGATCTATGCAGGATAAATTGGAGATAATCACAAAGGGAAGGCACTATCATTAAGGATTTTAGCAAAAGGTTCTTGTAAAAGTTTGGATTTTAGCTGGGTCTTGAAGGTAGCAGGTGGTGGTAGAGGCATGTTGGTGGTAGCACTTTAAGTTGTCATTAATCATTTTCACCAGTGTTAATGAGCTGATTAAGTATTTAGAGGACAGATTTTGATAAGGGAGAGGAGGGAAGATACTATGGAGGTATTTATTGGGCATGGAGAGAATGAAGAGAAAGAATTATCCAGGAATTATCCAATACGGTCCATGGAGTCATGAAGAGTATGACATGAAAGAACAACACTTTGTTTCCACTAACCTTGGAGACGTCGATATAAGTGGCCTGAGCTATGTATGTGTCAAATAGGGATATTAAAGTGACCAAACTATTTACCATGTCTAGAAATACTGTTAGGAATACAAAAGTGTTGGCAGAAAAGAATTCTGTGAAAATAGAGAGGAATTCTCATAATCCTAAGGCATAGTTGTGGTGTAAGAAAAAGTGGCAGGCTCCTCTAAGAGATGCCAGGTGGGTCAGTGTCTCCTTTTTGGTAACTCTAGGAAAATTGTCACTCTTCCAATTTTGTCCCAATTCCAGCAATACAAGTTTGTTCTATCAAGATGAAGACTGATGGCAGGGATTATAAGAAAAAATGTATCCTTCTGCTGCTTGGCTTTTCTGGAGTAGGAGACTTGATCTTATTGCTGAAAAATAATAAAGCCCTTTCAAGTGGACTTATCCCAAAAATTTAGTACTTCTTCAGAGATCTGGTGATCAGTAATGATGCTACTCAGAACAAGAGTGCAATCTCTTCTTTTTCCAGGAAGGGCAAATTACCTGCTGCAATTGGAATCACATTTGCAGAATTACCATAGTGTATTTTGTATTCAGCAAGTAAGCCACAAAAAAAGCAGACTAGGGTGCAAAGCCCATCTTTGCATTCTAGCTGGCCTGCCTCCCCATATTTTATAGAAATAAGATGCAAAGATGCTATGACGCTTCTTTCCCTCAGGGTTAAGTCAACCTAAAACTCTGTCGACAGATTCTCATGGATAAGGTTGCCAACTACGTGTCAGAGAGAATCAGGAAGAAAGATCTGTTCACAGCCTCTGTTGATAGTAGGAAACCAGTTGAAGAGACAGACATACCTCCCCTCATTTCTTCCCCACCAAATAAAACAAAAAAATCATCAGAAAGCTTCTCAGGGGAAGTGGTATAATTCTAATGAGGTAATAGTGCTAATGATGACAACAACAATAATAGCTAGCTTTTCTATAGTTCTTAAAGGTTTGCAAAGCTCATTTCAAATACTGACTCATTTTATCCTCATGGCAATCCTGGGAATTTGTTGTTATTACTATCCCCATTTTATGGATGAGGAAACTGAAGCAGGCAGACATTTTAGTGACTTGTCCAGGATCACACAACTATGTGTCTGAGGCTGGGTTTGAACTCAGGTATTCTTGACTTCAGGTCTAGGTATCTATCTATCCATTGTGTCATCAAGCATTTTTTTATCTTTATTTTTTTCATTAATTTGTCCATCTCTCTCTCTCTCTCTCTCTCTCTCTCTCTCTCTCTCTCTCTCTCTCTCTCTCTCTCTCTCTCGGCAATGAGGATTAAGTGACATGCCCAGAATCACACAGCTAGTAAGTGTCAAGTGTGTGAGTCTGGATTTGAACTCAGGTCCTCCAGAATCCAGGGCCTGTGCTTTATCCAGTGCACCACCTAGCTGCCCCAATATTTTGCAATTTAAAAACAAATAAGCAAACATAAACTGTGGTTACTATTAATATATTGAAGAATGTTTTATTTTTAATAAAAAATTTGTTTTAACAAGATAATCATAAAGGCTTGTTAGGTGCCACCACCTACAGGAAGCTTTCTACTCTCTTTCCCCAAAGTATATTGCATTTAACTCTCTATATACATGTATACCATCCTTACCAGTGTAAGCTCCTTGAGGACAGAGGCTATTTTTCATTTTGTCCTTATATCTCCTGGGGCTTAGCACAGTGTCTTGTATATGTTTGGTACTTAATAGATTGAACTGAATTGAATTTTGCAAAGGGCTTTGCTTCCCCATTAGTGAAATGTAATTGGTTCTTATCATGAATAGAGGAAGCAAGCTCCAGAGCCCATCAATCTGCTTCTATTCATTTGCATTCCTGAAATTCACAGGGGGAAGTAATTAAGAATTTTCTTTAAAGGCATCTTCTGAAAGATTATGGACTGATGAAGAATGAGTTTTAGGGTCAAGCTTAGGAGCTGCAGGGGAAGTAGAAAGGGAATAAATTCTAAAATTCAAATCCAGACTCCTTTGAATCTCAGAAGCTCAAAGTGGGAAGGAACCTATCTAGCCATGTAGTCCAATTCTCTTTAGAAGATTTTCAAGGAGGTGTCCTCCAGGCTCTGTTTGAAAACCAATAATCCACTGAAGTAGCCTCTTCCACTTTGAGATAGGTCTAACTCTTAGGTAATTTTATATCTAAAAATATAAAATTATTTTTATATTATGACTTTACACTTGTATAATACAGGGAATTTGAGGATCTAAATTTAAAAAGTTTTAACCTTGGGGGCAGCTAGGTGGCACAGTGGATAAAGCACCAGCCCTGGATCCAGGAAGACCTGAGTTCAAATCCGGCCTCAGACACTTGACACTTACTAGCTGTGTGACCCTGGGCAAGTCACTTGACTCTCATTGCCCCACCCTCCCCAAAAGAAAGCATTAAAAGGTTTTAATCTTTCTAATGCTTGGTGTAGAACACTGAATTTTGAGGCAAAGAGTCTGAATTAGAATATAGGCTATACCACTTACTACATGTATGACCTTGGGCAAGTTATTTATCCTCTTTAGGACTCAGTTTCTCCATATGTAAAATGGCTGGGGTTGGTCTAGGTAACCTTTAAGGTCCTTTCCAGCTTTACAATAAACATCTTTTGGTATAGAGATAAAAAGCTAAGCACACTCCTTTGACCCTTATAGCAGGCTGACCAAGTGATAATTTTTAATTTAAAATTTTTTTCAGGGCAGCTAGGTGGCGCAGTGGATTGAGCACCAGCCCTGGAGTCAGGAGTACCTGAGTTCAAATCCAGCCTCAGACACTTAACACTTACTAGCTGTGTGACCCTGGGCAAGTCATTAACCCCAATTGCCTCATTAAAAAATTAAAAATAAAACTCAAATTTTTTTTAATTAAAATGCATTTTTTCTCTCTCCAATCATCTGCAATTTAAAAGAAAGACAACAAAACCCTTATAACAAATATGTGTAGTCTAGCAAAACAAATATCCATATCGTCCCTGTGCAAAAAATGTATGTCTCATGTCTCATTCTACATCTTGAGTCCATCACTTCTTTGTCAGAAGGTAGGCCCGCCTGATCATCAAATAAACCTTCTCATTTTCCCTCCCCAAATGGAAGGTAGTGTACTGAAAGAACATTTACTAGCTCTATGACCCTGGGCAAGTCACTTAACCTCTTTCAGCCTCAGTTTCCTCATATATAAAATTAAGATAATAGCATCTATCTCATAGGTTTTATTGTAGGTAATGTGTATAATGCTTTATAAAATCTTAAAACATTATATAAATATTAGCTATTATTATTAATATTATTTGAGTTGGTTTGTGCCCTTTTTGTTACCTGTTGATCTCGGTAAGTCATTTCACTTGTCTAAGCCTCAGTTGCCTCATCTGTAAAACGAGAGGGTTGAACTGGATGACCTCTAAGATTCCCTTTAGCTCTAAGCCTATAATCCTATGAATATATTTTAAAGGAGGTAAATGCTTGATGAATTTCTTTTGATGTTTTTATATTTAAAAAAGAAAAGCCTTCTTGCTAGCATTAGAATTGAGCAACCGTTAAAAAACAAATAATCCCTGTGATTTTGACATCCTCAGAGTTCTGTTCCACATTTAGCTTTCAGCATTTTGTTTATCACAAATTAAACAGTCAATAATCATGTGGGCAGGTTTTTCTTACTGGAGTTAGGAGGTGGAATCCAGGGTGATTTTCTTAGCCTTCTACCATCTTTATCAAGAATAGTTTTAAAATATCATAGATTTCCTAAAATTGATGCCACAGCCTTAATCCATAAGGAAATGGAGAAAAAGATATTTTCCCTGGTTGAAATTATGGCTCCATCAATATTCACTTAATTCATTGGTTTGTCCATATTTAAAAGACATTTTGGTTAGGTTGGCATACTGCTAGATGTGAAGACTGAGCTTTCTGTTCTTAAAATTGTTTGGATACATTACTAATCCTTATTACCTCTATGAAATATATAAATTGGTAATGCCATTCATGTTTTACTTTCTTTTAGTGTTTTATTTTCCACAATCACATGTTTAAAACAATTTTTAAAATATTGAGTTCCAAATTCTCTCTCTCCTACCCCCCTCCACCTCCATTCTGACTTTGAGAAGGTGAGCAATTCAATATAAATTAAACATGTGTAATCATGCAAAACACTTCCATATTAGTTATGTGAATGAAAACAGATGAAAAACCATTCAAGAAAAATAAAGAAAGAAGAAAGAAATTATGCTTCAATCTGTATTCAGATACCATCAGTTCTTTCTCTGGGGGTGGCTGGCATTTTTTATTATAAGTCTTTCAGAGTGGTCTTTGATCAGAGGAATGTTAACAGTTTAACCTTTTCAAAACCCTTATAATTTCCTTTTCTGGTTTACATTTTTGTGTTTCTCTTGAGTCTAGTATTTGAAAGTCTAACTTTCTTTTCTTCTCTGGTCTTTTCATCAAGAATGCCTGAGAGTCCTCTTTTTCAATGAATGACCATTTTCCCCTCAAAGGATTAATTCAGTTTTTCTTGGTTGTAATCCCAGGTCCTTTGCCCTCTGGAATATAGTCCAAACCCTCTGATCCTTTAATGTGGAAGTAGCTGAATCTCATGTGATCCTGAATATGACTCCATGGTAACTGAAATGTTTTTTTATGACTGCTTGCAATACTTTCTCCTCTTTAATATGGGAGCTGTGTAATTTGGCCATAACATTCCTGAGAGTTTTCATTTGGGGATCTCTTTCAGGAGGTAAGCAGTGAATTCTTTCAGTTTCTATTTTACCCTCTGGTTCTAGAATATTAAGGTAGTTTTCCTTAGTAATTTCTTGAAAGATGATGTCTAGGGTCTTGTTTTGATCATGGCTTTCAGATAGTCCAATAATTTTCAAATTATCTCTCCTGGATTTATTTTCCAGGTCAGTTGTTTTTCCAAAGAGATATTTCACATTGTCTTCTATGTTTCCATTCTCTTTGTTTTGTTTTATTGTTTCTTGATCATAGACATTAGCTGACATTTTCTCAATTCTAATTTTTAAGGAATTATTTGACCTTAATTTCCATTTGACTAATTCTACTTTTTAAAGAGTATTTTTTTCTTCAGTGAGTTTTTATGCCTCTTTTTCCATTTGGCCAATGCTACTTTTTAAGGCATGCTTCTCCTCATTGGCTTTTTTGTACCTCTTTCACCATTTGGCCTAGTCTGGTTTTTTTAGGTGTATTTTCTTCAATATTTTTTTGTGTCTCCTTTATGAAGCTGTTTAGTCTTTTTTTTTCATGATTTTCTTGCATCACTCTCATTTCTGCCCCAATTTTCCCTCCACCTCTATTACTTTATTTTCAAAGTCCTTTTTGAACCCTTCCCTGGCCTGAGATCAATTCATACATTTCTTGGAGGCTTTGGAGCTTTGACTTAGCTATCTTCTGAGTGTGTTTTGATTTTCCTTGCCACCATAGTAACTTTCTATGGTTAGATTTTTTTTGTTTGCTCATTTTGCAGCCTATTTCCTGACTTTTAATTCTTTTTAAAAAAATAATTAATATGTTTATTTCCTTTCTTCCTATTTGTCTATTACTCCAATAAGGCTATAGGATTTTTTTTGGCGGGGCAATGGAGGTTAAGTGACTTGCCCAGGGTCACACAGCTAGTAAATGTCAAGTGTCTGAACTCAGGTACTCCTGAATCCAGGACTGGTGCTTTATCCACTGTGCCACCTAGCTGCCCCTAATTCTTTTTGTTTTTGTTTTGTTTTGATCTCCCCATACTTATTTTTTTTTCAACAAACATTTATTTTATTTTCCATTTACATGTAAGGGTAGTTTTCAACATTCATTTTCATAAGATTTAGAGTTCCAAATTTTTCTCCCTCCCTCCCTCCCTTTCCTCCCCCCTCCACAAGATCACAATCAGGTTATATATGTACAATCCACAAGTGTTCTTTTTATCAGTTCTTTCTATAGGGGTGCATAGTAAACTTCCTCATTAGTTCCTTGGGATTGTCTTGGATCATTGCACTGCTGAGAGTAGTTAAGTCATTCACAATTACTCATTGAACAATACTGCTGTCACTAAGCACAATGTCCTCCCAGCTCTGCTCACTTCACTATACATCGGTGTTCATTAGTCTTTCAAAGTTTTTCGGGGATCATCCTGTTTGTCATTTCCTGTAGCACAAGTCCATTCCACTACAATCATATAACACAGCTTTTTCCATCATTCCTCAATTGATGGATATTCCCTTGATTCTCAATTCTTAGCCTCCACCAAGAGTTGCTATAAATATTTTTGTACAATATTTCCCCCTTTTTTCTTTTTCATGATTACTATTGTTAATTGTTTCCCTTCCATCCTATTCCCTTCCCCATGATATTTATTCTATTATCCATCTTCTTTCATCCTATCACTCTTCAAAAGGGATTTGCTTCTGTCTGTCCCCTCCCCCACTCTGACCTTCCTTCTTTTGCCCCTCTCTGCTCTATCCCTTTCCCCTCCTATTTTCCTGCAGGGTTTTAGAGATTACTCCACTCAATTGAATGTGTACATTATTCCCTCCTTGAGCCAATTCTAATGAGATTGAGGTCTTTGAGCCAATTGAGTGTTAGGCTCATTTACTGCCCAGATTAAATAGATTATTCCACCCAGTTGGGTGTGTCTGTTAGTCCCTCCTTGAGTCAGCTCTGATGAGTTTAAGATCTTTGAGCCTTTTCTGATGAGTGTAAAATTCATTTACTGCCCTGCTCCTCTCCCATCTCTTCCCCCACTCCATAAGCCTTTTCCTATTACTTTCATGTAGGATTTCGCTTCTGCCCTTCCCCATCCCCCATTGAATTCCCTTCACCCCTCAATTTAACCCTAAAGATGTTATCATCTAGCTAAGTGACACAGTGGACAAATCATCACCTCTGGACCCAGGGGGATCACAGATAAAACCTGGCCTCAGACACAAGACAGTCACCTACTGTACGACCCCAGGTATGTCCCCCAGCTCCAGTTTTTTTTTTTTTTAATGGTTCTCTAGGGTCTTGTATTTGAAAGTCAAATTTGCCATTCAGTTCAGGTCTTTTCATCACAAATATCTGAAAGTCTTCTTTTTTATTAAAGTCCCATTTTTTTCCACTGAAAGAAAATGCTGAGTTTTGCTGGGTAGGTGATTCTTGGTTGTAATCCCATTTCCTTTGCCCTTTGGAATATCATATTCCATGCCCTCCAGTCCTTTAATGTAGAAGCTGCTAGACTTTGTGCTATCCTGACTGGGGCTCCACAGTACTTGAATTCTTTCTTTTTTGGCAGCTTGCAATATTTTCTCCTTGACATGATAGCTCTGGAATTTGGCTATAATATTCCTAGGTTTCTTTTTGGGATCTCTTTCTGGAGGTGATTGGTAGATTCTTTCAATTTCTATTTTAGCTTCTTTTTCTAGAATTTCAGGTCAATTTTCCCTGACAATATCTTGGAAGATGGTGTCTAAGCTCTTTCCTTGATCATGGTCTTCAGGTAGACCAATAATTTTCAAATTATCTCTCCTGGACCTATTTTCCAGGTCAGCAGTTTTTCCCAGAAGATATTTCACATTGCCCTCTATATTTTTTATTCATTTGGATTTGCTTTATTGTGTCTTGGTTTCTCATAAAGTCACTGGCTTCCATTTGTTCAATCCTCATTCTTAGGCAATTATTTTCATCAGAGAGCTTTTGTACCTCCTTTTCCATTTGACTTTTCAAGCTGTTGACTTTTTTCTCATGTCTTTCCTGCATCATCCTCATTTCTCTTTCCATTTTTTCCTCTACCTCTCTAATTTTATCTTCAAAGTCCTTTTTGAGCACCTCTATGGCTTGAGACCAATTCGTATTTTTCTTGGAAGCTTTAGATATTATTGACATCTTCCTCTGAGGGTGCCCCTTGGTCTTCCTTGTTACTGAAGAAACTTTCTATGGTCCTCCCCTTTCTCTGTCTGCTCATCTTGCCTTTCTTTTACTAGACTTTTAGCTCCTTAAAGTGGGGTACTGTTTCCAGGCTGCAGTATCCCAAGTTTCAGAAGTCCCAGGTGGTATGATTTAAGGAGAATCAGATTCTTCCCTTGCCCGGACTGTTTCCTGGTCCTAGATGACCCCAGACCAACTTGCCAATCAACCAGCTTTGTGTGTTATGGTTGTTAGCTCCGATGAGCCTGTGCCTTTCCCCACCTGGGCCACTTCTACTCGATCCTACCACCTGGTTCTCAGTAGGGGTGTGAAATCCAAGTTCCGCCTTAGCACCAGCATAGACCCCTGTAGTCTCTCCCCTGCCCAGGGCTCAGCCCACTCACCAGAGTGTGAGCTAGGTTCCAGATGACACTGGTGCGTCAGCTTTTTCAGAGGATTTGGGGGTCTCCTCTGGTGAGGACTTCCTGAGATTGGATCTGTGTCAGGGTTACTGTGGGGTTGGGCCCGACTCCTGTATCAGCATAGCAGCTCCCTCCTTCTGACCTTCCAAGCTGTTCTTGTTTAGAAGATGATTTCAGCACATTCTTCTGTGAGTTTTGCTGCCCCGGGCATTTTCCTAGGACCTTATTTGGATGTTTTTTGGAGCGATCGTGTCATGAGTTCGGGAGCTCACTGTTTTTCCTCTGCCATCTTGGCTCCATCCTGGAAGTTGTCCCTAATTCTTTTTTTTAAAATAGGTCTCTGTTGTAAAAGTCACTGCCCAAAATTTCAGGGGTTTTGTGCAGCTATTTTCAGATATACTTCAAGGGATCTGTAAGTTTAGTTCTTCCAAGGTGGTATGATTTATGGAGAGATGTGTTTACTACTCTACTGGCCTGTGCTCTGGTCTTTGAGTGACCATAAGTAATCTTTTCTGTCCTGGAACTATGATATGCATCCCTACTCTACTGTTGCCACAGGCTCTGGTGTGCTAATGCTCCTCTCTGCACTGGGACTGCCACCTAGGACTGAAACCTGGATGTGAGGTATGGGCAATGCAAGAGAGTCTTGTCTCAGTGCCAGCAAAAAGATCCCTGTAGTCTCCTTCTGACCAATTGTTTGACCCTTTTGCCATCTGTGTTCTGAGATTTCCAGAAGATGTTGCTGCTGCTGTTGCTGCTGATTCAGTGGCTCCCAAGGCCTGCACCTAGTTTGCTGGGGCTGGGGCTGTGTGGGTGCAGCCTGTGTTGAACTTTGCTCCACTCTTATAAGGTGCAATGGATCTTTCCTGCTGACCTTCTAAGTTGTCTTTGGCTTTAAAAAATATTTTACCCTGTCCTTTAATGTGTTCTTCTGCTCCAGGAGCAGAATTATGGAATTATAGAATCATGGAATTATTTATAGGTATTTGGAGGGGCTTTGGGGAGAGCTTAAGGTAGTTGACGCTTTTCCTCTACCATCTTGCCTTTGTCCCCTCTCATGTTTTACTTTTTTCTTCTATGTTATATGCTTCCTGAGAGCAGCATCATGCCTTTTGTCTATCTCTATAATGCAGTTTGCTAATAGACACAATGTCCCATGTTCTAGGCTACCTTTTTCCCCTTCTTGTGGATCCCAATGTGAGCTTCCAAAGAGAAATTGAATGGTACTCAGAAGCACATAATTTAGATATATCATATGGGGAAAATCTGATGTTCTACCCTTTTTATCATAGCTAACTCAGTTTGCAGAGTGGGGATGAGGTGTACTAGCAAACAGGTCATACCCTGCCCTTATACATACTTTTCCTCATACTAGTTCCTAATGAATATCCCATATGCCATGCATAGAGTGCTGCAGTTTCCCTGTGTGCATCCTCCTTCTTCCATATACATACACTAAAACCCATTTTCACTTTCAGCCTAAGGTCACCAAGCAACTCTCACAATTACTAAGCTCTTTTTTCTCGTTAGATGGATTCTTACTCCTAGGCCAGTGTCTCAATTGCACCCTACTGGATCAATCCCAGCCCTTCCTTAATACTACTGAAGTATTCAGGTATCTACTTCCCCTTGTAGCACCAACTTAAAGATATTTCCTCTTTTCTCTTTCTAGGCCAATAGCATTTCAAGCCTACAGTAATGCCACATTACCTTACAAAAAGTAGTTGCTTAATAAAAAAAGTTTGTGGTCCTGATTAGAAATGAGGCAAAGGAATAAAGTTTTGGAAGTGATCTGAATTATCTTAAATTATAGGAAGACCAATAAGAAGAAAAAAAAGAAAATGAGAGATAGGCAAAATTAAAAAGTATTATTCAAGTCTTTGAGATGATGGGATAAGAATAAATATGACACACATTTATTAATCAGAAAGAAGGACACAACAGACAATGAAAGGTGGTTGTCTTAGTTATCTTCACTAATTGAGGGGAACATTGGTGTTCATTATGATTTAGTATATTTAACTATGTTGTATCTATTTTGTATTTATTCTACAGGTATTTGCATGTATCCATCTGTCCATATTTAAGTTCCTTGGAAGTAAGGGTTGTTTCTTTTTGTTGTTATTGTTGTTTGTTTGTTTTTCTATCCTAGAGTCCTGTGCATAGTAGATGCTTGATAAATGCTAATCAATTGATTAGTTGATTTGGAATTTGAGCAAGTTTGTTAATGTGCCAATTAATCCTATTTCAATTAATTGAGTCACATTGTGATGCTCTGATTTTGGAGGAATGGTGAAGTAGTCCAGATTTATGATCCTCAATTCCTTCCATCCTACCATGCTATGCCAAGGATGTATCACAAAGCTAAACAGAAATGTACTTTCTTTTTTAGCAGAGGAGGAGGAAGAGGAGGAGGAAGTGGTTCAGGTGCAGAGCAGTAGCACCACACAGAGAGAAAAGTCAACAAAACTGTATTGCTGCTCACAAGGGGATGAGGAGAACAGATTACAATGCAGAAGTGGTCTTACAACATCCATTGCTCTTATTCTATGGGCAGCACACAGTGGTCTGGCTTTGGATTTGCAAACATGGAATGGTATTTGTACTCCAGTCAAAGACCCAGAGCCCCTCAGGGCTCAAACTCATATCAAAGAGCTGGTGGCAATGTGGCAATACTAAGGGGCTGTCTTGACACAAAGTAATAGGGTAATCTGGACCACTAAGATTAGAGTGTTTTTTGAATCACCTAATAAGGAAAAAAAGATGAGGGTTAAGGACCCAGGAAACTGTGTGACATAAGCAGGTAATGCTGGCCTCTGGGTTTATTAGTGTAATGATTGGAATGATGCCACCTACTGGAGATTTACTACAGGAAAGCTCCACCATGAGGAGAATGCCTCAGAAGGCAAGGCCATGTGGCTTTTCCTTGTCGTCGGGAAGTGATGTTTGCTCATGGGTGCTGTCTATTAAGGCTACCAGCCAATCAACTTGAGGAGCCTCCTATTTTCTGGGAGGAGACAGGAAGGAGGAAAGAGGGCCTGCATGGAGAGCTCTGTCTCTTTTGGGTTCCTGACTTGATGGTGGTGGTGGCGGCAGAGGACTTCACAGGAAATTTGAGGAAAGATAGGAATGCCAGGCTGTTAGAATTCTGTTCTCAATCTTTCTCTTTCTATTTTTCAATAAACCCTTAAAAACCTAAACTCGTTTTATCAGTGATTTTAGTCAGTTTCCCCCAAAACTGGGGGAACAGATTAGAATCCACATTTAGAATCTTAAATAACACATAAGCCTTAGTATAGATGCATCCTTTGGGGTGGTGGCAGTGGCTCGGGCTATAGCAGTCAAACCTATTTTTGTTGGCTCAAATTTGCTGTCTTTTTGACTTACATTTTTTACAGGGTTAAGAAAATAACTGTTCTAGCTATACATACATATATGCATACATACATGTCTATATGTGCATACATAGAGACATTTACACTGACATAAATAAATATTTCATACATAAGAAATGAGGTAAATATAGAAAAATATATTTTTAGTTAACTTAACTTATGGTAAGTATATATGATTTAGAAATTATATATAAATAATATTTTTATTATAAATATTGGTGATATCACATCAAATAATTTTATCTAAAATATAATTATGCAATTATATAATATATGAAGTTATGTAATATAATTATATATTAAACTAATAAAGTATATGCCATATAAAATATATAATATAAAAATATAATAATCAATCAATAAACATTTATTAAACCCTTGCTATATGGCAGGTCCTGCACTAAGCACTTATAAATATTTTAAGAGCATTAAATTATAAATAAAACATTACATATATATATATATATGTATACATACATGCACACACACATATATACACACATATATATTTCAGTATGCAAAGAGTTTCTCCATCTGGAGTTTTCTATACCAATTAAATCTAAGGTTCAGTTATTATTCCCAACCTTATTTAAATATCTTTTTTATATATAATATTTAAAGGTTTTTTTCTTCAAGTTTCATTTGGGCTTTGGGAAGCTTATAGCAGATAAAGGCAAACACACATTTTAATAAATTTTAATAAACTTAATAGAGCCTACTATGTGCAAAGCACAGTGCTAAGGTTTGAAGTAGAATTAAATGAAACAGAAGTAGTATTAGTGAGCTATATAATTGATAATCTCAACAAGAAATTTTAAAAAGGTTCTGTTTTATAAAGGCTTATTTTTCCATTTTCAGGCAACCTAGGTACTGTTTAACTGTCTCTCCTCATTTTTGTAATGTTTATTTGCCTTTTTCTTTACCCAAAGTCATTAACCTTACCCAAAACAAAAACAAAAGATAAAAATATTTTAAAGCTCTCCAACTTGCCCTTGTGTCTCAGCATTTCTGCCCCTTTTTCACTTAGTTTAATGTTGTGTTTTAAGAGTTTCATATCACAGGAAAAATGCGTGGTAGGAATAAGCAGCCTAGAGCATGTTGTCAAGGATGACTTGGACCCCAAAAATGTTATGATAGACATAAGATATGAGATTTAGGATTAACCTTAGAAATAGAAAAGTAAATTAATAGAGGTGAGCCAAACATCTAGTATCACTTTTTTTGTCCAAAATGACTTTAATTGGTTAATTACTCAAACAAATAATATTGTATACTTAAAGACAGAGTTTGCAGGGTGCTAAGTCGTACCCCAAAATAGTTCCTAGCCTTAGCAAACATAAAATTTTGTTGATCAATCACTTGATTATAAACCCCTCAAGGACCAGAATTATTTCACTTGTGTCTTTGTATGTTCAGTGGCTGGCACACTTAACAAATAGTTGTTTATTGATTGATTGATTAGCTAATTGACCACCCACATTTAGATTGGCCTTTTCCACCAGTTGTCCCCACTCTCCTAGGAACTTGAGCATAGTGGTTAAATTGATATGCCTTTCCAAGAAATATATCATATCACTTAATGGCTTACAGATCAAATCAGGCTCTTTATTATGTAAAGGATATATGTTACGTGGCTATTGCTAGGTTACAGAAGTCTTGACTTTTTTTAAAACACAGCATTACAGATGCCATTGGAGAATTTCCAACAAGGAAATTTCTCAATGTCATTTGGGATGGGGGTGGAGCCAAGGTGGCGGAGGAAAGATATTAAATGCACAGAGCTCCTGATACAATTATGCCAATTACCCCCAAAACAGCAATAAAAGAACCCCTGGAGCAGAAAACCCCACAAAAATACAGGCTGAGATTATTATCCAGCTATAGATGGATTAAAGGGGGCTGAGCTGGGCTGTGAGTAAAGTCCAATCCCTTGATCGTGCTGACAGAGACCCCAGGACTCCATACCAGAGAAACTTAACCCCAGAGCCTCAAGATCATTTGGGATAGACAGAGTAGGCTGAAGTACTGAATGCGGGAGTATTCTTTTAAAAAATTATTCAATGAACACCAGGACAAATAAATCAATCAGTTCATAGCACTGAAGAATGGTCCAAAAGTGATCAAATTGGCATAGTAAAACAGAAATAAAGATAACTGTACTGTAACACTTGGGTGGTGTACACAGAGAGAGACAATCTCAGGAATGCAAGGTGGGGAATTGTACAAAAACAGCAAGTCACAAACAGAACCCACAAACCTCTATGCTCTGTGTTGGTTAGGTCTTCTGGACTGCTAGTTTCATAATACAACCTCCTTGACAGTGGCTGAGATTTTAACCCAGAAGGAGACACACAAATTCACACAAGGGCTCAGTTGAGAAGTGAATAAAAGAAACATGCTGCAAGGATAGAACTCTTTGGGGTGCATGGTCCTGGAGGAATGTCCTTTCTTTGGAATCAAATAGAGGCCCCACCTCTGAAATAACATTCCCTAGCTTAAAGGGGAACACCATCCGACTACTAATACCAGTCTCTTCTCTCATGTTAGTTATTGTAGACGTAGTCTATTTCTAGATAGGAATGATGGTCTAAAAAATAGCTTGGGTCTGATTGCCTTATGAATGACACTGGTCCCAGTCCCTTGTTTATTTGTGCTCTTGTTTCCTTAGAGTCTCTTGGTAGCTTGTTGGTGTGAATAGCTCATATTTTGTCTTTTTTCTTTAACACTTGCTGCTATCTTTTGTTTTCATATCCTCTACATCTCCCCTATAAGATCTTATATCACAGTATTAAAAGAGAACAAAAAAAACAGTTAAGCAAAATTGACCAACATAGAAATCAACTCTGATATTGTTTGAAGTATTCCACACCCATTGGTGTCAAACTTTTGTGATAAAATAATGGAATTTGGCAGACACCCAGGGGCCTCACCTGATTGATTTAGTATTGTTTGAATTGGGTGAGAATAAGAAACTAAGTACCTACTTAAGGATGATTGGATGGAGGCTACAACTGGCCAGCCCTGAGTGACATGTTGGTGTACTACTGACCTCAACAAGAGACCACTCTCAACCAACCAGCTTGAAGGACCTCCCCTTTGGGGGAAGGAGAGAGGAACTAGGAAGTGGATGCTTGCTCATAGAAGAACTCTCTTTTTGGTGAGGAGGAATGAGCATGGTGGCAGATGGAGAACAGGGTGGAGAGGCTCTCTTAGTCATTTGGACACCAGCTTTGTGGGCTGCTAGGAAAGGAAATTGCTTTCTTTCTCTCTAGTTATACCGAATTAGATCTGAGCCAGGATTTCCATGCTATAAGGAATGTGTTCTCAATCTCTCTCTTCACTAACTTATAATATATATTTTAATAAATCTTTAAAAGCCTAAACTCTTGCTGAATTTATCTGTGATTTTAGCCAGCTTTCCCCCAAGACTGGGGGGGGGGAGCAGATTAGAACCCACAATTTAGATTTTAAACAACACACTTTACAAAGAATGGAGGGAGGTGTTTTCTCATATCTCTTCTTTGGGCCTTATCTTTTTAAAAAAATATTTATTTTATTTTTAATTTATAAAATAAAACAAGCATTTCCATAACATAGTAGAATAAAAAAGGATGATGGTAAATGATACTGCAAATCTATTATATATAACTTGCTTTTCCTTTAAAATATATAATAAAGTTTTCATGTAACTTTCCCCCCTTTTGTTCTTATCCTGCCCCTCCATAGATGGCTACTATTAGATATAAATATGTATGCATGTATATGTATATATTATATAAAATAATTTTATACATACTTCTAATTGCCAGTTCTTTTTCTGGGTGGAGATATTTTCTTCATAGGTCCTTTGTAGTTAATTTGGGTATTTATAACGGTCAAAATGATTTAGTCTCTCAAAGTCGTCCTTAAAATAATATTGCTGTTATGGTATACAATGTTCTCTTTGTCCTGCTCATTTTGCTTTTCATTATTTTGTGAATCTATCCATGTTTTTCTAAAATCAATGAGCTCATCATTTCTTATAGTCTTATTTGGACCATTATGATTACCCAGCATTCAGTTTTTATTATTTTGTTGTTTTCCATTTTATTGTTATAATCATTGTGTATATTAGTGTCTTGATCTTGCTTACTTTACTTTGTATCAATTCATATATCTTTCTATGGTCTCTTACTATGACTCTTGGATTTTGTTAATTCTTTATTATAATATAGAAGTATCCCATTATATTGTGCTGAGGAGCTATCTCTGATATCTCTGTACAAACTGCAAACTACTGAGGCAGGATAAGTCTCACATCTGTTAGGTTTGAGTCAGGAAACTTGGATTTGAATATTGCCTCAGACTTTTAATATTGGAATGATCATGAGTGATTACTTAAATGCCTAGATCCTCAGTTTGATTGTTTGCAAAATGAATAGAATAATAATTGTTTTATCTGCCTTACTCATAACAGGGTTGTTACTATTACACCAGAGGAAAGGTGGAACAGTGAATAGTATGTTAACTTCAGGTCAGGAAAGCTAGAGTTTGAATCCTGCCTTGGACACTTACTAGCTTTGTGTTACCCTTAACCTCTTTGTGTTACCCTTACCACTTAACCTCTCTCAGCCTCAGTTTCTACATTTGCAAATGGGGATAATTATAATAGCACCTACTTAAACAGGGTTATTGTGAGGATTAAATGATATAAAATATGTAAAGTGCTTAGCAAACCTTACAGTGATAAATAAATGAAGATTGTGATTATTATTATTATATAATCAGCAAAATTAATTTCTTTTGGAGCTTATGTTTTTTAGTAAGATAGTCTCTTAAGTACTTAATATTATTATTACTTAAAATTAAGATACTCCCTTCCTTGAGAGTAGGGATTATTTTTCTGCAGTTCTTTGTATCCCCAGAGTTTAAAAGCACAGTGCCTGGCAAATAGTAGATATTTAATAAATGTTAGTTGGCTGACTGATTGATTCCCATATACAATTTTCCTTGCAGACCAAAGTCCAACTTCAATTGACTTACTAAATCCATAATGAACTACTTTTCTCATCTAGAATTAAAATAGTGTATAATTACTTTCAGAACTACTCTCTTCAAGCTAAAGAGGCTGTTTGCTAAGAATTTTTAAAGGGGCAGGGCTTTGGAAGGAGATCACCTCTTGTCTACAGTTTCTTCTTACACTCTAAAGGTTCAGAAATTCAGTGTTATCAGTTCATTTTTTTTTTTAATTAAAATTTTTTTTTTTTAGTGAGGCAATTGGGGTTAAGTGACTTGCCCAGGGTCACACAGCTAGTAAGTGTTAAGTGTCTGAGGCCGGATTTGAACCCAGGTACTCTTGACTCCAGGGCCAGTGATCTATCCACTGCGCCACCTAGCTGCCCCTTATCAGTTCATTTTGAAGTAATCACACTCTAGTAAATTGATTAATTATAAACAAATGAGCAAGAGAATGATTACTAAATCAGGCCAAAAATTTATTAATTCTCTAATAAAAAATACAATTGTCCAGGGAACAAGGACATTCTCCAACTCAAAGAATCTCATTGTTGTAAGGAACTCACAGAGAAATGAGACCAACTAACATTTAATCAAGAATCCTATCTATAATCTCCCTACAAATGGTCATCTAATCTGTGCTTGAAGACCTCCAGCAAAGAAAAGCCACTATTTCCAGAAAAAGCATATTCTGCTTTTGTACAGATCTAATTGTTAGGAAGTTGTTTTGTTTGTTTGTTTTTATTGAAATCAAGTTGGGATGTGCTTACCCCTTTGTACCTAACACCCACTTCACCTAGTTTCCCTCTCTGGGCCCAAGCCAATCAACTTCCATATGTCAGCCCCCTAAATACTTGAAGATAGCCATCTTGCCTCTCCTAAGCTGTTTCTTTTCCAAACTCAACATCCCTGTTTCTTTAGCAAGGCCTCATATGGCATGAACTTGAGGCATTTAACTATTGCATTAGCCCGCCTTTGGATATTCTCCAGCTGATCCAAAATCCTTTTTAAAATGTGGCAGTCAGCTGAACAAAATTTTCTAGATGTAGTCTGATCAGGCCTTTGTACTGTCTGGTCACTGTGTTCTTTTTCCAATAGGGAAAATTTATTGGGAAAGCCAACTAATGTGAGATGATGGCTTGGTGATTATCGTCCAAGGATAGGAATTTTCATGGTCTTAGAGAGATGATGAGAGTGCTAGACTCATAGGATTCACAGAACACTTCACTGGGATGTGTACCCAGGGAATTTTCATTTTTTAAGGTAAACATTTATTGAACACTGAGTCATAAAGAACATTATTAGTGAAACAAATTAAAATGCAAATTTAGTTTTAAAAATGAATGTGAACTTTACTTTAAAATATAAACTTAAAAATACGGCATAAAATAACCAATTTTTGGAGATTGTGCCTGGGCACACATGGAATTCCTTGAAGATTGGCCCATTGTTGAACTCAGAATTAGGAGACCTGGGTTTTAATTTAGGCTCTGAAATATTTTAATTGAATGACTCTGGGTGAAAACTCTAAACTTTCATGAACCTCAGTTTCTTCATGTGTAACATGGTCACAATAACACCTGCACTACCTACCTCACTCAGGTTGTTGTGAAGAAGACACTTTATAAAACTTACAGGGCAGTAGAAATATAAATTATTATTGTATATAAAATGGTCACAATAAAACCTGTACTACCTACCTCACTCAGTTTGTTGTGAGGAAAGTGATTTGTAAAACTCATAGGGCTATAGAAAGATAAATTATTATTCTGAGATATTGTTTTGAATGTGTGCCTGAGGCAACCTTCTCTACTATAAAATTATATATCAGGGTACCCTCTCCCCTGGACAGGGCTGGAAAGAGAACAACAAATTCTAATTCTTCAACTTTCTGTCAGATGCTTGTTACATATAGGAGTTGGGTCCAATTATTAGAGATAATTGACAGGCTTAGAGAGGGATCCCTGGGTAGGGGATGGGAAGGGAAGTGTGCTTCAGAGCCATAAGTAGGTATTCTGGTGGCCAAGGCAAATTCAGTTTGGGGAAGCAGACATCAGGACAGAAAGCTTTATCAAAGAAGAGATCATAGGACACTTCCCTGAGGCAGGGAGGAGAGACAGAGAACCCTTGAATGGAAGAAATGCCATCTAAAGTATTGTACCAGTCCCAGTCAGGTATAGTTCTCCTATGAAAGTGTCCTGTCCTTGAGACAATCTCCTCCGTGGCCTTATATCATAATTGATCCTAATCCCCTAAATGCCTGTATAAGCTGTAGGTAGAGGTAATGGAGGTAGCATGGGAGTCCCTACTAAAGCTTTCCAAGCGTGTGTTCCAACAGGAAATAGCTATTTATGGTTTGGTGGTAGCAGTGACATAATGAGCTATTTCAGAGTACAATTTACTTGCATCTCTATAGTAGCATGTCTTTTTTTTTTTAAAGAATGTTTAGGGGCAGCTAGGTGGCACAGTGGATAAAGCACCAGCCCAGGATTCAGGAGGACCTGAGTTCAAATCCGAACTCAGACATGTGACACTTACTAGCTGTGTGACCCTGGGCAAGTCACTTAACCCTAATTACCCCCCCACAATAAAAAATAATCTTTACTTTAAAAAGCCAAATAGAACAAACATTTAAACATCTAAATAATATTTTATTACAGGTATATGCTGGTCCCTAGTGCAAGTTCAAGAGAGATTAAATCAAAGAGGTAGTTATTTTAAAAATCCTTTGAATAAGTACTGAAACACACTCTGGACACATTGACAAACCCTTTAGGTGCTGGTCCATAGGGAACACTCAGGTGCATAGAACAGCCCACATAGAAGTAAATTGGCTTTCAGGTCTGAAAGGCTAGTCTTCTTTCTCAGTAATGATTTATGTAGGATTTACAAAAAGAAGGTAGGTGTTAGTACATTTGCCCTTGTCTTCTGGTTCTACATTACTAGGGTTTAGATATTCACTTTAAATTACTAATACTATGCAGACTAGTAAGCTCCTTAGAATCCAAAATCTGAGCAGAACAAATAATATCTGTGACATTTCACTCCTTGGTCTTCATCTGAGTATGAATGTACCAGGACTGAGATCACACTTTATGCCTAATAGAAAATATTGAAGACTTAAGCCTTTGTTCTAGGTATTGACAGATAAAATACCCAAAAGGAACATTATAAACAAAGCAATCCTGGTCAAAAAAAAAAACCCACCACATTTTACTAACATCTTTAGTGAATAGTAGTCAACACAGCAGTAATGTCACCAAGATTCTAAATATATCAAAAGGTCACAATAGAGCTTGAGGCCAATTGAAAACAGCACCAGAAACCAGGAATTGAAAGCTGGACACCAGGACCAAAAGGTCTTAAATGAAGTCTCTAATGAAAAACAATTTTGAACAAAACGAAACAAAAACCTTGAAGCAAAGCTAAGGATTTGTAATCCCCTTGTGTCTTGGAATGAGATAATAACTGGCCTTCCCTTGTTTGGCTACTCCCATATTCTGTGGTCCCTCAGCTATCTCTCTTCCCTCAAGGGAAAATCTACTCATATTGGGAAATCACACTTCATGGGTTTTAAAAAGATGACATGAAGCTGTCAAGGATAGCTAGTATGTTTGAAAGTAGCATTGAGATTTACAACAGTTTTGACAGGCTACAAAGTTGGACCAAATATAATAGATGGAATACATTAAGGATAAGTAAGAAGGCTGAAATACTCAACTCTTAGTTTGTATCTGTTTTCCAAGGAGAATAGACTGTAGAGGATACAATGAAAAGGTTACCAGAGAGTGGAAACCCAAGATGAATCAGGGAACATCTAGTTACCTTCAAAGAGTTAGAATCCAGATGGACTACATTGTCAAGTGCTGAAACAGTTAGCAGATGTGAGAACTGAGCTGCTGTTGGCATTTTTAAAACTCTCTTAAATAAAAGAGACACAATAAAAATAGTGAAAGACAAATATTGTTTCAGATGTCAAAAGGGGGAAAAGTATGGATTCTGCAAACTATAAACTAGTGAATTTGACTTGCATTCTTGGTGAATTCCGGGGCACATTATTAAATGGATGATATCTAAACACTCAGAAAGAGAAGCAATGATCACTAAAAGCCAGCATGGTTTCATCAATAATAGGTCATGCCAGACTAAACCCATTTCATTTTCTGACAGGGTAACTAGATGGGCATCAGGGATCAGGGGAATGCTGTAGACAGTCTATTTAGATTTCAGCAAGACATTTGACAAAGTCCCTCATACTATGCATTTGGATAAGATGATGAAATATAGGCTAGATGGCAGCACAATTAAATCAATTTGGAAATGGTTGAATGATTACACCCAAAGAATAGTCATTAATTGGATGATATCAACTTGAAGGGGAAGTATCATTGAGTGTCCCAGGTATCTGGCCTTGGTCCTATGACTTCAGAATTTTTATTAATGACTTGCCTGAAAGCAAGGATGGAATTCTTGTCCAATCTGCAGCAGACACAAAGCTTGGAGGGAAATCTAACATGTCAAATGATGGAGTTAGGACTGAAGAAGATCTTGACAGATTAGAATAATGGTTGATATTCATAGTAAGAAGGATAAGTGTAAAGATCTCCATGGGTTCAAAAATAAATTTCACAAATGCAGGATTGGGGAAGTGTGATTAGACAATTTCTAAGAAAAAAATACGTGGGGATTTTAGTAGACCATAACCTTAATATGATTCCATGCTCCGAAATAAAAAAAAAATCTCAAAATGATTGTTGTATAAGGCTTTTCTAGAGGAGGCCTAGTGACTGCTATACTTTGCCCTGGTCAGGGCACATTTGGAATTTTGTGCTTAGTACTGGACATCATATTTTAGGGTGGACAATTCAGAATAGTAGTGGAACCATCTCAAATGGAAGCCACCTGTTAAATCACTAGTGTGAACACTTTAAACTTGGAATTTGGCAAATGCTACCAGGGCTTGGTTTATTTTGTTAAATTCTAGATTTAATAAAATAATGAAGAAAATGCTAATAATGCAGAATGGGTTAAAGTATGCCATGTATACATTTATGTCCCCCTCCCCTAGGAGCTGGTTGACTATTGGTAGACATAAACAGGATGAAGAAAATCAGAGAGAGTGACAAGGATGGTGAAATGACTAGAGATTGTGATTGGGTTTTATGATAACTGTCTTCAACTATTTTAGGGATTGTCATGTATTATAGTTCTCCTTGGAACATAGCTAGTAACCGTGGGTAGACTGTGTAGACATTCCATGCCCTCTTTCCATGTACCAACTTTCCAACAATTAGGGCCATTCAGAAGTTGAAGGGCCTGCCTGGAGAGCTAATGAATGGTTCCTCCATCATTGGAGAACCTCAAGTAGATGGCTTGTCAGGCATATCATGGAGGGTATTTCTGTTTAAATATGAGTTGGACTAAATTGCTTTGAAGCTCTTTGCAAAGGTGGAGCAATTCTAATTTTGTAAATTGGCAGTATTTATCCCATTCAAACTCTGTTATCTGCTGAGTGTTTACATTTATAGGTGGAGTGAACATTTTCTATTTGAAACCAAGAGGGGCAAAGGAGAAAAAAAGAGACAACTCTCAGTTCAATGGCTCATAAAATATTTAAAGAAATTTGGCCAGTCCTGCTAGAAATTTACTAAGCACCAGAATCACTAGAATTGGAACAAAAGTATATCTTCCTATGTCCAAAAATAAGTAAAAAGACCAAACACAGTAGAAGAGCCACCGGTTTAAAAACAATTTCCCCATTTGATTTTTCAGAGCAAAAAGGAAAACTGTCTCCAATGATTGAAATCCCTTCCAGAGAGTTAATACATCTGAGTTATAAGTCTAGGAGCAAGTAAATAATTAAATTCCTAGGTGGCTTTGAAAAACTGAATGGTTTCCCAGTTTCCTGATTTCCAGAAGATATATGCATTTTCCCACCCTGATGCCTACAGTCTAATTTAAAAATTACAGTGGAATGGAACCTGAGACAGTACAGCAGGAGAGGGAGGCCTGAAATTCTAATGACCCACTAAACTTCAGAAGCCTGGGATTAATACACCTATAGCCATTGTTGACGCTGGAATGACAAACACCTGTGATGACAGAGTGTATCCTCTGGAAGTTCAAGGGTATTTCCTCACACTTGTTTAAGGTGCCAGAATGATTCCCCTTTCTTTTTTAATTCTCACACATCAAGTACACAAGGGTCAGGGAAAGTCCACTATTGTAATACTGAAGAGAAGATAATAATAAGTAAGCAATTCTGGGAATAGGAATGTGCTTTGATTAGGCATAGAGGGGAAAGACCAATAACTTGAGTGTAGACCAAATCAAGCTATAACTAGAATGTGGTGATCAATATTTACTTTATGCTGACAAATTTGGACTGCTGACATTTGCAGCTCTTCGGTTGTATCATAGTTGGTAAATAATCAGTCATTCACTCAACAAGCATTTTTCTTTTAAATAGTATTTTTATTTTTTCTAATTACATGTAAAGACAATTTTGAACATTCGTTTTTTATAAAATTTTTAGTTCTAAATTTTCTTCTGCCCTCTTTCCTCTCCACCTCCTCCCTACTCCCTAAGGTGGTAAGCAATTTTATATAGTTTATATATATATACATATATATATATATAATATCTACCTATATATACATGTATGTGTGCAAGCACATAAAATATATATTAAAACATATTAGTCATGTCATGCGAGAAGAAACAGCACAAAAGGGAAAAATACTAGAAAAAATAAAGTGAAAATAGCATGCTTCAATTTGCATTCAGATACCACTAGTTCTTTCTCTGAATGTAGATAGGATTTTCCATCATGAGTCTTTTGGAATTGTCTTGAATCATTGTATTTCTTAGAAGAGCTAAGTTAATCATAATAGATCATCACACAGGATTGCTGTTACTGTGTACAAAGTTCTCTTGGTTCTCCTCATTTCACTTTGCATCAGTTCATGTAAGTCTTTCCAGGTCTTTCTTAAACCATCCTACTTATCATTTCTTTCTCTTTTTTTGCAGGGCGATGAGGGTTAAGTGACACTTACAGCTAATAAGTGTCAAGTGTCTGAGGCCGCATTTGAACTCAGGTCCTCCAGAATCCAGGGCTGGTGCTTTATCCACTGGGCCACCTAGCTGCCCCCCTACTTATCATTTCTTATGGCACAATAGTATTCTATTAAATTTGTGTACCACAACTTGTTCAGCCATTCTCCGATTGATGGGCATCCCCTCAATTTTCAATTCTTTGCCAACACAAAAAAGAGTTGCTATAAATATTTTGGTATATGTAGGTTAATTTCCTTTTTTAAAAAAATCAACAAGTATTTATTAAATGCCCACTATGGGCCAAGTACTGTGCTAAGTACTGGGTGTATAAACTCCAAAGTAAAATTGTCCTTGCCCTCAAGGAGTTTACTTTCTAATGAGTGAGATGAAGGCATATAGTTAATGAAATAAGAAACTATCAGATGGTAGGCTATAATGAACTACCCTCCCTCCCACCC
This sequence comes from Dromiciops gliroides, assembly GCF_019393635.1. Lineage (NCBI taxonomy): Eukaryota > Metazoa > Chordata > Mammalia > Microbiotheria > Microbiotheriidae > Dromiciops > Dromiciops gliroides. The sequence continues at coordinate 186,718,797 of NC_057862.1, forward strand.
TTTCTTTTTCTACTTTCCTTCTACCACATGAGCATGCTTTGTCCCATTCCTCTTGTACACCAATTGTAGTATTTGTCCTTGGTACAAAAATTCCTAGTTACAGCCCTGGTGCTAACCCATAGTGATTTCCTTTGGTTTTTGCTTTTTTGCTACATTTTTTATACTTGCAAAAAACTAGGTGGTGTTATTTTATTTGACATTCTGGCTACAGAGCAGTGTGTTGTCTTGGAGAGAGTGCTTGACTTGGAGTCCAAAGACATGGATTCAAGAATTATGTAACATTTTGTAAGTGCTATTTCCTCTCTGGACCTCAGCTTATTCATCTATAAAATGTAGATACCATCACATTCTACCTCATAAGTGCTGTGAGACACACAGGAGATGATCCAAATGAAACTGCTTTGATTCATAAAATATTATTTATATGTGAGGATAGGATGGGGTTTTAATGTAAGTTCCATCAGCAACAGTGATTATTTCATTCTTTGTATTTATATCCCTGGCACCTAGCATAGAGTCCAGTACAGAATGAAAGCTCAATAAATAAATGCTTGTTTATTGATTGATCCTATCAGTATTTACTGGAATCTTGGCCTCATTCTGTTAGTATCCAATGTGATCTTGGACTTATCACAATAGCCAGTCTGCACACATTAATATAATCAGTATACCTCTGTAAATGTGAAATGATTACTAAAATCTATTGCATTTTGTGCCTTCCTCCTGGTATGCTGGTAGGAAGGTTTGAGAGGGACTTAAAAGATCAGATTCTCAGTCTGTTATATCTTCTTTTTGTTGGCAGTATGATAGAGTGCATAAAGCTAGTCTCCAATCCTGGCTTGACCACTTTCTATATGGTAAGGAAAGTGATTTGCACACCTTATAGCACTACATAAATGTCCATTATTATTGCTGTTATTTCTCATCCTTCTCATCTTTATATCCAATAGAATTCAGATAGAAATGATCTTAGGATAAATCATTGTTCAGATATTGTCCTTTTATATTTAATACTTGGTAGACTATTTCTCAAATGGATAAAATGATTGTTTTCTGCAATTGAATGAAAGTGTTGGGATTATAAATTTATCATTCTAGTTGAAGGGAAATAAGTATTCTGGGTTCCAGATTTTATTGGTTTTGTATGGCAACTGATTTACATGAATTAACTTCTTTAAAAATGATTATAATTATCAGGTGTGTTTGGTGCATGACTGTAATCCCTACTAGTAGGGGAAGCTGTGACTAGTGGATCACTCAAGTTTGGGAGTTTTGAGTTGTAGTGGACTAAAATCAATTGACTGTCTACACTAAATCTAGTACTAATATTGTGAGTCCTTGGGATCTGAGGAGGTGGAACTTTACTAGGCTGCCTAGATGAGAAGGAACCCCACTAGATTTGCCAGAAGGCACAAGGCAGGACCTGTTTGAAATAGAGTTAGGTTAAAGTTTGTGTGCCAATCAACAGTGCAGTTGGGTCTGTGAATGCCTTGTACTTCTAGCCTAGGTGAGAGAGGAGAGTTAGGGAAAGGAAAGGAGAGGGAAGGGAAGGCGAGGAAATGGAAGGGAAGAGAAGGGAAAGGAAAAGAAGGGAAAGAAACAAAATTCAGTTTAAAATCATTGAAAATGTTTGTCCACTTGTATGTTTCACTTTTTCTTCATCAATAACTTATTTAAATAAGTAAATTTGGAGTTACTTCATTTCATATCATATTTTTCTCATTTTCTTCTAGTTTACATTAGTTTTGATCTTTGTTCTAATAACTTGGTCATATGACTCTATATTGACATCATTGAGGAATGATTCTCTTATTAGCAATGTGTCATTTCCTGTATAATAAAATATAGTGAACTTTATCCTTTTGATGTAATTTAATGCTTATTATATTCAATGATTGCTAGTTTTTAAAAGATATTAGGCATGGGGCTTTATAGTTCACAAGTCTTCTACCCCTTTCATTTCTTGCTCAATAATAATATTTTCCAACAACTTTGATTGACTCTGTCTCTGTCTCTGTCATATGTGTGTATTATGTATGTAGGTTAAAATATACATATAATATAAATTTAATTTTATGAGTCATTTATAGCATTTCTATATCTCCTTATCCTTTGCAACATATATTGGCACATGAACTGCAGTTATTTTCATGGTGGCCATTTTGAAAATACATATCATAAGCACTGCCATATGAAATGACCAAAGTCCCAGGAAAAGTCATTTGGGGGTTTTGTTTCATTTTGCTTTTTGCCTTAGGATACAAATTACTATATTTGACTCTCCAAGGAGAATCTGTGATCCATTCTTCTATTTAGTAGCACTTTTCTCTTGTCTTTTAGTTTCACTTCTAGAAAAACTGTGAAGATTGATATTATTCTCTCCTCCCCCTCCTGCTGCTACTACTTACTGGGTGGTGCAGTGGATAAAGCACCAGCTCTGGAGTCAGGAGGACCTGAGTTCAAATCTGGCCTCAGACACTTAACACTTACTAGCTGTGTGACCTTAGGCAAGTCACTTAACCCCAATTGCCTCACTAAAAAAAAGAGAGACTGCAAAGATGTATTATTTAAAAATGAAACCAGAAAATCAATGTTGAAAGCCCAGTTCTATTACCCTCTCACTGTGCTGCCCTGTGAAGACATTTCATATTGCCATGTTGTAATAATAGTTGACATTTATTTAATACAAAATGTTTGGAAAACAATTTCTATTATCTCATTCAATCCTCACACTAGCCATGTGAGGTAGGTACTATTATTATTCTCATTTTTTTTTTAGATGAAGAAACTGAGGCTCAGGGAGGTTAATTGACTTGCCTTTCATTATTACACCAGCTAATAAGGGTCAGAAATAGGATTCAAGCTTAGGTCTCTCCTGACTCCAAATCAATCAACAAACATTTATAAAGTACCTATTATGTTCTAGGTACTGTATTAAGTGCTTAGGATACAAAAAGAGGCAAAAGAAGGCCTTGTCCTCAATGAGGTTACAATGGAATGGAGGAGTCAATGTATCAGCAGATATGTGTATATTATGTATGTATGTATATGTATGTATGTATGTGTATGTATATATACGCATACACACATATACACCCCCCCAAGCTATATACAGGATAAATAGGAAATAATTAAAAGAGAGAAAGCACTAGAATTCAGAGGGTTCACTACAGAAAGCTCCCTCTATATCTCAAAGAGGAAGAATGCTTAAGTTAATGGTCATGAGCTAACATTTATAAAGGTTTTGTAAACCACTTACAGGAAAGGCAGTAATGAAATCCTCTACAAAGTGATATTATTTCACATTCAATTCTTGTAACAAAAGTATTCAATGGAAATAGCCCATTAACAGTCACGATAGCCATACATTAAATCACACTAACAATTGAGTACCAACTTTATTCTAGAAATGTAGAATACACAAAATTAGACATGGTTCTTGCTCAGCAGGAATAGAATCTAAGCATTATAATTCAGCTGTTTGTTCTGTCTCTGGTTCTACTGAAAACCCAGTTTAATTTTTATCTGAGTCCCCAGTTATTAGAATGATTTACACAAATTATGTTAAATTATTTCTTGTTGTATTGAGAAAATTGCAGGAGACTGCAATATTGTTAAATATAGTATAATTTTGCCAGATGACATTTTTTTGCATGCTGCTTTGATTTCTGGGAATCATAATTCAATTCAGTCTTATAAGAAGTTATTACATGCCCATTATATGTTGAGTACTGCACTAAGTCCTATAGGAAATATAATCAATTAATCAGTCTTCAAGTATTAATTAAATATTTACTATATGTCAGGAATTATACTAGATACTAAAGATACAAATATAAAGAATGAAATAAATACTACTGGCAAAGAGCTTACTTTCTAATGAAAAAAGGTTTATGATATAAACAGCTACATATAAACGATTTATAGCTAAAACAATTAGATGCAAAACAGAAAACAGTACAACATAGCATATAGTCAAGATCTAATGCCAAAATGTCAGGCAAAAGCAGTAAGTGCTTTGTTTGGTCAGAGGTGGAAAAGATTAGATTCCTTCTCCTCCTTTAATAACAATGAGCATTTGTATGGTGTTTTAAAGGTTTCCAAGCACTTGGAAGCTCACAACAATCCTGCCAAGTAGGTCCTATATTATCCCCATTTTATAGATGAGGAAACTGAGGTTGAGAGATTTTAAGTGATTCGCCCAGTTTGTGTCTGAGGCAGGATTTGAATTCAGGTTTTCCTTGATTGAGGTACAGAGGTGCTCTATCCACTGCATAATTACCAGTAGAACTTGATGATCTCTGAGTTCCCTTATACATCTAAGGTACTAGGTACAAGATAACTATTGCCTACAGCTATTGGGGAAGACCTTATAGAAGAGGCAGGACTTGAGATGGTTCTTGAAGGACTGGAACAATTTGGAGAGACAGAAAGTTATAGAGGTTATTTCACATGGGGAGAACATTTCTATAGAGATGGGAATGAGTATAAAGGGAGCATACACCTATAAGAAAATCACATTGTGTGTGTGTGTGTGTGTGTGTAAATGTATATATAGCTAGGTGGCACAGTGGATAGAGTGCTGGGGCTAGAGTCAGGAAGATGTCTCTTTGAGTTCAAATTTGGCCTCCGAGACTTACTAGCCGTGTGACCCTGGGAAAGTCACTTAATCTGGTTTGCCTTAGTTTCTCAATCTGTAAAATGAGTTGGAGAAGGAAATGGGAAATAACTCCAGTATCTATGCCAAGAAAACCCAAATAAGGTCACAAAGAGTCTGACAAGACTGAAAAAAAAAAAAAAAACCTCACCAAAAAGTGACTGAAAGACTGAACCAGTATGAGTGCACACATGTGTGCATACACATACATATACATGTGAATATATGTATATATATGTATATGTTATGTGGGGGATTAGTAGAAAATAAGGTTGAATAGAAACTGGGACCAGATTTCAGGGGCCCTTGATTGTCAGAGAGAGGATTTTGTGATTGAACTAATGAGAATTACTGTAGTTTCTTGTACAGGATAGACATATGAAAAATAATCATCTAAGATTAGAGGTGATGAAGAGGAGATTTGGAACATCTGATTTCTAATTACTTCTTGGCCTTTTTGAACAATTCATTTCAGCTTTCTCATTCTTGACTTTCTCATCCGAGAGACTGGGGAGTTAGGGTAGATTATCTTTAAGATTCTGTCCAGATCTATAAATTTGTGTCTGTATCTAATGGCAAGTTGGCAGAACTAAGAGGAAGTCTGGCCAGGAGACTATTGACATAGTCCAGGTACCAGATCTCATATGTAAGATACTGGACTAAGGTGGTAGTAATGGAAATAGAGAGGAAACTAGGGTTAGATATTTGGTAAATTTGTACCAAATGAAATTTAAGGTAGAATCAACTCATTTTTATGTCTTTGTGGATTATTTCCAGATTATTTCAAAATGATATGCCTTTCCCCCTACCCTTTGGCATGTTCTTCCACTATTTCCTTCTTCCGTTAGTTATTAAGTTAACTTTAATATAACTTCAAGCTAGCCACATGCTTACCTTGATCAAAGGCTTCCTGTCGGCCATTAACCTTTAGATATATGCAAACTGACAAGGTGTGGGGGTAGAGGTGCTCAGGGCTCATATTGTCCAATTTCTATTACTTGTTGGAAAACCCCAAAAACTGAAGAGAAGGAAGCAACCACTTTGTTAATTAACTTGTAAGTTGATCAGATAATGTTAATGGTGTTCACATTCTATAAGAGTGAGAGCTTAGTTTTTTTTTTTTTACTGCAAATTAAACTTTTACTTCATTGAATAGGATTTTTCTTAGCAAATCCCAAACAATCTTTTTTGGGGGGGGGGCAATGAAGGTTAAGTGACCTGCCCAGGGTCACGCAGATAGTAAGTGTCAAGTGTCTGAGACTGGATTTGAACTCAGATCCTCCTGAATCCAGGGTGCCTTATCCATTGTGACACCTAGCTGCCACCAATTCCCCAAACAATCTTGAATGGAATGCCTCATGGTTGTAAAGAGTTAGATTATGAAGTTTTTTGTGTACCAGTTTATCCATAGGAAGTAGGACCAGCACTTAGCATAGTGCCTGGCACAGGATAGGCACTTAATAAATATTGATTGATCAATTGACTCACCTCTAAAAAGCTCAGATGCTTAGTACTTTGTCTCTTTTCTGAACCAAATGGAAATATTGTAGTAGCATACATATATAGTCACTTTAGAAGTGTGATAGGATAGAGTAGCAGTATACAAAGGTAACACAAACAACCTTAAGTATGTTACTGTTTTCTATTGAGTCTGGAATTCCTATGGATTATTAGGCTCAATGTAATAGTAATTAGGATAATATAAGTAACTTAATTGTTTTTGTTCTGATCTCAGATAGTCTGGGAACCACTGAGAACATCTTAACTTAGTCCCTGAACCTTTTTGGCAGACCAGGAGGAGAATGCATTCTAAAAGGGAAACATTTAACATTGATTAAAACAGTATAGAAATAGATAGGTTCCTAAGGGATTGCTCTCTAATCCTTTCTAATCCTTAATTATTAAGAAAATAATTATTAATAATTGATTTGGGGGGGGGGCCCAGAGATCAGTTTTCTCAGTCCTTCCTCCTCACACCCCCACACTTCAGAAAGTCCTATTCTCCCTGTTTGGGACAAACCCAAGGGAACAAAAGAAATGGAGATAGACTCCTTTGTCTAGCTCAGTGAAGTACTGATGGGATCAAACCATACCTTGATAATGGACTTTGCCTTAAGGAACTTGAGTGAGGGTCTTTCCCTGATGTCATCTGTAGAGTTCTTTAATATGTACCACCTTCAAGTCATATCCACCAATAGAATTGAATGATGCTAAACAAATTGCCTTTATGGAAAAAGGATAAAAACTCTTGGAAAAGGTCAGGAGCTCTCTCTCTCTCTCTCTCTCTCTCTCTCTCTCTCTGCACACTATTGGCTGGCACTTGTTGCTCTCTGTTGGCAATTGCTCTTGGCTTGACCTTCCCCTTAGGACAGTGTAGGTCTGATGGCCTGAGACCATGAGAAGTTATACAGACATGTGGTCAATCCTTTACTATTATATAATATTAATAAATAATAAATGATAACTGCCAAAACTAATATTTATAGCCATAGCAATTAATTTTGAAAAACCACACAGTTAACAAAGATGTGGCTGTGTCTATGTGTGGCAATTCTTGGGAATGTGAGCGCTGGGAAGACTCATACACTAGGGTAAAGAAACTCTCTTGTCAGCCAGTGAGGGTAGGGATAATGAATTCATTTCACATTTTGTTTCAACTTGGTCCCTAAACTATTTTACCACTCATCTAGATTGACCTCATATTCACAACTGTGAGTGAGATTTTCCCCACCCCTTTGTTATAAGAGATTTAATATAGTTATAAGTGATTTAATTATTATAATAATTGGCATATTAATTTTATTATATTTAGATATCTTATTTAAATTGTATTAGTAGATGATCTTTCTTTTTACTACTTAATGTCAGATAATATTTTCCAATGTCAAAAATTAAGTAATATCACAAGATATAATAGTAAGCAATACTATATTTTAGAAACCACGAGTGTTATGCTTGACTCAAGGGGGGTCATGTAGCTCACTAGTGATATACTTGATTAGAAGGGGTCATGCAGCAGAATTATGACCCTGTTACCACAAGAAGGTTGATATGAATATTGGAAAATGCTGACATTTGTCACGTAGGCAGTTTTGATATTTCCTAAGAAGATGCTTTAATTTTAGGTACTTTTATTTTTTAATTTCTTTTGAATAGAATTTTATTTTCCAAAATATATGCAAAACAAAGTTTTAACATAAATTTTTTTAAAACTTTGTGTTCCAACTTCTCTTCCCCCCTCCATTCCTACCCCCCACCCACAAGAACTTCAGCAATTCAAAATAAGTTATACATGAGTAGTCATAGAAAAATTCCCATATTAGCTAGTTGTGAGAGAAAACAGTTGTCCTTGGGAAGGTCCTTAAAGAATAGGGGAAGAGATTGATAAAAGTGTTGAATCAGCTAGAAAAAAAATGGCCTGAAACTTTCAATTGACAAGTGCCAGTTTTGTAGAGCCTCTATCAAGTACATAGATCATATTGTATAACAAATAGGAGTGAGCACCAATGTTGAGATGATAGAAAGTCTCCTAACTTGACTACAGTCAAAGAACATTTGAGATCTGAAGACTTTTCTTGGAGGTTATTATAAAAATGTGTTAAAAAACTAAGTTGTTACTAACCTACTGAATGACCTACTCTGAACCTATACAATTGAGGAGATACAGAAGCAGAAAGGCAAGAAAGACAAAGATATTTTGAAACCAACAAAACCCTTTGGGAACTATAGAACAGACAGATGTGAAATAGCTTTTAAGACAAAGACTGTCTTGCAGGGCAGCTAGGTGGTGCAGTGGATAAAGTGCTGGCCCTAGATTCAGGAGGACCTGAGTGCAAATCCAGCCTCAGACAATTGACACTAGCTGTGTGACCCTGGGCAAGTCACTTAACCCTCATTGCCCTGCACAAAAGAAAAAGAAAAGAAAAGAAAAGAAAAGACAACTTGAAACAAAAAAAAGAAAGAAAGAAGATGGTCTTGCACATGTAACAGTGTTGGCCACTGCCCACCTTTCATACAGATGCCAGATTGGAGGTCTTGGAATCAGTGACAAGAGTGATGGTCATATGAAAACAGTTGTATTTGCCAGCAGAGATCTGACAACAGTGAGACCTTCTACCCCATCCACAAACTAGAGTTTCTGGCTTAGAAGTGGATCATCACTGAGGAAGTCAAAGAATGTAGCTGGAGCAAAGTTACAAATGTGGACTATTAAAAATCCATTGATGAATTCTAACCAATGTTGGGTGGTATTTATCAGAGACGGAAGGGGCAATATTAGCTAATTATAAATTTGGCATCTAATACCAACCAGACTAATCCACATAGTCATGTAGTATGTCTGTTTGACCTGTCATGTTGTTGAATAGGTCTACTTTTGTTATTATTATTCTATGATTACTTGCTTTTTGTTTTATAGGCATGCATATATAGTTAACCCTCAACTTTCACTGGGACAATGTTTCCAGAAAATGGCTCAAAAGTCAAGAACATGAATGTTGATACATTGAACTTATGGGAATCTATGTTAGATTCCTGAAACCACCAAATACTGTAATCTTTCAATAGAGATCACTGAAAATATACTTTTCTGCATACACTTCTATTTTATAACAAAACATTGTCTGATAATAAAAGTTATCAGTAAATAATATATACCTAAAATTGGTAACATACAAAACATTTTTTTTCATTAGTAACTCCTTAGAATTCTGTGACCTTTTGTGTTAACATCTCAAATAAAAAACAGAAAAACCCATTGATTTCAGATAATACTCACTTTTTATAATTCAAGAAATCTATGATACTATAAATACTGTATAAATAAGATTCTTAAAACTAAAACATATTTAAACCTGATTCTTATCTTCCATTGCGTTACATGGCAGTGTGAGGGAATTGTATTGTATACTCTACTGCTGTAAATCTCTCTATCGTCTCCATCCTCTGAAATCAAGGGAGATATTGATGGGACTTTAGTTGCTGCTGTGGGAAGATGCCCAAACTGGCAAGGTCTAGACATTACCATTGACACTCTGACCTTCATGGCTGGAGGAAGCCATTGGAGATGGTAAAGAAGACACCAGCTTGAAGTAGTCTCTCAGAGAGGTCTACTTCCTGTGCCATTTGAGATCATTAAGGATCTTGGTGGGGGTGGAGTCAAGATGGCAGAGAAAAGACAATGACTTCCCTGAGCTCCCCTCAAGACCCGGCCAAATGCCTTCAAATAATGCCATAAGACAATTCCTGGAGCAGCAGAACTCACAAAATGAAAAGGTAAAATCATTTTCCAGCCAAAGACAATGTAGAAGATCAGTAGGAAGGGTCTGTTGTACCTGGGGGAGAGTGAAGCACAGCCCTGTCCAGGACACACTGGCAGAGACCCAACCCCAGCATAGGACACCAACAAACCAGGCCTTGCAAGCTTCTGAATTGGCTGAGGCAGAAGCTGTTTCTGGAACTCAGCCCATGGACTGTGAGGAGGTCGAGCAGTTGGCCAGGGGGAGATTACAGGGATCTCTTTGCTACTGCTGAGGCAGGACTCTGCTGTTTTGCTTGGGTCTGGGTCACAGGCTTGGGTGGCAGTCCCAGGTGGGGGAGGGGTGCAGGCTCATCAAAGCTTGCAGCCATAGTGCAGAAAGATTCTCTTCCAGGTTGGAGGGCAGAGATTCAGGCCTGTGGTTGCTTCCAGACCAGACAGAGCACAGGACAAGGGAATAGTGAATGTGCTTCTCCTTGAATCACACCACCTTGGAGGAACTAGGGACTTGCAGGTTCCTGGAGGTGTCTCAGAGAGTAGCTGTTCAAACTCTCTGAAGCTTGGGACAGTGTGACCTGGAAGCAGTTGCCCCACTTTAAGAAGGAGTTAAATGTCAAGAACTAGGCTAGTAAAATGAGCAAACAGAAAAAATTCTGACCCTAGAAAGTTTCTATGGTGACAAGGAAGATCAAAATACACACTTAGAAGAAGATAATAAAGTCAAAGCTCCTAATCCAAAGCTTCCAAGAAAAATATGAATTGATCTCAGGCCAAAGAAGCACTCAAAAAGGACTTTGAAATTAAAGGAAGAGGGGGCAGCTAGGTGGCGCAGTGGATAGAGCACTGGCCCTGGAGTCAGGAGTACCTGGGTTCAAATCCAGCCTCAGACACTTAACACTTACTAGCTGTGTGACTCTGGGCAAGTCACTTAACCCCAATTGCCTCACTAAAAAACAAAACAAAAACAAAAATAAAAAAAGAAATTAAAGGAAGAGTGGTAGAGGAAAAAATGGAAAGAGAAATGAGAGTGATGCAAGAAAATCATGGAAAAAAGTCAACAGCTTGAAAAGGCAAATTGGCCAAATGGAAAAGGAGGTACAAAAGCTCTCTGAGGATCTTGGAATATGGGAAAGTTGATGTTTAACCTTGAGGCTGCTGTAAGTGATGGGATCAGCTGACTTTATGTCTCTGGTCAGCTGGTTGATTAGGTCCATAGCACTATACAGACATTTCAGCAGAAAATTAATTTAACATCTTTATTTTCTCACTAAGTCACATCTCAGATTTTGTACAGTTGGCTTTAGGGCCAAAAGGACTTGCACTATGCTTTGGGGGTATAATTGCAGAATAAAACGAGTTTTAAAGGCAAGTAATGAAAATATGCAACAAATGCACAAGCAGTTCTTTACCATAGTAGTGTGACCAAGACCAGTGAAGGGCATAGAAGGATACTACAAACTTGAGCAAATGATAACTCTCATTTTTTTTTTCCTCTATTGTACATAGCTTGTATGTGTGTGGTTGCCAACATGAAAATGAAAATAAGGTTACTAATAAAATCACATGAATGCTTAAAGTTGAGAAGGTTAAATGGCAGAATGTTAAGGACTGACTGTAGTATTATCCAATATTCTTGCTATATATCCTGCCTGTAATTTAGATATGTAATCACTGAAACGAATTATTAAGTAGTGGTATGCTTGAGGCCTTACATGCAGTATCTCATTTTGGATTCACCACAATCCTTGTAAGGTAAGTGCTATATGTATTACTAACCTCATTGTATGCATGAGAAAAATGAGGCAGATGGAGGTTAAGTAACTTGCCTAGTAATTGTCTGAGGCGGGATTTGAACTCTGATCTTCCTGACTACACATCCAATATTCATTCTATCCATCTATGGCATCCTGCAGCATGGGGAAATGTTTTACCTCAAAACCATGATCGGTATCAAAGCTATGGTGTTTTTGGGCTATACTAGCAAGGTTGAGTTGCTTGGAAGCAACCTCAGAGACCTTTTCCTAAGCTTACAAATTCCTCTTTTTTGTTGTCATTCAGTTATTTTTCAGTTATGTCTGACTCTTTGTGACCCAACTGGAGTTTTCTTGGCAAAGATTTGCATAAAAATCCAGATCTTACATTAGTTTCATAAAGAAAAGTTAGAAAGTTTATTTTTTTTTTATCTATCTGCTTGGTGGTTTTCCTTTTCTAGTAAACCTACTGTCACTATTTAGGATTATTTTCTATAACTTACTACATGTAACATGAGAGAACTAAGGACTATTTTCTAAAGATTCTATTCAAGTTTTTTTGTTGTTCAGTCGTTTCAGTCATGTCCAACTCTTTATGATCCCATTTGGGGTTTTCTTGGCAAAGATACTGGAGTGATTTGCAGTTTCCTTCTTCAGCTCATTTTACAGATGAAGAACTGAGGTGAACAGGGTTAAATGACTTGCCTAGGGTCACACAACTAGTGTCTGAGGTCAGATTTGAACTCAGGAAGATGAGTCTTTCTGACTTCAGGCACAGTGTTCCATCCACTGAGCTATTTAGCTGTCCCTCTATTCTTGATAGCCCCTTAGAATAATAAGGTTTTTATTAATAAGATCCAGATGGAATAGTGGTTTATCGGATATTTGAATGACATTATAACAAAATACCAAAGGGATGTGGAGCTTACCTAAGGGAAAGAGGGTGATCTGAATTTTGAGGCTTTCACTGTGTTTACCACCACCACAATGGACTCAGCAACAGCCTAAGAAGGTAAGGTGGGGGTTGGTGGAGGGGAGGATCATGACCCTTTGCTTACATAAAATAAAGAAGTAAGAGGAAAAGTTTATAGAAGATTTGTCTTAGGAGAGATGGATAACCTTTCCCTGTCATCACTACTAAGAGGTCCAGGTCCTTGGGGCAAAGGGATCTAAGGATAGATGAACAGAGGATATGTTCCCTGCCCCTACTTAATTCCCCATTGCCAATGTGTGAATTTTTAACACATGTTTATACATCCACCCAAGTTACAAGTGTGAGGGGTGCTGTCAAATAGGGACTTCTCATAGAATACTTCTTTCAGAATTAATTAGGCAAAGGTTTGGCTACCTCTAACTCTATTTTATGGAAACCGAATAGTAAAATGGGCTCTGTAGTTTGATGAAAAGAGTAGTAATGTGCACTCTTCTGGTCATTAAAAAATAGACTGGTGTTAAGTAATTTAATACATCTAATTTACAGACAAAGAAGTGTACAGGTTAATGTGAAAGGCAATCTATTCTTTTCTTTCATGTTTATATAACTAGTTTTGTTTTGTTTTGTTTTTAGTGAGGCAATTGGGGTTACATGAGTTGCCCAGGGTCACACAGCTAGTAAGTGTTAAGTGTCTGAGGCTGGATTTGAACTCAGGTACTCCTGACTCCAGGGCTGGTGCTCTATCCACTGTGCCACCTAGCTGCCCCTATAACTAGTTTTAATAGTTACAAATCAAATTCTGGGCTTAGGGAAAGGCTTCACTGATACAATTCCTACTAAAGTCAACGAGAAGTTCATCTCTCCATGGGCAAGGGACTGGGTTCAGTTAGTTAGTAAGTTTTTACTAAACTTCAATGTGCCAGGCACTATGCTAAATGCTGGGGTGTACAAAGAAAAACAAAAGACCATCTCTGTCTTTGAGGAGCCCACAATCTAAAGCAGGAGACAACAAACATGTGTAAACAAGCTACATGCAAGATAAGTAAGTAAGTAAGTAAGTAAGTAAGTAAATAAATAAATAAAATACAGATGGAAGGCACTAGAATTAAGAGAATTTGGAAAAGGCTTTCTGTAGAAGGTAAGATTTTAGCTGGGTCTTGGAGGAAGTCAGGGAAGCCAGGAGGCAGACATGGGTGGGGCAGATCACCTCAGGCATGGAGAATGGCCAGAGAAAATACTGGAAGTCAGAGATGGAATGTTAATTTAAATCACAGACACTTCATGCATTTGTAGCTATTTTGAATTGAGTTTTTCTATCATTTTCATCTTGTTTTTGTTATTATTCTATGGAAATGCTGAGTAGTTAATTTTTTTGCTTTTGATTTTACTGGATTCATTATCATATTAGCTTTTTTTGCTGATTCTATGGGGTTTTCTAAGTAAACCATCATGATGCATGCAAATAGAATAATGTTGTCTCTTACTTTCTTATATTAAAGCCTCAAATTCCCTTTTTTTGCTTTATTTATGAAGTTATAATTCTAAAACTTTTAAATGATAGTGGTCAGGTGGTACAGGCTTGTATTCCCACTGTACTTATCTAAGATAATCTTAGGTTTTAGTTTTTATATGTACCTTTAATCATGTTTAAGAAGGGTTTGTCCATAGTATTTCAAAATCATATTTATTATGTTTAAACATTTACAAAAACATATATGATTGCTATCTTTGTCAAAAATGTTTTCTGTATCAATTGATTTAATCATCTGGTTTTTCTATTCATGTAATTGTTACTTTCCCAATCAATTCTTTTGTGTGTGTGTGGGGTGGTGGTGGTGGTAAGGCAATTGGGGTTAAGTGACTTGCCCAGGGTCACACAGCTAGTAAGTGTCAAGTGTCTGAGATCAAATTTGAACTTAGGTCCTCCTGAATCCAGGGCTGTTTCTTTATCCACTGTGCCACCTAGCTGCCCCCCCAATTAATTCTAGAATGCATCTTTAGTATAAATTCAACATGGTTGTAGTGAATATATTGTTGTGGAATATATTTCAATTTATGTATATTTGCTATTTACTGAGACTACATTTATTATTTCATATCAATATTTATTAATGACATTGGTCTATAGTACTCTTTTTCTGCTTCATTTATTTCTGTTTTGGGTATCAGGACCATCTTTTGTTTCAAATGTGGTGGTTTGTTTTCAAATGTGCTTAATAGAGTTCTTTATTTTGAAATTATTGGGAATCTCTTATGAGATTATTAATTGTCTTTTGAACTTTTTAGAGAATTCACTTGCAAATTAATCTGGGCCCATTTTCCCCTTTGGTACTTTATGGCTTGCTTGATTTATCTTTTTGAGATTGGAGCAATATCTCTATTTCTTTTTTTTTTTTGGTGAGGAAATTGGGGTTAAGTGACTTGCCCAGGGTCACACAGCTAGTAAGTGTCAAGGGTCTGAGGCTGGTTTTGAACTCAGGTCCTCCTGACTCCAGGGCCGGTGCTCTATCCACTGCGCCACCTAGCTGCCCCCAAATATCTCTATTTCTTGTTTTGTTATTTTAATATTTTATATTTTTGTATATTTTCCATTTCTTTTAAGTTCTCATTATTTTTGTTTTGTGGATCCTTCAGATATGGGAGCCCCTCTAGTTAAATAATTGAGATTAAAGGTTACTATTATAAGAATGTAATTTCAAGAAATTTATACTGGAGATAAATCCACGCTTCTGATCAAATCATTCAAAATCTACTTTTAAGCATATGCAGTATTTCTCTAATTTTTATGAAAAACAATTATAAGATTTTAAAGAGCATTTCAGAAACTTGAATACTCTATTCATATCTATTTATGTATGGAATAATATTTTTCTTGTATTTAGTAACAGCTTATATTCTAGCCTAACTGCCCTTAATCTTACTCCTTTATTTTGTGCTATATATACTAGTTGGAAAGTGCTTGTTATCAGAGCTCTGACTAGCAAGAGGAAAACTATTAGTTCAATAGCTTTCTCTGCAGTTTTTTGTAATAATAATAAAAAGTTTCTCTGACGGACTTAAAAAAATGCTTTATTTTTTTCATGCTTGCATTTAATTATGCATAGTATTTTTTTCATTTCCTCTCACTATGAATTTGACTTTGTGGTTTTAATTTTGGTAATTTGATTTTTCTTCCTTTTAAAAATCATTAGCTAATGCTTTTTTAGCCATCTCTTGTTTTAATTTTATTAAATATTATTTAATATAATAATTTAATAAATAATTTTATTTAATATTATTTTGCAATTTTAATTTTATTTATTAAGAACTATATTATGGTGTTTTTTTGTTTTTGAGTTTATTTGTTGATTATCTAGCTTTTAAAATTACATACTGTTTGGGAATTCTTTATTTTTCTAGTTTAATATATTTTCAGAGAAGTGATTTTTTCACTGAAGACTGCCTTAGCCTTATCTCCCAAATTTTGTTGTCTCTCTGTTGTCCTTTTTGACATAACTTTTCATTGTTTTTATGATTTTTTGATCCATTCATTATTGAAGACAACATTATTCATTTCCATTGGGAGTTATATAATTTTCTTTTCTTCCCTGTCTTGATTATTAATTTTATTGTTCTATAGTTTGTCAGTTTTTTAAATAAAGGTAATATAAGATGTTGGTGTATATGAACATATATGAAAAATATATCTACATATGTACATCGCCTCTTTAATGTTCTTATTTGAAACATGATAATTATGTTCTTATTTGATAATGTTCTTATTTGAGTCATGATAATTAAAAAAATTAAAAAAAAAACTAATTTCCCAGAATTTTATTTTAATCTTTAGTGTCCTTTTAAAAATCTTTCTGGTAGATCTATTTAGCTCTCAAAGAGCATTAACAGGTTCTACTATTTCCATGTTTCTAGCTATATCTTTTTGTGATACAGTTAGCTTTTACTTTATTAATTTAGAATTTATGCCATATATATTTAACGATTATATAATTTTATTATCTATGGCACCTTTAAGGATAATATACTTTCCATATTTATTCATTTTGACATTTTGAATTTATATTGTTGCTTTGTCTTATTTCATGATTGCAACTCAACTTTTTCTGGAATCACCTGAATTAGTGATTTTTTCCAAATACCCCATTTTAATATGGTATGTATCTTTATTTTTCTGTTTCCTGTATGCAGCAAATTGTTGGAGGGACATTGTTCTTATCTACTCTGATATAGTCTGTTTTGTTAGAGAGTTAATCTACTTTAAGGTTATAATCATTACTTTTGTGTTTTCCTCTATTTAATTAATTTGTATTGATATTTCTACCTCTCAAGTTAGCACTTAGCTGTTTTACACTTATTTGATCCCAGATTCAAATTTCTTCTGCTTTCCTTCTCTATTGCAAATATCTCCCCCTCCTCTCTCTCATAGTACTTTCTTTTAAAAGATTCATTTATGTATGTTTTTACTCTACTCTCTCCCTATTCAGATAAAAATTAAATTCAGAATCTTCCTTATGAACCATTCCCTACAGCCCATTGTCAGTTATTTTTGCTATGCAGGCCATAAATACCCTTCTCATAATTCTCATTTCCTCTTTAAACCACTCAGAAAGAGCATGCTGTGGTTCCACATTCTCTTTAAATGCCACTGGATCCTGTGTCTTATTATAAGTTGGATTATCTTCCTTTCCTGTTCAGTATTTATTCATAAATGCCTGACTTCCCAGGTGGAAGCCATATTTTCTTTTACTTGTCATATTTTCTATGTTCATTTACTTGCTTATTTTCAGGGTTTCTGAGTTTTCTTCTCCCTGAGATCTTTGTTAATTTCAATCTTTTCCCCCTTATTTTCCCCTATAGCTCATTTTCTGACTACCTTCTCTTTGATGACAGTTTCCCTAAGGCTGGATCTCAAAGAATTTCAACTTTTCCCCATGCTTGGTAATCATGTTCATCAGTCTCAGTCTCTGCCCCAAGTGACTTTGGGAGGACAGAACTTCCTCAGATGTATGCTAGGATTGTTTCCTAGATCTAATGAACTAGTATTGAGCAACCCTTCCACACACATTGTCCTGTGTCATTTCCTCTCCTCCTTAGTCCTCTGTACCTCTGTACCACTGTAGCCAAGGATAATTTTGTTGTTTGAGTCTCTGGGAGAAAGGGCTGGGATGGGTGTGTCTGGGCCTGGATTCAGGAGGACCTGAGTTCAAATCTGACCTGAGATACTTGACACTAGCTGTGTGACCCTGGGCAAGTCACTTAACCCTCAATGCCATATCACAAGCTTGTAGTAAGTATGATGTAGTAGAAAGATATGGAGTGACAAAATCTGGGTTTGAATCATGAGTCTGGCTATATTTACCTATATAAGCTTAGAGAAATGACTTCATTTCTCTGGGTCTCAGTTTTCTCATCTACAAAATGAGGTGGTCTGAATAAATTGTCTCTAAGTCTCTTTCCAACTCAAATATCTTATGGCCACCAGTGATTTTCCTTATTTTGTAGGCAACTGATGGCCTTAATAAGGGGCAAGATTCCTTCCTTGGACATCAACATCTCAGGCATTTCTATTTATTTTTTATTTTTTTTGCAGGGCAATGAAGGGTAAGTGACTTGCCCAGGGTCACACAGCTAGTAAGTGTCAAGTGTCTGAGGCTGTATTTGAACTCAGGTCTTCCTGAATCCAGGGCCAGTGCTTTATCCACTGTGCCACCCAGCTGCCTCTATCTCAGGCATTTCTAATGTTATCAAGCAGTTTATTTACAACATGCAATAGCCCTCAAGAAATTGGTAAGCATGCTTTTGGAATTTGCAGAGAAACCTCTTTTCTCTGCAAGATGAGTTTCACAGCAAACAAATATGAATATGCCCTATTAAGTATTTCTGAAATGATGCAAATTTTTAAAATTCTCTAAAATATTATTATTAATAACAACTTAATACTTCAGGAAATAAAGTTCAGGATCTATCCAATTATTTTCAGGGTAATTCATAACTTTCAAGAGCTGAGACATGAGCTATGTAGGCTTTGAGTCCCTATGAGGATACTATTCTTTCCCTGCCCACTAAACTATCTGGGCATTTAAACCCTGATTCACCAGCAAATATGTGCTATTAACCTATGGAATTCCATGGTATCAAGTGGTTGCCAATATTAAATATATGAATATTAAACTAGCCATGAAAATAAGACATGAAATTTAGCAGTCTACCTCACTTATTGGTCAGTTGTGTCTGACTCTTCATGACCCTATGGACCATACCATCCATGGGATTTCTTTTTTTTTTTTTCCAAATGGGGTTTTCTTAGCAAAGATTTTGCATTGGTTTGCCATTTCCCTCTCTAGTAGATCAAGGCAAAAGTAATTAAGTGATTTGCCCAGGGTCACAAAGCTAGTAAGTAAGTGTTTGAGATTGGATTTAATTCAGGTCTTCCTGACTCCAAGCCCAGTGCTATATATCCACTGAGCCATTTAGTTGCGCCCATCTCACTTAGGAAAGAACTAATAACTAAAGGATAAAATAGAAATAAAATTATTCACCCCCAGAATATATTAGTACAATATTTGTTAATTTTCACTAAATACAGTTAGAAATGAAAAAAAAAAAACAACTTTGTAGTGTTAACTCACTTTTTTTTTTAAGTGAGGCAATTTGGGTTAAGTGCCTTGCCCAGGGTCACACAGCTAGTAAGTCAAGTGTCTGAGGTCAGATTTGAACTCAGGTACTCCTGACTCCAGGACTGGTGCTCTATCCACTGAGCCACCTAGCTGCCCCGTTAACTCACTTTTAATGGGTGAATGGGCTTGTTACAGAATTAAGTAAATTTTGTGATTCCATTCATGCAGGTATATTTAGAAAATGCTTTGTTGAAATACAGGTAGGTCTCAATTAGTGTAAATAATGAATCCCTTGAAGTAGTAACATTTTTTGAATTTTCATTGCTTATATCCATTGGGCTAGAATTAATAACCATACTTTAACATAGTTATGCACACACATGCATATGCATTTTATATAAATGTACATATATGTGTACATATATACATGTGTGATTATATAGGTATACATATGCATATACTTATAACTTTAAATAGTACAAATTTAATTAATATAACCATAAGCCATTTTTCTTTATATTGCTTAAAGAAGAAATGAACTACTTTGGGAATATCAGTTTCAAAAAAGAGGAATTCTAAATAGACATTTATTCAATCATACTAGTGATGTGAGAGAAAGCTGAATGGAATGATTTTGGTGGTACCCATCTTTCTCATTTTCAGTGTTTTGAAAAGGTATTGTTAATTATTATATTATTATAATAATTTTTGAGGGTCTTTCATTGGCTTACATTTGTTGGCATACACTGTTAATTATAAATAAAAAGAGGAAAGAATATATGGCTAAACCTGAATAGGTTGATGGCAGAATTTGCCTTGAAGATGTTATAGGATTCACATCCCAGGACTATAGGAAAATTTGCACTGGTGTCAGCTCACATAATTTGTCTATTTGGTAACTCTAACTTTGCAGAGGACACAACTCTTAAAAGTTCATGAAGTCATTACAGATAATGATGTACTATAGAGTCTCATAATGTTTTTAGTTTTACTATTAAAAATCATTTCCTGTTCTCACCAATGCAATGGTACAGAAGAGTTCCAGGGAACTCATGATAGAAGAGGATCTCCAAATCCAAGAAAAAAAAAAAAGAACTGTGGAGTATAGATGCTGATTGAACCATACTATTTCTTTTGTTTTGGGTGCTGTTGGTTTTTTTTTCTATTTTGAGGTTTTGCATCACTGCTCTGATTTTTTCTCTTGTAACAGGATTAATGCAGAAATAGGATTAATGTTATTATGTGTATATATATATGTGTATATATGTATATGTATATGTATATGTATATAGATATATAGATATAACCTATATCAGATTACCTGCTGTCTAGGGGAGGGGGGAGGGAGGGAGAAAAATCTGAAATTGTAAAGCTTGTATAAACAAAAGTTGAGAACTATCTTTACATGTAACGGAAAAAATAAAATACCTTATATGTAAAAAAAAAAATCATTTCCTGAAAAATGTCAAGGTGGTTCAGATATTGTCTGATTTAGGGCCCTCAGGAGGAGAACGGAGATCCCCAGTGCTTCACCTAATTGTTTTCTTCCTGTTTATTGACCTTCAGTGTACAGAGCAAGTCCTATCTTTTAGTGCTGGCATACCTAGGTTTATGGGTTACTTAGTGGAAGTTCCTTTTTCCATGCTGTGCCTTTTTATTTAATTCTTGAAGTTGCTATTTCAAAACATTGGAATTAATTATATTTATCATAAATGGGGCCTAGGGCATGTTAAGGGAGGATGCAATTAAAACATGAAAACAAACAAAAGACAACAGACTTGTACAAACATAACACAATTTTTCAAAGTACCAATAATAAAATCAACATTAATTTGCATTTTCTCAGATGATAAACATATATGAACTGGGGAACAGGAATCAATTTCTTGTGGCTAGAGGGTAACAGTATAGGAAAGTAGAAATCTCCTTACTTAAGGTAAGTTTTCATTAATGGCACCTCTATTTATTCTAATATGATTAAACCCAGAGGGAAATGGTAGTTTTCCTTAGAGTTGCTTCTAATGAATCAATAATTGGCATAATCCTAATCCTTGATTTCCATCAAGCTTCATTTAGTTTCTGCCTCGTATATAAAGCCTATTCTAATATCCCCAGTTCCTAGTATCCTCCCCAGATATTATTTTAAATCTACTTTCTATCCATTTTGATTTTGATTTTCTCTGTAGATGTTGTTTTGCTTCAATAGAACATAAGTTCCTTGAGGGCAGAGACTGTACATTCCCCCCCCCCCTTTTATTCCTGGAAACTAGCAGAATGCCCGGCAGCTGGTAGGTGCTTAAACACACTTGTTCAATAAATACATGACTGAAGATCAAGCAGAGACCTGATACCTAGGCTTGAAATTCATAATTTAGTCTTTTACATGCTTCCTTATTTCAAGTTTTGAATATTTTAGATGTGCTAACCTATAGAAAAGCTCTCAGGCCAGGTCTCCATATCCAAAGCGAAACAGCGAGTAGAGGCTGATAATTCTGGGTACCAGGGGAAGAAAAAAAAAGGAGAAACTGAAATCATTTTCTCCTTTTCTTCAAAAGCATCCCCATTAAAAATACCCAGACTCCCTTAAAAACTATTAAATTACTCAGTCCAAGCATTGGCTTTTTTTCTAAACAGTTGAATTGTACTCCCTCTCCTGATCCAACCATCAGTAGAGTTGGATCCAGCAATTCAGCCAAAATGACCTTTTCTCTATTCTTCAATGAAGCTACATCTCCCTTCTCTGTGCCCAGATACACCCACATTTCTGAATATACTCCCTCATTACTTGCACCTTATCAAATTCCTCTCTTCCTAAAAGATGTAACTCAAGCATCATCTTCTGCCCTTCCCCTTTGCTATTGTTCTCTCTCCAAGCTATCTTATCCTTAACTCTTTGTATATATTTGAGTCTTTTTTCTTTTTTTGTGCTGTATACATTTATATATATATATATATATATATATATATATATATATATATATATATATGTACTTGTTATCTCTCTCATTAGGATATAAGCTGGAGAATAAACTACTGGTAACTTTGAAACTACTTTATGACAAAAATAGACTTCATTATAGCTCATCTATTTTCTATTTTGTCCATAAAACCCTTCTGTATTTTGTTCTTTTGTATGTTTAATTGTTTATTATTCTATAGTTTGTGTCTCTCAATCCTTCCATGCTTATTATCCCCTCCCCCACATTGACTATTATATGGTTATCATGAGACTGTTGTGACTAGCTGAGAATATGTTCAATACTTAGCTCAAATCACCATGGGCAGGTTGATCAATCCCCTTACATCTCTAAAGTTTGAAGTGTTGTGACTATGTTCATATCAGCAGGGGGAACAAAAAAAATAACACATACTTATGTGACCTTGGTTTCACTTTTATCTTTTAGTCCATGATAACCACAGGAATATTGCCCATAGCT
Source organism: Dromiciops gliroides (assembly GCF_019393635.1). Classification (NCBI taxonomy): domain Eukaryota; kingdom Metazoa; phylum Chordata; class Mammalia; order Microbiotheria; family Microbiotheriidae; genus Dromiciops; species Dromiciops gliroides. The sequence goes on from NC_057862.1 coordinate 186,741,447, forward strand.
GGTTGATCTTGTCTAGGATGAGATATGACTTATTTTTCCACGTTCTCAATCCCTCCACTCCTCTCTTCCCATTTATTTTTGATCTAGTTCCCCAGGAGGCAGTACAGATCCAGGACCCATGTCATCAGATTCAAGGGAAGTACAAAATATCCATGCAATAAATAGCATGTTTTCAGTAGCAGTTCAGTCTTTGTGCCTTTAAATTTGAAGGGATCTTACTTCTGGGATATCCTCATTGTACCTTGCTTCAGGGACTTCATGTTGGGGAGGCCTTGTACTCCTTAATCAGTTACTCAAATATTTAAATATTCAAATTGTTCTATGATTTCATCTAAGTGAAGAGCCCCTCCAAGGAGGCAGATTGCAACCTGCCTATCCATGACCACCCATCTCATGAAGTTAAATCAACAGGTCTTCTCTATTTCCTTGTATAAGTTTATAGAAAGTCCTCTCAACATACTGGGTTGGGGCTTTCCCTATTTTCTCATGATAACTCAAGGACATTAGTAAAGTACTGGCTCAATGTCTACAGTATTGGGCCTCGAGTCAGGAAGTCCTAAGTTCAAGTCTGGTCTCAGACATTTACTCACTGTATGATCTTGACCAAGTTATTTAATTTCTCTGTCTCAGTTTCCTCATCTGTAAAATGTGGGTAATAATTCTATCTACATCCTAGGGTTGTTGTGATGATCAAATGAGAAAATATTGGTAAATTTCTTTGCAACCCTTAAAGTGCTATGTAAATGCTAGCTAATATTATTAAGATCAAGATTATAGATTTAGAGCTGAAGAGATCTCAGAGACCATGTACTCCAACCTCTTTATTTGATAAGGAAACTGAGGCCCAAGGAGGTTAAGTGACTTGCCCAAGGTCATACATGTAGTAAATGTCAGAAATGGGCTGATTCCAAAGTAGGTAGCTGTTATCCCTTATTGTTGTTATATTACCAACAGATCTACACACAGACACACACAGACACACACATTTAAAATGATGTCCTTTTCATTGCCTTCCTTTTGTAATTCCTTGTTTATAATGTGTTATAGCCTGCTGAAACCCATAATGCACCCCCTATTGCCATTTGGGTAATTCTAAACTTAAGGTCTTCATAGACTAAAACATTTCATGACCCATAACCATACAATCACACTACTAGGAAGTCAATATTCCAAAGATAGGCCTTTGTTTCAGGGAGAAGCTGGGGACCATTAAAAGAACTTTGCAGAAGATAACAAAAAGATGGGATTAGTCAATGTTGAAGAGGTAGTGGAAGAACAGGCACAATAGTATATTATTGGTAGAGCTGCGAAATGGTCCAACCATTCTAGAAAGCAATTTGGAATTATATAAATGAAGCAACTAAAATGTCCATATCCTTTGATCCAGTGACAATACTGCAAGGTTTATTCCTTAGAGGTCATTGACCAAAAGAAAGGCTCTACAAACATTAAAATAGTTTTAGAATCACTATGTAGTGCAATAGAATCGTAGATGCTCTTTGACTGTAGAATGGCTAAAAATAAGTGTGGTATATGAATGTAAAGGGATATTACTGAGCTACAAGTAATGAAAATGAGTAATATAGAGAAGCATTAGAAAGACCTATGGTTAATACAAAGTAAAGTAGGTAGCAACATAGACAATGACTACCAAAATGGGAATATAACAAAGATGACAAAATAATCAAAACTGAAAATTGTGAAATTTTGAAGCTTGGCCCACTAAGAGGAAATAAGAGAAGATATCTGCCTCCACTCATTTGTCCAAGTCAGGACCTGTGAGTGTGAAATATTTCATACAACATAAGATTTTTTTTGATGCATTAATTTGTTTTGCTAATTTTTCCCTCTTTTGAAAAAAATTCTTTGCTATAAGGGACCCCTCTCTGGAAAGGGAAGTGGGAGGTATGCAGAGGGAAATGAGGACAATGTGAAAATAAAAAACATCGAAATCTTTTTTTTTTTTTCCAAAAGAAAGTGAACACGAGATTTCCAATAATTTACATATCTTTCTTCTGATGATGAATTTTAAAATATTTTCATGGAAAAATGATTGTCTACAAACACAATCCAATCATAAATCAACAAGCTATCAAATTATGCTAAAACTATTAGTTGAATTAAACAACTTATTCTTCCAAATTCTGTGTGTATAGATGTTTAGTTTCCACCAATAATGAGTTAAACTGAGTAGGTTATTGGAAAAAAGGAACTTAGTTGTTTCCCAAAGTCAGTGCTCTCCTCCTGTTTAATTGTGGAGTCAACTCATAGTCTATCTGCAGTATATATCCAAGATTTGTATTGTGATGTTTAAAATCTATATCGTGTGATCGCCTTAAATTAGAAGCTTCAGCACCAGTCTTTGGGCATTAAACATTTATTAAAGCATGCAGGTATTAACATGGAGTTCAGAAAGTTAAGAAAAGGTCTATCTATCCTAGAGTTCCAGCCTGGTTGGGGTCTTCCTCAGGTCCTCCTCCATGAGCCTGCTTTAATCAGGAACTCTCTAGCAAGCTGATTGTGGAAGCTTTTAATAGGTCTGGAACAGAGGCGGTCCTTACACGCTGCTTCGAGGTGATTGGTAGGCATCATCCAAATCCATTGGTTTTGAAGGTGTTCTCAAGTTGAGATCACAGTCTAGCTTCTGAGAACAATACCTTCTTAAGGGCTAGCCAGGTGTGATTACAATCCAGTTAACTTGAAGTAGGCTAATCATCAGTCAATCACTCTCACTTGATTCAATCAGTCTAGATTAATCTCCAGGTGAGTCTTTGAGTAGCTGTGAAATCCCGTTATTTCATCACAGTATAACTGATGGAAAAGCTCTATGAGCTCTCCAAGAAAAGGCATATCATACTGTGGACAATAGGCATTTTTCATCTACTTTGTGTTTTGTATTTTTTTTTTGTCTGTAGCTAGTTCAAAGTCTTTAGAATGACCATGTGTTTATGTGTTTTCTCTCTTTCTCCCTTTCTGGTCTGGACCTGTGATTTCAATAGTGCAGGGAACTACACTATTTCTTACCATTTTTAGTGAGAAAACTTCTTTTACTAATGCAGCTCAATGACTGTTTTGCAATTTATAATCCTAGATGTTTTCCAGGGACATTAAGAGGTTCAGTGACTTGCCCAAGGTAAAAAAATAATAATAGCATGTGTGAGATGCAGAACTTAAACACATATTTTTTGACTTGCATCAGCTCCCAAATCTCCATTAGAGTGATTATAGATCTCATTAAGAAGTCTCTACAGTATTATTCAATTTGATGTAATCATTACAATATTACAAAATGGGAAACTTGTTGGACTTCACTATCTATAGGAAATCCCTTCTCAACTTGGACCATGCACTTGATCTTTTCCATGAGTGGTAAAATTTTTGGTGAACATACATCTTTCTTTCTTTTTTTTTTTAAATTCCTTAATTTTATTTTATTTTATTTTTTAAATGTATGAGGTATTTTATTTTTTCTGTTACATGTAAAGATAGTTCTCAACTTTTGTTTATACATGCTTTACAATTTCAGATTTTTCTCCCTCCCTCCCCTCCCTCCCCTCCCTCCCCCCTCCCCTAGACAGCAGGTAATCTGATATAGGTTATATCTATATATCTCTATACATATACATATATATATAAACACACACATATATATATATACACATAATAACATTAATCCTATTTCTGCATTAATCCTGTTACAAGAGAAAGAATCAGAGCAGTGATGCAAAACCTCAAAATAGAAAAAAAAAAAACAGCACCCAAAACAAAAGAAATAATATGGTTCAATCAGCATCTATACTCCACAGTTCTTTCTTTCTTTTTTTTTTCTTGGATTTGGAGATCCTCTTCTATCATGAATTCCCTGGAACTCTTCTGTACCATTGCATTGGTGAGAAGAATATAGTCCGTCACAGTAGGTCAACACTCAATGTTGATGATACTGAACATACATCTTTCTGATATAAAACAGACTTTGAGAGGGATTAACTAAAACCATTGTAGAAAAGGACTGTCAAAGGCAAGAATTTATTAAGTGTTGATTATGTACCATGGTACTGTGCCAAATATATATATATATATATATATATATATATATATATATATATATATATATATATATATATATATATATATATATATATATATATATATATATATATATATATATATATATATATGTGTGTGTGTGTGTGTGTGTGTGTGTGTGTATGTACACATATGTATGTACATATATTTATATTGGATTCAGACTTGTGATTTTATCACTGTAGGAGACTTCTGATGAGTAAACTTTCTACCAATGTAGATTAATAATTGTTCTGCAACTTCAAGTCTTAAGAAAGTGACCTGAGACAGAATTTAAATGACTTGTCTTGTCATAGCCAGTGTTTTAGAGGTAGGACCTAAACCCAGTCCATCCTAACTTCAAGGATGCTCTCTGTTTACTACATTCTTATGCCTCTTATATTCCTAAGATAGATAGATAGATAGATAGATAGATAGATAGATAGATAGATAGATAGATAGATAGATAGATAGATAGATAGATAGATGGACGGACGGACGGACGGACGGACAGACAGACAGACAGACAGACAGACAGACAGACAGATAGATAGATAGATAGATAGAAATCTATATCTGAATATATATGTATGACATTTAATACAACATTTCTGTTTTAACTTGAGAGATCTTCTGTAGGATATTGTTTTTGTAATTATCTCACACTGGTAAAATCAAAACTCATGGTTGACATAACAGTTACATATCTGGGATCTAATTTGTGTTTCTAAAACACTGACCCAAGAGATTGAAACTGGAAAGCTTGATCAAGAGTCAGGTAATTGTCCAAAGAATGGGCTATACAAAATGGAGTTGAGCTCATTCAAAAAGATATGCTTTCCAATACAAATCTATTTCCTGATTATACTACCATTCCTTTAAGTCTTTAGCATTTGGGTGGGGGCAGGTAGGTGGTTCAGTGGATAGAGTACTGGCCCTGAAGTTGGGAGGACCTGAGTTCAAATCTCACATTAGATACTTAATGAGCTATGTGACCTGGGGCAAGTCACTTAACCCCAAATGCCTTAAACATCCAAGGCCTTCTCCAGTCATCCTACTCAGATGGCTCTGGAAGAGAGAGTGAGTTTGGTGACTTTGCACAGCCCTCCCTCACTCAAATACAATTCACTGCAAGTCATAACATGTTGTAGTCCTCTTCAAGAATGAAGGACAAAGAACAACAAATGACAACAACAACAGCAACAGCATTTGGGCAAGCCCCACCCTACCTTGCTCTTCTGCTTGGGTTTGCACTACTGAGTTCCCTTTGATATCTGAATTTCCTGCATGGTCAGAAAACTGTATAGGAGTATCTCAGTCATATTTTCTCAATTTAGATCCCTCCCTTCCATATCCACAAAATGTGACCATCTTTTTTGCCATCTAAATACAACTGTAGCTCTAGAGACTAAGACTTGGGGGTGGGGGGAGATCCTATTTTACCCAACTTTGAAACATCCCCTCAGGACCAAACTGTCTTGAATGGTGAGTCAGTGACCTCAAAGTCATTATATCTAGTCAGTCCTGAACCACCAGACCATTCTTCCAGCCACCTTCTTGGCAACTATGACCATCCCACTTAACACCCTCCTTCCTTGCCAGCTATTGCTATGTGGAAACTAAAGTCAAATAAATACTACCAATGCTTCCAGGAAGAGCATGTTAAGTGGTTTCCCTATGGCTTTATTCACCACCCCTCTGACTTTTCAGATCAAAATATTCTTCCATGGTCATCACTCTCTGTATATATTGTAGCCCCATATTAGAATGTAAGCTCTTGGAAGGTGGAGGCTGTTTTGGTCTTGTATTTATATCTCTAGCACTTAGCAGGTAAAAAGTGAAAAAAAATCTAATGAAATAATTGGGTTTTGATCTCTTTAAAACTAAATTCCCAGTTTGAATGACTTTTTCATTGAATTGTTTTGACATTATGGAGACAGAATCTCAATATGCCACTAAACAACTTTCTTTGCCCACCTGACAAAACATAACCTTTTACACTCCTAATTTTAAATACTTCCTTGAAATGTACCTCTTCTGTAATCCTCAATATTATTTCTTTTTCCAGCCTCTGAGTTACACAAAACTCTTCTTCATTAGCACCAATTAATGTTTTCTGTCTCGTTACAATGTCCCGTAATCTATATAGAGTACAAAAATCTCATCTCTGCTCTTAAGAAATCAAGCTTCTTTTCCTGAGAATGTATTTGATGGATCAAATTTAGACTGAATATTATGGGAAAACACAAGCCTTTGCCCATGTTCAATACCATGCATGACATATATGTCTACTATTTCAATACTCCAGTGAATCTGAAATCCCCTTGGTACTGACACTTTTTCCAACAAGGTAGAAGGCAACCCATCCATGCCTGAATATCATGGGCTACTAAGTACCATGTCTTTCCATTAAGGTACCACAGGGATATTTAAATGTTTAGGGAGTCTTCCTTTCTTTTGACATGGTGTGGATATCAATGCAGTATATGGACTTTTTCAATCATTCCTCATTCTCAGTATATTCTGGGCCCATATTTTTTTCCTGGTCATACATCTCTCTTGTGACATTACTTCTGCTATGTTTCCAATGGAATTCCTTGTTTGTGTTGTGTTACAACTTGCATGTTCACCATGTATCTCTACATTGTCCATTAAATAATCATCAATTACAATTTTTAATCTAGTATTGCATGACTCACAATCATATCATGTAACCAGAAGGATACTGGTGTTAGAAAGGTGAGCCTTAGTTTCAGGGAACAACTTGGAGTCATTAAAATAATTGTAAAATTTGCTAAAGGAAATCCAGTTTGCTCTCCTTTTCTCATTCGGCTCTAGGGGTGGCTCATTGTCCATACAATAAGGTCTGCAAATATATCTATCTTTTACCTATTTATCTCTCTCTCTTTCTCTATCTGGTAAGCAAACTATAAATTGTCCAGCTAAGGGCATATCATGGTTTAGACAACAGACATTCTTTATGGATTGGAAATAGTTGTAAATACTATCTGATTTATCCGTTTTTTTTTCTCCTTTGTCACTTGGTTAATGAAAGGTGAAGCTAATTAGTTCAGTGATTACATAGGATTGTGGACAGAGCACTTACAACCTACCATGTAATCAGTATACTTCCTGATTGGATGAGAGCAATTCTGGGATTGTAGAATGCACCAATGAAGTAGGTTCAGGTGAAATCATTCTTATTTGGTGTAGGATGTTTTAAGATGAGAGAAGCCATTCTTACCCAAGGAAACCAAAAAAGGGGTAGGTGTTCTGGGACAATTGACAATCAAGATAGACTAGGAAACTATAGCAATTTTGCTCTTCTTAGCTGGTGAGAACCTTACCATTCTAGAGGGACTTAAGGCAAATCTTTGTAGGGAATAAGCAGAGCCTATGTGAATGAAACTATAATTTTGTATGGTATATTTGAATTCCATATATGGAACTAGTGTCATCTTGGAGTGTTTATGCTGAGTATAATCAGGAACATAATGTCCCTTAAAATGAATTCAGAATATATAGGAAAAAGTGTGAAGTGAAAGTTCTAATACTAGCTAGGGGAAAAAAAAAAACAGCTTGGTATATTAACTAGACAACTAGGCTTAGTGTCAAGAAGATCTTAGTTGCAATCCTTTCTTAAACTCTTACAAATTATGAGGCTGAAACTGAAACTCCCTAAGCCTCAGCTTCCCCATGTGAGAAATGAGAATGATAGAAAATTTCTGACTGAGTTGATATGCTTTTCAAATGTGAAAGTGCATGCAGAGTGCCTTATAGACCTTAAAGTGTCATATGAAGAACAATTATGATTACTAAAGTCAAAGGTCTCCTAGATTGATTCTGACAGACCTAGATTCCCTATGAAACTTCTGAGGACAGCAAGTACCAGGACTGGATTCTTCACAGCTACTTTTGTAAATGGTCTTTGAAACTAAATGGATAGATTTCCTTTTTTGGAATTAGAAGAAATCTATTCTACTCATTTATTCCTATTTGGGGAATTGTGTTTTCTTTCTTTTTCTTCCTCCCTTCCTCTCTCCCTTTCTTCCTTCCTCCCTCTTTTCATCCCTCATTCTTTCATTCCTTTTCTCCCTCCCCCTCTCTCTCCCTCCCTCCCTCCCTTCCTTCCTTCCTTCCTTCCTTCCTTCCTTCCTTCCTTCCTTCCTTCCTTCCTTCCTTCCTTCCTTCCTTCCTTCCTTTCTCCCTTCCTCTCTTCCTTTTTTCCTTCCCTCTCTTCTGCTTCCCTTCCTTTCTTCTCTCCATTTTCTTCTTTTTCTTTTTCTTTCTTTCTTCCTTTCCTTCCTTTCTTTCTTTCTTTTCCTCTTTCTTTCTTTCTTCCTTTCCTTCCTTTCTTTCTTTCTTTTCCTCTTTCTTTCTTTCTTCCTTTCCTTCCTTTCTTTCTTTCTTTTCCTCTTTCTTTCTTTCTTTTTTTCACAAAAGCCTGAAAAATACCTAGAGGGATAAGGTTTAGGTGTGGGGGGGGAGGGAAAGAGACAAGATATTTGGCTAATAAGACCTAATATATGAATGTCCATTTCCTTTGATAGGAAACATATATAATGATTAATTTTGTGCTTGGTTATAAACCAGAATAGTAAAGAGGAAGTAGTTTTCACTAATTAGGATGTTACTTGATTTAATAAGGGCTCATTGGTATTAATTGGTTGAACCACTTTTTAAGAGAGCAAAATGAAAAAAGAGTTAGCAAGTGAATAACACTTCACTATTAAGCAATTTGGATGTTTAGGACTAAAAGATCCTCATGTAGAAATTACTATATATTTTGCTTCAGGGTAGGATTGACCTGTTTTTCTTTCCTGATGATTCAATTTAACTTTCTTAGAAATACTTTCAAAGGACAATTTTCTGTACGTCAAAGGCATGTTTTGTGCTGCAAATAAATGGGTCACCATTTTAAAAAAAGAATCATGTTCCTTTCTATCTTTTTTTCAAGGAGTGAATTCTCTTATAGCTGTTGCAGTATGATAGTTGAAGTATGAGGAATGAAAAAAAGTCTTTGAGTTTGACTGCTATTATTGCTACCTGTTCTATAACTATGGGAATCAGAAGTCCCACATGCCAGAATTACATAGTTTTGAACTTCAATCTTGCAAATGTTAGCCTTGATCAAGTTGAAAATGAACTTTAGCTAGCTCAGCAGAAAAGTTTGGCTGTGAGAGTTTTGCAAAGACCTTGACCTAAAACAATCTCAACTTGGAAAAGTTGAAAACCATTCTGGAATTCTAAATGGAAAAGAAAACCAAAAATAGTCTCTTTTATTGACAATGAGCAGAAATCTGGCCTCCCATAGAGGTGGAGGCAGAAGGAGAAAAATGAAACTGTATCTTCCAGATGAAAATTTTAGTTACCTTTCACTCAGAGAATCAAATGGTGCCCATTTTCTTAGCCTAAGGAAGCCATGGAAAGTAGCATCATATAGTAGATGGGATATTGGAATGGGAATGAAGAAAACCTGAGTTTGAATTTCATCTCTGATAGCTGTGTGACCATGGGCAACTAATATAATTTTTCTGAGCCTTAGTTTTCTTATATTTAAAATGAGGATACTAAGACTGGTATTATCTACTTTGTAGAGTTGTTGTGAAGTTAAAATGAGATGATGTATATTAATTCCTTTTTAAATTTAATGGTTTAAAAGTCATTGAAGGGGGTAGCTAAGTGGCGCAGTGGATAAAGCACCAGCCCTGGATTCAGGAGGACGTGAATTTAAATCTAGCCTCAGACACTTGACACTTACTATCTGTGTCACCCTGGGCAAGCCACTTAACCTTCATTGCCCTGCAAAAAAAATTAGTTATTATGATTGCATTACTAGCATTTCTTTCTTTAAAATAAGTTTTAATTGATATTTTGTGCTTCCTACATTAACATAATAAGCCATGTATCCTTCACCCACTCCCCTTTAGAGAGTCATTTCATATGAAAAATAGTAATATTTTTTTGGAGAGGAAAAAATAGGATAAAAACTCAGCACAACTGATTGATGCATTAAAAAGTCTAAAAACATATGCAACATGTAACATCTGTAGACCTCAAACTCCAGAGATGTAGACTGAAGATGTCTTCTCATATCTCTGCATGTAATCCAACTTGTGTACTTTTTAAAAATAATTTTGTTACATTTACTTTTTTCCCCTAGGGCAATGAGGATTAAGTGACTTACCCAGGGTCACACAGCTAGTAAGTGTCAAGTTTCTGAGGCCAGAATTGAACTCAGGTCCTCCTGAATCCAGGGCCAGTGCTTTACCCACTGCACCACCTAGGTGCCCTATATTTACTTTTGATTTTATTTTTGGTGTGTCATTGTTCTTTCCATTTATATTGTTATAGTTACTGTGTATATTGTTTTCTTGGCTCTACTTATTTCACCTTGCATCAGCTCATACAGATTTCCCCCGGCTTCTAAGTATTCATCATCACACACATCATTTCTTACAGGACAATACTATTTTATTAGATTAATGTACTATAATTTGTTTAGCTATTCCCCAATTGACAGGGCATCTCCTTTGTTTCCAAATTTTAGGTATCACAAAAAAAGTTACTATATTTTGGAACATATGGGGACTTTTTTCTTATCAATTGCTTCCTTGTTTTATAAGCTCAGTAATGGAGTGTCTGGTTCAAAGAGTATGGGCATGAGCACTGGATTCAGGAGGACCTGAGTTCAAATGCGGCCTCAGACACTTGACACTTACTAATTGTGTGACCCTGGGAAAGTCACTTAACCCCAATTGCCTCACCAAAACAAAACAAAACAAAACAAAAATGGAATATGAGCACTTTAGTCCCTTTATTTGCATAATTCCAAACTGCTTTTCAAAATGGTTGTACAAATTTCACAGCTCTACCAACAATGTATTAGTGTGCTTCAACATTGTTGCCATTTCTTTTCTTTTCTTTTCTTTTTACCATTTTTGTGAATTTCCAGGGTATTAGGTTTATTATTCTTGTTTGGTTTGATTTGCCATTATCAATATTTCTTATGTGTGATTTGGGGGGGGCGGGGCAATGAGGGTTAAGTGACTTGCCCAGGGTCACACAGCTAGTGAGTGTCAAGTGTCTGAGGCTGGATTCGAACTCGGGTCCTCCCCTCCTGAATCCAGGGTCAGTGCTTTATCCACCTAGCTGCCCCCCTTTTATGTATGATTTCTAATGTCCAAAGGTGGCATAATTTCACATTTCCCCAAACTTTTCTATTTTATCAAAATTTTGATATCTGGCTCTAGTTTTATAATATACAAAATGTCTTCATCACCAGTTAAGAAGTTTCACTGTTTATTCTCCTTAATAAGTAGCTCAGTTCCTTCAGCAAGAGGCTAAAATTTTAAGCAAATATCTTAAGTAGTGCAATTTCCTATATGGTTGCAACTGAACACACAGTACTTAATGAACTTTTGGATTCAGGAGGAACATTAGAGAAGAACTAGTTAGTTCAGCACCTTCCCCCCTCCGGGGCAATGAGTGACTTGCCCAGGGTCACACAGCTAGTAAGTGTCAAGTGTCTGAGGATGGATTTCAACTCAGATCCTCCTGAATCCAGGATCAGTGTTTTATCCACTGTGCCACTTAGCTGCCCCTAGTTCAGCACCTTTTTACAAATGACATCTTTCCCTGAGGTTCATACAGATTAGATGGTTTGCCCAACATTAGTGGCAAATGTGAAATTGTACCCCTGATCTCTTGATTCATAACTCAGTGCTTTTCCAATTCTCTTATGTTGCTTCATCATAATTTTGGAAACATCCTTGTAAAATCCCCAGTGCTTTTGGTTATTGCTTGCTGGTTTTTTTTTTTAAGTTGGGGAAATTTAGGTTTGTTTGTTTGCTATCTTGCCTCACCTTATTTGAACCACCGTAGGCTGCTCATAGTATTCAGGGCTCTATGAGACCTTAGAGATAATTTTGTTCTCTATTTTACAAAGGACAAAACTGAGCCCCAGAGAGGTGAATGCAGTGCCTAGGTTAACATAATAAATAGCTGATCTTAGATTTAAACTCAGGTATTCTGACTCCAAATCCAATGCTCTTTTCACTATACTGCTTATCCAGTTTGCTATTTCCCAATGTCCATCAGCAGGCACTCTTTCTAGGGACAAGAGATTGATCTTAGTCATGGAAAGATGGCACAAAGCTCTAAGGTGACTCTGCAGGAGATATCTTTTTATGTCTTAGTGCTGGAGTTGCACTGGACCTGACAGTGGATGCACATTCTGACATATGAAAGAACACAGGGTCATTCTTCTACCCAATGGACTCCTTCTTGACTGCCTTTCTCATGGGGTCAGCAGCCTAGGTCACACAGAATAAACATAGAATTGGAGAAGGGAGATGTGTAAGAGCACCACACCACCACAGATAAATTACTCTAAATACTGGAGCATTCCTGGCTCTTCACATCTGTTTCTTATACATTATATCAAAGGAAGGGGGCTGGCTTTGATGATTGTATGCCAGCCCTGATTGCATCATTGAATTTGCATTTAGCATTTTCTTCTCCAATTCAGGTAGGTATTACCTTTGCCACATTCCAATTACATCACAGTCTTTGCTGACAATTGTGTTCTACCCAATGTCCCTGAAATCTCTGGCCCAATAAAAACCAATCAGCTAAATACCTCTTTTCTTTGACTTTTTCTTAATTTCAAATGTCCCAGAAGTAGTTCCCCAAGATAATCCCCAGGTTCATTGTCATCAAAATACCCTTCTAAGGGTGGCAGATGAACACAAGAAACAGTGTGTGTATACCTCCCCTGTGTAGGCAGTATTACCACTAATGAATACTTATTTAGAATAAGTAGACACTGTGATAACCTACACTTTGAAACTATTCACACAAAGTACAGAAAAGTATCCTAGGTCTAATAATATTCTCTGTTTTTCACTACCCTAAGCACACTGTCACAGATAGGAAAATAAATAATACATTTTACAGAAAATGCTTATTCCAGTTCAGTGTTATTAGCTCTTCCTATGGAACAGGATTTAGACAATATGACACTTCGGTAAAAGCATGCACTATTAAATTATACTTTAAATTCTCCTACAATTAAAACAAAGCTTTTCTGATGAGAACATTTTCTATATCTGGTTTTCAAAATCTCAAGCAAGTATTTGCATTTCTAGTCTGAGTATAAGAACATTTTGTGTAGCATCCATTTTTAAATCTATTGCCTGTTACATACTCTTTAAAAAGCACCTTTCCTTCTTTTCTAAATCAAGTCCACACACATGAATGCTATATACTTTAAGCCACTCATTCTCAGTGATGGGCAGGCTAGAGAACATAGATATAGCAATCTCCTAGGCTGATACCTGGTACACATTGGGAATCATGAAATAGATCTCAGCAGGTTGAATGCTGTGCACCCACGCACTGCAGAATACCATGATTACAGCAGGTAGGTGGCTCGGATAACTGAGTACTTCAGAGAGGTAGGAGTCCGCTGTAATGTGTTGTATGATTTATTGGAGTTTGTTGGGACACTCACTGTAATTGTATGCTAGGAGTAATGTCTGATTGTTGTGTCTTTCATGCCCTTTGGAGGCCAGCCCCCCCATGTAAGTGATACCCTACTGGAAGTATTGTTGAGATTGCAATCGAAACAGATGAAATGAATAGCAACTGATTAATTGGAGCATGCTACATTTCTGAAAACAAATCAAAGTGATTTGCATGAATCACAATTTGCCACATAATACATTTGGAGAGCACAAATTACCTTTTTAAAGCCTAAGACATATATATACCCAATGGAACAAACAAAAGTATAATGAACTGGGCTATACCTACATAATTCACATTGAATACTGGGTGCCAAAACTGATGTGAAACAAATGATTTTCCAATAAACTACTCAGGCAGAGCCATATCTGTTCTAATATTTCAATTGAATATGATTTATAATACCAATAATTCTTCACTATTGTTAACCATGGCATGATGGAACAATTTATTTTACATATTAGTTTGGGGGCTTGGTGGATTCCCAAGTTGGGGACCAATTTGCCTCCATATCCCACAAGATGAGATAAATAAACAATGTTGGAGGAAAATCTTTGGATAGAGGAAAAGCTTAAGGTCTGAATCATTTTAACCAATGGTGAATGGTCTGACCTAGACTGTGGAAGGTGAAACAAGCCTTGCTCCAAGCAAATATCATTATAATAAAAATTAACAGTTTTATGTGAATTTCATACCTATGGTGGTTTCCTTTGAAAATATATTGGGACCTATATGCATTTTCTCTTGAGTAAAGACTCTACTACTTTCCCCCCACCATCACTATACAAATTTTTCTCATGCAACAGAAATTCACTTAGTAGAATTATTAAACATAAGGACTTTTTGATTTATTATAAATAAGTTCTAAGAAATTGCATTCCTTCTTCCTGTCACACGTAAACTCCCCCCTCCCCCCTCCCCCCTCCCCCCCCCAACAAATTTGGAATTTGTATGGATCAAGCTTTCATCTTGTTCCTCCTGCTGACACCAACTGGCATGCCAAGCTTCAACTACTAAATGTTACAATTAATCCTTGTTTCTACATCCACAACAATCAGCACCTTACCAGCACCTGCAAACTTAGGTTTGATATGAAATAATGCTACAGAAGATGCCAGCCATTCTTATTTAGAGAACATAATGATCCACACAAGTACAGTTTTGGGAGGTAGCATAATGCATGATTTATTGCAATTAGAACTCTTTGTGAGTGGAAACCTAGCTTCAGCACATACTATCTATGCTACCATAGGGAACTCACTTAACCCTGTTTAGCTCCATTTCCTCATCTGTAAAATGAGCTTGAGAAGGAAATGGCAAACCACTCCAGTATTTGCCAAGAAATCCAAAATGGGGTCACGAGGAGTTGGACACAAGTAAAAAATGACTGAACAAAAAGATGCTGAGATGGAAAGAATATTGGTTCAGAGTCATATGGACCTAGATTCAAGCAGTTTTGATAATGACTTCTGTGTGACAATGGAAAGATCATTCAACAACATGTGTTACTTAATTAAATTTAATTCAACCAAAAATATTAGGTGCTAACTAACTACAAGACACTGAATTGCTGGAAACACAAAGGCGAAAAAAAATTATATAGCATCTACCCTTGAGGAAATCATACTGTACTAAATATAATACATGACCACATAAGAAGTATAAGATAATTTGGGAAAAGTCCATGGATGAGGTAGAATCTGAGCTGTGATTCAAATTCCATGATGTGGACTTGAAAAGGAAATGCATTTTAAGATTAGGGGATGATATGTGAATGCAAGGAGGTAAAATCTAGAATATCAGCTAGTAATCAAGTGGGGATGCAGTAGAGAGTTTGTGAGAGAGATAAGGATAGGACAGGACCTAATGTAAAGAATTAATTGTTTTTTTAATAGAATTTTATTTTTCAAAATATATGTAAAAACAAAATTTTAACATCAATTTTTAAAAAACTTTGTATTCCAACTTCTCTTCCCCCCTCCATTACCACCCCCCACCCACAAGAACTCAATCAATTCAAAGTAAGTTACACATGAGTAGTCATGGAAAAATTCCCATATTAGCTAGTTGTGAGAGAAAACAGTCTAAAAAACCAAAACTTCAGATTAAGGAATTGTCAAAGAGGAAATGAAAAAAATTTTTTTAAAATGTGTTTCCATCTGTTTGCAGTTCTTTCTCTGCAGATGGACTGCAATCTTCATAAATCCCTCAGGGTTATGTTGGATCATTGCCTTGCTGAAAACAACCACATGCTTCCCAGCAGATCATCCCCCACTATTGCTGTTATTTTGTATACAGTACATTTCACTCTGCTTCAGCTCATGTAGGTCTCTCCAGGTTTTCCCGATAGCATCCTGTTCATCACAACCTCTATATAGTATCTTAAGCTTGACAGAGAATCTTCTTCACAAAAGCCCAGAAAAGTAGGCACCATACATTTTGTCATTATAATCAATCATCATAACTATTTCCCTCTGTCCCACTCCCAGACACCAGAGGAATTTGCCCCAGTGCCTCCGAATCAACTACAGCACTGGCGTCTTCTGGAACGGAGTGCATGGTCGGACTGAATGGCTGGCCTGGGGGGGAGGGGTAAGTGCAGGGGTACCAGTGGATTGGGGGTAAGGATTCGACTGTCCCACCCCAGCGGGCAACCAGTAAGAAATCCTGAGTGGCGGGAGACCCAGGTGGGGGAGGGGAGCAGGGGAGCAGTCTCATCGGAAGCTGAGAACCACATCACTGAAAGCTTTGCTAGTTGGTTTCTTAGTAAATAGGCCTGAGGTTATCTCTGGACCTGAGAACAGGCCAGGTGAGATTAAAGTCTGCCCCCTCCCCCCAACCCAAAACACGTGGGACCCTCTGAAGCTGAGAACAGGAGTGGAGCCAAGAAGCAGCCCCACCCCACCCCCCAGTGGAGAGTTTAAAATCAAATGAAAGCAAGGCCAGGCAGGCTGAGAAGACGCCCAACCATCCCCCAGGTCACACTGTAGCTTGAACAGTGTGTCCTGAAAGCAGCGCCACACTTAAAGAAGGAGTTAAAAGACAAGAAACAGTAAGCCAGGATGAGCAGGCAGAGAAAGCAGAAGACCATCAAAAACTTCTTTGGGGGTAAGGTAGACCACAATACAACCTCAGAAGAAGAAGATAATAACAGGGTCAAAGCTCCAACATCCAAAGCTTCCAAGAAAAATATGAACTGGTCTCAGGCCATGGAAGCTCTCAAAAGGAACTTTGAAGAGAAAGTAGGAGAAATAGAAAGAAGATGTAGAGAAAAGGAGGAAAGAATGGAAAGGGAAATGAGAGCAATGCAGGAGAGTCATGAGAAAAAAGTCAACAGTTTGAAAAGCCAAATGGAAAAGGAGATTAAAAAACTGTCTGATGAAAATAACTGCCTAAGAATTAGGATTGAACAAATGGAAGCTAGTGACTTTATGAGAAACCAAGACACAGTAAATCAAATCCAATTGAATGAAAAAGTAGAGGGCAGTGTGAAATATCTCCTTGGAAAAACAGCTGACCTAGAAAATAAATCTATCTAGGAGAGATAATTTGAAAATCATTGGACTACCTGAAAACCATGACCAAAACAAAAGCTTAGACACCATCCTCCAAGAGATTGTGAGGGAAAATTGCCCTCATATTCTAGAAACAGAAGCTAAAATAGAAATTGAAAGAATCCACCGATCACCTCCTGAAAGAGATGCCAAAAGGAAAACCTCCAGGAATATTATAGCCAAATTTCAGAACTCCCAGGTCAAGGAGAAAATACTGCAAGCAGCTAGAAAAGAGGAATTCAAATACTGTGGAGCTCCAATAAGGATAAAGCAAGATCTAGCAGCTTCTACATTAAGGAACCGAAGGGCATGGAATATGATATTCCAGAGGGCAAAGGAACTGGGACTTCAGCCAAAAATCATGTACCCAGCAAAACTGAGTATGATTTTTCAGAGGCAAAAATGGGATTTCAATGAGAAAGAGGCCTTTCAAGCATTTGTGATGAAAAGACCTGAACTGAATAGAAAATTTGACTTTCAAATACAAGATCCTGGAGAAGCATAAAATGGTAAACAGGAAAAAGATTTCATGAGGGATATTAAAAGATCAAACTGTTTACATTCCTACATGGGAAGATAATACTTTGAAATCATAATAACTATCTCAGTAAGAAATTCAGGGGCAGCTGGGTGGCGCAGTGGATGGAGTGCCTGGCCCTGGACTCAGGAGAACCTGGGTTCAGGTGTGACCTCAAACACTTGACAATTGATGGCTGAGTGACCCTGGGCAAGTCGCTTGGCCCCGGTTGCCTCACCAAAAAACAAAACAAAAATTCTTCACAAGCAATTCACAGAAGACAGGGCTGAACTGAATATTAAGGGATGATATCTGTAAAGCATTTATGTTTTGTTCTTTGTAGGGCAGATGGGGAGGGGTGTCTTATGTCTGGGGCTGGATTTGGGCTTGGGGGGCCTCCTGGGTCCAGGGCTGGTGCTTTGTCCACTGTGCCACCTAGCTAATCCATGATGACATCATTAAAATAGGGTTGAGGTGTTGGAGGAATAAACTGGGGGAGGGAGAAGGGGAGAGATGGTCTGGGGAGAGGTATTTCACATGAAGGAAATAAGAAGAAAGCTTATTGAGGAGATTAGAAGAGGGGGAAGGAGTTGGGAAGTGAGTGAACCTTAATATCAGAATTTGCTCAAAGAAGGACTAACATACACACTTAAGTAGGTATAGTAATATACTTTTGCCCTGGAGGGGGGGGGGAGGGAGAAAAGTGGGAGAGGGGGGAGAAGGGAAGGAGGAAAGGGCAGATTGGGGGAGAGAGCAGTAAAAAGCAAAACACTTTCAAGGAAGATGAAGATGTTCTGCATTACTGCACCAGTATGACATATTGAATTGCTTGATCTCATAGGGAGGGTTGAGGAGGGAGGGAGGAAGAAAAATTTAGAAAACAGAATTAGCTCAGGTACCCTGATCTCATTGGAGTGGGCTCATGGAGGAAATAGCTTTCATACCCAATTGGGAGGAGCAATCTATTTAACCCTGCAGGAAAATAGGAGGGGAAGAGGAGAAGGAAGGAAGGGTGAAAAAAGGGAGTACAGAGAGAGGGAGAGGATAGTCAGAAGTAAGGCACCTCTGAGGAGGAATAGGTAAAAAGAAGATAGAGTAAATGTTATGGGAAGGGAGTGGGACAGGAAGAATTAATTGTTATTTGAGGTTTTTATGCCTCAGCACGCACTGTCCTGGGGCTCCGCAAACTGCATGGTGCTCCACCCACTGGCTATAGCCTTTGCCAGGGCTCTGGCACCTCACGTCATCTCCACTTGCAACGCCTACATGGGCCTGCAAAATCATAATGATTGGAACCCTAGTGAGGGCAGTCATGTGACTATCAGAGCAGCCATCCCATTGGCTGGGGCTGTGTGGGGTGTTTCTAGGTTTGGGGGAGGAGAATTGGGCATCCTAGGTGGAAGCTGGAAAGCGATAGGCGTTCTGCTGTGCATTTCCAGCTGATTCCTGGGCGGTGGTATTTTTTCAGGTAATATAAGTACCCTTTCCCCATTTTATTTCCTTTCCCTTGATCCTACTGATCCTGTTTGTGTGTTTTTTTAAGTTCGTTCTTGTTAAAATAAATCTTGTTCTGTTTTGAGAGAGGCTGCCGGTCTCCTTCCTTGCCCCAATATTGCGGTGAGCCACTTAGCTAGCACTCCCCAATTAGAAATTGGTCCCCACACTATGATTCACTTGTATTGCAAATTACCAGGTGAAAAACTCCCTTAACCCATTTCTGCAACTAACAATGTTTGAGACTTGTGTAGAACATGAAGTTTAAGTGATTTACCCAAGGTCACACAGTAAACATGCATGCGGAGGTGAAATCCAAAGATGGTGGAAGATCCAAATTTTCCTAGCTGTGAAGCCAGCTCCCTATCCAAAAGGAAGGAGAAAAAGAAGGGAACAATCATTTATTAAGCACCTACTCTGTACCAGGCACTGGAACAAGCACTTTACAAATATTATCTTTGATCTTCACCAATTATCCTTAGAGAGAGGTGCTATTATTATCTCCATTTTACAGATGAGGAAACTGAAGCAGACAAAGGTGAAATGACTTGTGCAGGATCACACTGCTTGTGTGATCTGAGGCAGGATTTCAACTTAGGTTTTTCTAGAGTCAGCTAGGTGACACGGTAAATAGAACACTGAGCCTTGAGTCAGAGAGATCTGAGTTCAAATTTGACTTTAGCCACTGGTTGTGTGACCCTGGGCAAGTCACTAAATCTCTCTCGTTTTCCTCAACTGTAAAAAAAGTGCCTATTTCCTTTTCCCTTCATGACTCCAGGCCCAGAACTGTTTACTGAGCCACCTACCTGAAATAAGGGTGAAGAATTAGATTGGAGAGAAATTGTGAAGGAATATAAATAATATGGAGTAGTTAATTTGCACAGTGGCAAGAATGCTAGGCCCAGGGTTAGGAAGACCTGAGTTCAAATATGACTACAGATGCTTACTAGTTGTGTGACCCCTGGCAAGTCAGTTACCCCTGTTTGCTTCAGTTTCCTCATTTGTTAAACAAACAGCAGAATAAAATGGCAAACCACTCCAATATTTTTGTCAAGAAAGCCTAAATGTGGCTATAAAGAGTTGGATATGAGTGAAAAAACTGAACAACAACAATAAATAATATGCTGAGGCATGTGTCTCTTTACCTTAAAGGCATAAAAAGGTACCTAAAGCTTTTCTGAGCAAGAGAATGGCATGAATAGACATGCTTTTTAGGAAGCTTATTTTTTGCATCTGCATGGGGAAGATATAGGTGAAGTAGTGACTAAAAGTAGGGAGAACAGATAGGAGGCTATTATAGTCATTCACAGGCAAAGGCTAATGTGGGCATGAACTAGGGTAGTGGTTGGGTGAGGTTAAAAAATGGAAAGATGCAGAGAATACTGTGGAGATAGAGACTGAGGAACTGATTGATAAGGGCAGCAGAGAGGGATTAAACAAGGATGACATTGAGGTAATGAACCTGGGTGAATTAGTATCATGGTACTCTTAACAGAAATAAAAGATGATGTTACAACTCAAAAGAATGAATCTCTCTAATGGTGGAATTCTAGGTACTAGCAGCAAAAGAGATGTGGTGGAATTATTTTGGAATTGTGGAAACTTTCCTAAAACTCCTTAGATTATATCACACAAGCAACTATCCACTGTGATTAACTATACACTTAATTGAATCTTAGGTGAAATTTCCTTTAAAAAGGAATTCTTCAACTTTTTGTTTTATAGAGTCCTTTGGCAGCCTAGTGAAGCCTATGGATGCCTTGTCAGAATGCATTTAAATGCATAAAATAACATTCACAGGATTATAAAGGAAACCAATTACATTGAAATCACACAATTAATAACAATAGCTAGTATTTTTATTGTGCATTAGGGTTCACAAAACACTTTGCAAATACTATCTCCTTCTATCCTCACAACCCTTGGGAGGTAGGTGCTATTATTATCCCATTTTACAGATGCCCCTCCCAGGATAAGCTAGTCACTTCTAATTCAATCACTATGTGCCAATTTAAGCCTTGGATACCATTTTCCTCAGCATCCTTTCCCCTCTGATTGGAAGACTGGAGGATGGAGAACTGAATTTCTTCCAAAGCTTTCCTTTTTACAAGGCAGAAATTGGATTTCCAACTCATCCACTTTTCTATCTGCAACCTTGCCTCCCTGCTCATGACTCCTCTAATTTCTGATTCTCAGGTTTCTTTTGCATGTTGTCTTCCTCCAGTAGATTGTAAGCTTCTTGAGAGCAGCAGCTGTCTTTCTTTCTCCTCTTTGCATTCCCAGCACTTAGCACAGTGCCTGGCACATAGTAGGTAATTAATAAATGTTTATTGAATTGAATTAAGGAAACTAAAACAGAGGTCAAGTAATTTGCTTGTGGTCTCACAACTAGTCTGAGTCAGGATTTGAAATCAGATGTTCCTCTCTCAAGGTTTAGTTTTCTACCAACTGTATCACCTAGTTGCAAATGTATAACTAAACAAACATAGCCACATAACAGCAATGACATCAATTTTCATTGACCCTAGTTTGAGAACAACTTTACAAAGATTTTGATGAAATATCTGTTAATTTAAAGGCATGCTATCCATATTATATGAAATGCTCCTAAACAAAAGAGATAGAATTAGCAATTTTTCACATTTATTAGTAACTCAGTACTGGTATATGGTTAGCATTTCAGTGTTGGAAGAGACCTTAGAGGCCATCTGGTTTACTTCCTATCCTACCTGAACAAGTATCCTTCTATAATATTTCCAATAAGTAGTCATCTGGCTTTTTCCAGCAGACCTCCAGTGATGAGAAATGCATAGGTTTGCCAGGCAACCCATTATGCTTTTTAATAGTTCTAATTTGTTAGGAAGTATTTCCCCATGGCAAGCCCAGGTGTTTTTTGGCAACTTCTACCCATTGTACCTCATTCTACCCTCTGGGGTTGAGAAGAATATGTCTTGTCACTTCGCATGTGCCATCACCTCAAGTAGTTGAAGAGTACTCTTCTTTTCTTTAAAAGCACTTCAAGGCAACTGAAGGTACTAGCACCTGGGGAAAATTAATAGGAAAGGCCTCATATACAAGGTGATAGCCAGGCTTAGCTTTGAAGGAAAGTTATTGTGCATTCCAGGCATGTTTTGTGATCTGTGCAAAGGTAGAGTCATAAGAGATGGAGTATCAAGTGTGAATAATAATCAAGAAGGCCAGCTGGGCTGGAATGTGGAATGTGTAAAGCAGAAATTATTTTATGGCCATGATAACTTCCTTCTTCTAGCCATTGTGTAGTTTATCAATTTCTTTTGTAAAATGTATCAAACAAAAATGAAGGGATATAGTCTAGATATGATCTGACAAGAGCAGAGTTCTGGAGGACTATTACTTCTCTAATCATGGACACTATGCCTCTCTATGCATTCAAAGAACCCATTAGTCTCCACGTTATGCCTATTCAAAAGCCTGAAAGCTCAAATGATCACACACACCTTATCTTAACAAACAAATCTTCATAGGAGCTGTCTGTGGTCTTCAGGCTGAAGATGATTTTACTGTTTCCCCCCTGTACTATTCTAGTCAACAAACCTTCATCTTCTTATTTAAGATAAAACACAATTTCATGTCAAAATCTAACTCAATGTCATATAATGTTAATCCTATGTTCATAATGTTCATCCTATGCTATTCTACCCATCATTAGTTTGGCAGACCTGACCTAAACAAACAAACAAACAAACAAACAAACAAACAAACAAATAAAAAAGTATTAGGCTTGTGGAAAGAGTCTTGTTTCTGGAGACAGAGAATCTGGCTTTGAATTCCTGCTCTGCCATTTGTTGCACATGGTTTTGAACAAACCCTCTCATCTCTGTGGATCTTAGTTTTCCCAGGTTTCTAAGGTTTGATTTAGTTTTCCTATTTTGAGAGTTGGAATAATGCCCTCTGCTGGGAAGAGGAACATTTTGTGAGCTCTGGCCTGAGGACATAGCCATGTGGCCTTGGCATCAGGAAGTGATGTTTGCTCGTGGGTACTGTCGATG
The DNA here is from genome assembly GCF_019393635.1 of Dromiciops gliroides. Lineage (NCBI taxonomy): Eukaryota > Metazoa > Chordata > Mammalia > Microbiotheria > Microbiotheriidae > Dromiciops > Dromiciops gliroides. The sequence goes on from NC_057862.1 coordinate 186,764,633, forward strand.
AAAGCTACCAGCCAATTAGCTTGGAGCTGTGTGTGTGTGTGTGTGTGTGTGTGTGTGTGTGTGTGTGTGTGTGTGTGTGTGTATGGCCCTGTTTCCAGCTAGAGAAGAGGTTTCTGGGAGGGGGAAGGGGCGAGTGATGTCTCTTTTGCCTGGGACCTGGGTTTTCAGTGGAACTAAGATGCTGGATCCCTGAGATAGATAGATGAAGGAATTTTGGCCTCTTTCTCCTCACCAAATTTTTATGCTCCTTAATAAATACTTAATAAAGCTTATAATTTGTGGCGACCACTTATTAGATTTTTAGACAGTCTAGCTAGAATTTTAGCCCCTTACAGATAGCAACTTACACTATACTAGTCACCTTTTCAAACAATTAAATATTTAGATAGATATTAAGCTAGGATCCTACAGAATTCTCTCTCTCTCTCTCTCTCTCTCTCTCTCTCTCTCTCTCTCTCTCTTTTTCTCAGGACTAATTTTCTATGTACTAATAAAGCCAAATGCCTAGGGTCATCATTGTTTCATGTATGACTGGAATTCTTCATGAATTATCTGAATCACTATCTTATTTGATTCCATAGGTTATTTACCGGTATGCTGTGCTATCTTTAGCTTTTCCAGAGAGACGTCTTGGAATTCACTTATGACCAATTTGGCTACAGGTTGTGTTGTAACATTAAGTTTGGGGAGAATGTATGACAGGGCTTCTTTTTCATGAAACACTGTGAGATATATAGCACATACTTCTCTTGCAACACACCTTGCCTCCACACCTTATTAGTTTTAGATTCCTTCTGTTCAGTTTGTAAGAGCTAGCATCTAAGCATCTCCTCATTTGAGCATAGACTTGTTTTATACATTGCTAGGGATTAAATCTTTTGATGCTAGTTTCATTTTTTCCATTAGATGCTCATTAATAAAATTATAGATGCCCATTTTTCATCCCTTTGTAATATACAGAGAAGCAGTTAATTCACCTAAACTTTTCACATATGATGTCTTCCTCATCAGTGTTAATTGGGTTACTTGGAATTGTCTATCAATCATCACATCTCAGATTTTGACTCTCCTGAAAGAATCCATTTGTGAAACATATATTATATATTGTAAGTATGCAGGCAAAATTAAGATCTAAGAACCAATCTCAGTTATGACTCACCTCTTGCCTTTGATTGAAGTCAAAGGCACACCTGGTATAATTGACCGATGCATGGGTCTTTCCCCAAATAAAGGATAATAAATCTGTGTTGAGTCAGTTTACCTGTGATTCTTTAAAGGAAGATCAATATTTAAGGTGGTGCTTAAAGCTCAGTGTTTGGTCTTTTTCTAACAAGAAATAATGCAGTGAAAAGAATCGTTCCTGAGATACAGATCTGGCTTCTAATACTGATTCTCCTTTATAGGACAATAGATTTAGATTGGAAGGGACCTTGGAGGTCATCATGCCTAATCCTCTTGATTTTATAGATGAGAGAACCTAGGGTAAGCACCATTAAGTAACTTGCTCAAGATGACAGAGAATTCAAATGGTGAATCTAGGATTTGAATTCAGGTCCTTTCCCTCAAAAAGTGATGTTCTTTCCATTTGCACCACATTACTTCCTTGCCATATGAGCTTGGGCAAGTCACTGAACCTCTCCAGCCCTTAGATTTTCCATACATCTCTAAGGTCCCTTCCAGTACCAACATTCTAGGATTTTTTGGTGAGATGTCCTGAGCTTCAGGGAATGCAATTACTCGCCAAGTACCAAGTTTTCACAAAATCAAAGAATGTCAGAGTTGGAAGAGACCTCAGAGGCCACTTGGTCCAACCTTTGAGTAAGAATATAATCTATGACTTACTAAACAAATGTTCCTATAAACTTTGTTTTAATATTGGTATTAAAGGTTACCCTACTAGTTTTTAGAAGGGCAGCTAGGTGGCACAGTGGATAGAGCATTGAGCTTGGAACGAGGAAGACTCATCCTCATGAGTACAAATGCAGGCTCAGATACTTACTAGCTGTTTGGCCTAGGCAAGTCACTTAATCTTGTTTGCCTCAGTTTTCTCATTTGTAAAATAAGCTGAATAAGGAAATGGTAAACCACTCCAGTATCTTTGCCAAAGAAAACCTCCAAAGGGGTCATGAAGAGTCAGACAACACTGAAAATGACTAAATAACAACATATTTCAGGTACTGTGCTATGCCCTAGGGATACAAAGAGAGGCAAAAATTGTTCCTGTCTAGTCTAATGGGGAGACAAGATGCAAACAAGTATACACAAAGAAGATATTTACAGGATAAATGGGGAATGGGGGAATACTTCTTATAAAAGGTAAATTTCATCTGGAACTGGAAGGAAAACAAAGAAACCAGGAGATGAAGAGGAGGAAGGTGATCATCCTGGGCATGGGAGACAACCAGTGAAAATACAGAGTTGGAAATAAAAGATTGTATAGAAGGAACAGTAAGGAAGGTGGTATTACTGGATCAGACAGCACATGGAAGGGAATAGGGTGAAAGAAAGAAGAAAGGTAGTAGGGTGCAAGTTATGAAGGACTTTAAAAATTAAAAAGAGGATTTTATATCTGACGCTGGAGATAATAGGAAGCTGCTCGAGTTTTTGATATGGAGGTGACATGGTCAGACAAGAATTTAGGAAAGTCAATCTGACAGTTGAATGGGGGATGAACTGGAATGGGGTGAGACTTGTGACAAGCAGACCAAGATGTTGGTTGGTTGTCTGTCACAGTAGTCTGGACCTGAGGAGATGAGGACCGGTGCTTGGTGGGGAAGCAGTACTAAAGGAGAAAGGAGATCATATACAGATGTTACAAAGGTAGAACTGGCAGAACTTGGCAACAGGTTGGATATGGGGATGTGAGAGAGAATGAAGAGCTGAGGATGTCCTTCTTAAATGGTCACACCCAAGAAATGAGCATAATCCTCTACAAGACATCTGGTTCAGGCAGAAGACATTGGGGCTATCACCTGCCATCTCATTGGTCCTCAGTGCTACACTTTTAAAAATAGCTTAAGATTATTTTAGTTTTAGCTTTTCTGATAGTTCCCTCATATTGGTGTCCTATCAATACCTCTCCCTCCAGATTTTTTTAGATTAATTTCATATAGGTAGCACAGTGGATAGAGAGCTGAGCCTATAATCTGGAAGATTTGCATTCAAATTGGACCTCAGATACTTACTAGCTCTGTGACCCTGGGCAAGTCACTTAAACTGTCTGCCTCGGTTTCTCATTAGTGCAGTACCTAGCACATAGTCAGTGTTATATAAATTTTAGTTAGTATTATTTTTATCCAGCTAGGCTTCCCCTAATTCTTCACTTTCAGTGTCCTACTTGCATTGTTTTTATTTCCCATCTACTTTTCTTTATTTCTACATTTAATTCCCAGTTTATTGCTGTCCTTCCTTTTTACCTTGCCTACTTGCCTTGAGTTCTTTCCTTAGTTGTGTTTTTTTTTATTTAATTTTTTTTTGGCAGGCAGCTAGGTGGTGCAGTAGATAAAGCACCAGCCCTGGATTCAGGAGGTCCTGAATTCAAATCTGACCTCAGACACTTGACACTTACTAGCTGTGTGACCCTGGGCAAGTCATTTAACCCTCATTGCCTCGCCAAAAAAAAATCCTTAAAAAAAGATTTTATTCTTTTTTGAGATTGCATCCCCTTCTTTTGCCTAAACTGGAACTAGACTAGTCATTCGTGGGCCTAATCACACTTCTAATTGGCACAGAAACTTTGACATGCTCTGTTTCTGACCTTGGTTGACTTGGCCCTCCTTAGGCAGCCTCATAGTAGTCTCCTCATGGGTCTTGCCATATTGGTGCCAGGTATCTAATAAGCTTTAGGCTTACAATAGCTCAGAACTTCTGAGCTCAAGTAATGCAACAGCCTCAGCCTTCCCAGTGGTAGGGATTCTAGGCTTTCACAATATTGTCTGACCCCTTCCTTACTTTTAAAGAGTAACCTATTGGGGTGTGTGTGTGTATGCACGTGTGTGTGTATGTGGCTATAAATGCATACATGAGTGCACACATTTAATCTTCTTCACAACTAGTACCACAAACAAGCAAAGAATGGTCCAATAAGGGTTACGGAGAAACTTAAGTGAACATATAGATTTGGTGAATCCTTACACAACATGTAAAGGCTAGTTATTTTAGCAGTTTCATGACTACCCTTACCTACAGTTGTGTCTGCTCAATGGGCTGGTTGAACAAGTGGCCTATCTTCAAGATCCACTAAATAAAAGATTCCTTCAGATCCAAATTCCTCTTTCCTTCAACACACTTCCAGGATACTAAGTATATTGCAGTAGGACCCAGATAGTAAATCATTTCAGGTTTCTCTGCCATTAAGAGCCCTAGTTGAATTCATATGTAAGGCCTGCATTTGCCTCAATCTTCCTCAGCAATTTCCCTATTGAGGTCCTGCTCCCAGATCTGCATATATTTACATGTTTTAGCCTGTAAGCTTTTTAGCTACAAATTATATAAAATAGAGGTCAGCCCTCTGCCAATATAATTTCCCTTTTATTTTTTCCATTTGCTTGCTTTAGAAAATAAATAAAAACATGAATAGGAAGAAGAAAAAAGTAGACATGTTATAGAGGTCGTTTACCCTGACAGTCAGCTCCACTGTTGTTTTAATAATACTATCTAGATAGCAGCCTTTCATCTCCAACTTGCTAGGTGCTTTGCCCTGAGGTGGTGTTATCCCCTGCTGCTCATCCACGAAAAATGGTAGCTTCCAAAGGTTAAATGATTTGTGCCAGGTCACTCAGGGAGCTTGGATATTCATGGACAAAAAGAAATGTAAGATTAGAAGAAATTTTCAGTATAATTAAGTAAGAATCTCTTCTTCCAGTCCCTAAAAGAATTATCTGAGTAACTGGAACAATTCTCTGCTTTGATTTTTTGCTGCAGAGCTAGTAAGTCATCATTTGGTGATCTTGGTCTCTCAATCTTATGGTTTGTTGGGAGTTGCTCAGTGGAGTTTTCCACAACATAGTTCCTCATTTTAAAATTTGTGTTTTTAAGGATTAGTGCTTTCTGGATACGCTACCCCTTTTTCAAGCTTTAAAATTCCTCTGGGATTTTGTCTGTTCAGCCTTGAGGGTTACTATGAAGCTACATTCCTTTTACAAATTTCAGTCTCTTCCAGGAGTGTACTCTATGGGAAAAAAAAAATCCTCTCAACTTTATAAACAAACTGTGTTTTACTACCCTCTTTAAAATAACCACCAGACTATCACAACAATGTAATAGCAGAAGGAGAAATAGTAAGGCATCATTTTTGAATTACATACACATTTCTGTCTTTATTCTTATAGCTCTAGGATGATAGGATCGCAAATTTAGAGCTGGAACAGACCTTACAGGTCATCTAAATCCATTTCCCATCCCCCCCCCTCTCATTTTTACAGATGAGGAAAGGGAGGCCAAAAGAGGATGAAGGATGAAGTCATTTGCCCTGGGTCACCCAGATAAGCAATATCTGAATGAAGGTCTTCCAGATTCAAGTCAAACTTATTTTCGTGGGCTCTATGGTTTGAGTCTTTTCAGTAGTCTACAGTCTTCCAGTCACTTGACTGATTGTACCAACACCTGTCTTTATACAAGGGGTAAACAATTCAAACGTTGAATATGACAATAAGCCAAAATGTAAAACCTTAAGAGTAAAAGGAGATGATGCTTCTTCACCTGACCATAGTAATTTCTTTCAAGGGATCATTGTCTCCTGGCTATGGTAGATAGTGCCTTTCTCTATCTGAAAGGCAGAGACTTGAGAGCTAATCCTTTCTGCAGAGATTGCCTGGAGAAAAAAAACAAAACCCTAATGTTAAATAGAGAAGTTTGGAACATAAATCATGCACTCCAGTGCGTGATTATTGAGCACATTATAATCTGCGTCTATGCAGTATTTTAAAATACATCAGAGGATTAATAAATCAAGCATGCGTAATGACATATGTATATCAGGGAAATGGTTCTCTATGTGCTGCTACAGTCTGGAGGGTAGGGCATTAGCATATTTCATATGCCTGGCTCACTTGCTGCCTCTAAAAGAACTAAACAACAAAGGATCAAAGGGTTACCTGGGTTAATAACTTAGATACTCCCTTCCCTTTTAGGATTCTGTGGTGGCACAGAAAGGTTGTGGCCCAACCACTTAAGGCCTTCTACTTTTATAGTATTGCATGTTTGTCTCTCTTTATTAAGGCTTTCTGGGAGACATTGAAAGGGGGGTGGTTCTCAAATTTTCATTAATCTGAGGTCCATTCTGCCCTTGTGCATACAATTTGGCCCCACTTCTATACCAGAAAGTAAATCAAGTCAACAAGTATTTATAAAGAACCAGTTTGGGGCCTGGTACTGATCTGGGTGAAATATGGGGAGAGGGTGGGAGCCAAAAGAGAATAACACTCAGTCATCATCCTCAAGGAATTCATCCTCTAGCTGAGGAAACAAGATGCATGTACATAAAACCATGAGAGAACAATCTAAGAGAGGAAATGCCATTAGTGAAAGTGCAGCTGAAGAATGAAATACTCACTTTATAAGTTATGAAATCCTCTCTAGGACTATGTCTACAACACTCCTACTATTCAGAACTGCCCTGGTCCATACAAAGGAATAAAGTACAGCAGGTGTGCCAGTACCATTCTTCCATATCATATGAAGGTTCCTCTGTGGGCTTGCTACAAGTATGTAACCACATTTTCTAATTTGGGGTTGAGGAAGAACTTCTCTTTGGGAACAAGTTTTGTTTACTAGGATGAAGGGTTTCCCTTTTGCCAGATTTTGCTTACTAGGGAGCATGGGTTGTCCTTTCGTGAGGTTTTTTTAAACTGTATTTTAATGAATTTTATGATTTCCTATATTTTGATTTTATTCAAGGATTTAATGTTTGGATAAACACTTTCTACCTCATCTTCATCTGTTTCTCAGTCCTATTCTCCTTTGTGGTTAGATTAATGTTGTAAGTAGTTTCCAAAAATTTCTTTGTCTCTAAATCTTTCCTCTTTAAGTCTGAGAAACACATTTGAATGGCTTCAATTTAACTGAAGTGGGAGACTGAGTTACTTGCTGTTATAGGTGATATTGAAAGTGCCAGGGAAGGTTAATAAGATGCTTGGGAGTGTGAGGAAAAAGGAGAAAAGTTTCAAAAATTACTTTTGGGAATGATACTTGATCTAAGGCTAGAGAGAACCTTTAAAGCATTTTAGTCCAACCCTCTCATTTTTTTTTTTTTGGCGGGGCAATGAGGGTTAAGTGAATTGCCCAGGGTCACACAGATAGTGTCAAGTGTCCAAGGCCAGATTTGAACTCAGGTCCTCCGGAATTTGGGTTGGTGCTCTATCCACTGTGCTACCTAGCTGCCCCTCCAACCCTCTCATTTTTCAAATAAAGAAACTGAGGCCCAGGAGATGTTGTATGAATTGCCTAAGGTGGCACATGCAAAGGCATGATTTGAATCCAGGTCCTCTAACTCCAGAAATAATGTTTGTTCCACTATACCATGCTACTTCCATGAGGATAACATAGAGAGTAGGTAAAAGGATAATTTTTACATTCTAGATAATCTAGAATTAGCATAAAATGCTTACTGGTTGTCAATGAACCCCTTCATAGGCTCAACTAGAATTAACACTGTAGTGTTTTGCTCTGGCCCCAACCACAAAATTAAATATATATATATATATATATATATATATATATATGCTATTATGCATACAGATCCTATGAAGATAGATTTTATAAACATTAACACTTAACACCAACTTTTCTCCAGGATTGGTGGCTGAAATTAGATTGAATATATATTTTTAGTCCCTTTGTAAATACAGGCATTTTCTCACCCAACTCCCATTTTCTATAGAAGAGCTGGTATAACCTGGCAAATGACTCAACCACCCATTCCAGAGACAAGCCCTTTAGTTAAGCATCCTTTAGCATTACTCAGGATCCAGTGTCATTTGCTGAAGTGATATTGTGTGGGTTTTTAGTTCTAGCTAAAATTACTATCTAAATGCAGTAATTAAAGGGAAAAATCCATTTATTTTGTTCCTTTCATTTTAAAAGTTGAATTTATTTTTCTTTGAGCAGAAAAGGAGAAAATATATTAGCAAAATAGCTTTTATTCCTTGCATTTTTACTCTCATATTTAGCAAAGACATTTATTTCATTTCCAGATTATCAGTGTACGTAAACCCATTAAGGGAATCTGCCTGGAGCAAGTAGATACCATACAGACATATAGAAAGATGCAAATGCAGTTTAGAGATTTTTGTCAGCTAATCAATTATCAACTGTTTTTTGACAAAGAAATATTTATGATTTCATTTAAATGTCAGTATGTATCCATATATACACTATTATTCTTATTGCTATGCATTTCTGTAGTATGTCATATTTTTTCATCACTCTCTTTAAACCAGTAATTATTCCTGACAACAATCTAGGCCCCTCGACTGTTTGTAGTCACCTCTGGCTGCTAACAGGAGTAATCTAGACTCAAGCACACTTGCAGTTAAATTAAATTATCATAGAGATGCAATCCAGGCAGCTACACCTTCTCCAGCAGTGAACCCAGAATTGAAAGAAGATTGATAGGCCACAGGGATAGATCAACAAATAACTACATGGGTGGTTCCATGAGATGCTTCCCTCTGCAAATATTGATAGAGACGAATCAAATGTAGCTTGAAAGAAGTGGTCTCTTCCCCTGAGAGAAGATTTTTTATGAGCATTAGAGATGGATTCAGCAAAATAGATTTGTGTGTTTTTGCTAACTCTAAATCCTTGGGACGTTGTAATAATATTGCCAAAATGATCCACTTATAAAAAAGCCAAGTGCCTTTAGTTTACCACAGACTAGCATGCACAAGTTCAGAGGAGGAAATATAAAATATACTGAGGTAAAAGTTTGATTCTGTCATTGTTAGTTTAGAATTACCAATAAAATAGAAAAATAAATGATGTACAAATGGGACATGGAATTTTTAACATTGAAAATCAATCAACTGAGTTAAGAGGAGAACAAAAGAAGAAATCATGAAAATCAGAGGAGAAATAGATAAAATTAAAATCAATATAGAAATGAAATAAATCCAAAAGATTTTTTAAACACCAACAAATTAATATCATCAGCTAACTTGATTTTAAAAAGGGGAAAAGAAGATATATTGTCAAAATTTAAAGTGAACAGGATGAATTCACAGTGAAAAGAGAGAAAACAAATAATTTTCAGAAACTACTATTAACAGTTTTATGCAAGAAAAAACAAGAAGTTAAAGGTAGCAGATAATTACTTACAAAGACATAAAATAGTGAAATTAATTAGACAAGAAATATTGGAAAACCTAAGTTCTTAAAAAGAAATCAAGGAAGACATAAATTAACCACCAAGTAGGTTAGGGTGGGTGGAACTTTGTCCCACTATAATTTACAAGTGAATTCTATCAGAAGTTCAAAGAACAATTAATTGATTAATATATTATTAAAAAAAACCAACAAACCTAACCTCAATCATTGAGAAAGAGACAACCCTTTTGCAAGTTAGTATGAACCAAAATGCAAATCAGAGATAGATTGAGCAGAGGGAGAGAATTATAGACCAAACTCACTAATAAGTAGGATTGGGACTGGATCTTCAATTGCATTGGGATAGGGAACTCCCTGATGAGGAAATTAGCTCTAGAAATTGAGATTAGCCCCTTCTCTGCAATTTAAACTTTTTGAGAGCTGCCTAATGGGCTGAGAAGTTCAGTAGGACTTGTACCCAGGTTTTCTTGACTTTGAGACAATTCTCTATTAATCGTACCATATCACCCCTCAGTAATTAGAACTGATGCAAAAATATTAAGTGCAATCTCAGTGGAGAAACTATAGTCATATTTTCAAAAAATGATTTATTATGACTGTGTTGGATTTATACCAGGAATGCAAGAATGGTTCAACATTAGGAAAATTATTAAGATAATTAAAAACAATAAAATTCACATTATTATATTAGTAGATTCGGAAAAAACCAATTATTTGACAAAATATAGGAGTCTTTTGTTAAAAACGCTAATAGTAATAGACTTGGGCAGGTCTTTAACTTGATCTAAGGAATATATCTAAAATAATAACATCATAATAATTATCTGCAGTAAGTATGGGGCAAAAGCAAAAAAATAACAAAAAATTACCATTTAAAAGTAAAAATTATGAAGAAAATCTCCATGTTAGTTATTACACTCAGCATAATCACAGAGATAAAGATGGCACATGTGCTTGATTTATCAAAGCCTTTACTGGGAATTTAGAAAAACTCTTGATATTTTGTAGTATATATGGGAGCTATGTCAGATCTCGAATGCCTTATCCCACAGCTGAACAGTCAAGTGTTTGCAAAGCAATTTTCTAGGAGATATTGACCCTATTATTAAATTTGGGACAGAACTGTCACATGCTGGAGTGGATGGAGAACTGATCTTGGAATCACCAAGACCTGAGTCCAAATCTTGACTCTGAGGTCACAGGCTGTGTGACCATGGACAAATCAATTTACCTCTCTGTGCTCAGGACAATTGTCTAAGAATGTGAAATGCAAAACAGTTGCTCATCTGCATTGGCAGAGCAGGGTGTCCTTACAAAGATTTCCTTACCCCAATGAAATTAAATGCCTGCCACTTCCACCACAAGAAAGATAAAGGCTACAGATATACAAAATTTAATTCTTAGAACTAGTTTTTGCTTTTATTTGTACCCTTCTCCCAGATAGTGACAGATATTTGGCATAATCGAAGAGTCACCATAATATTTAAATCATAGACCAAAAAGAAAAATTGAGATAATTTAAGCACATAGAATTTATGGAAGAGCAGAACTATAGGCCTAGAAACAAACCTAGATATTGTCCAGTCGACCTCTCCTACTTCTTTCCCCATCCCTGGCCACTTCTATAGCATCATTTTGCAGATTGGGAAAACAAAGCCCCGAAGTTATTAAGTGATTTACTGTACCTTTCTAAGATCCCAGGGGCTTTCAGTGGCCTAGCCAAGGCTAGAACTCAGCTATGTTGATACCTTCTCCAGTGTTCTTTTCATTGGCAGGTTGGGGGGGGGGGGAAAGAAGATAGAATGGCTGGCTCTGAAGCAAGAAAGCCCTATATTCAAATCTAGCCTCAAACACTTACTAGCTGTGTAACCCTGGCCAAGTCATTGAATCTCTGTTTGCCTCAGTTTCCTCAACTGTAAAAAAGGAATACTAATAGTATCACGGGGGAGGGGGCAGCTAGGTGGCACAGTGGATAGAGCACCGGCCATGGAATCAGGAGTACCTGAGTTCAAATCCGGCCTCAGACACTTAACACTTACTAGCTGTATGACCCTGGGCAAGTCAATTAACCCCAATTGCCTCACTAAAAAAAAAAAAGTGTGTATGATAATAGTATCACAGGGTTGTTAATGAGAATCACACCTGCCACATTGTAAGTATACTAGAAATGCTTATTTTCTCTCCCCATTATATTATGATTTTAAAAAACCAAATACTTGACATAGAAAATATGACTTAAAGGACATTCTTAGATTTTCAATAATCAATAATATAATCATTTGAAAATTTGTCCAATAAACAGTATACCCAGAACTTGATTACTGAATGTGTCACTGGTTTTAATTTCATGATTTAGTTTTCTGATTTGAGTATATGCAATAGTTCATCTAAGAAGTGCTTTATTTTATTTATATTTTTCTTTGTATGCATTGCTGTGCCTACCTTTCCAGGCTTACTTCATATTATTCCTGTTTGTTCACTCTGCATTCTTGCCACACTGGACTATTTGGTGTTTCCCAGAGTCAACATTCCATCTTTTTCCTCTTTGCCTCTACCAAGACTATCTGCCATTCTTGGATGGCATGTCCTCTTCACCTTTATCTCTTGGAATTCTTAGCTAACTTCAAGGTATAATCTTGTCTTTGTGCTCTTAGCACCCAGTGTACTACCCTGCTCATAGCAGATGCTTTCTAAATAAAGTGCTACCTCCTTTGCAAAGACTTTCCTGAGCCCCCAATTCTTCACCTCCTCCCCAATTGTTCCTACTCTTTCCTCAATTTATTTGTACAACATGTAATTTGCTTTATTGTATTAATTTACTTATCTGTACAACAGTGCAGCTAGGTGGCTCAGTGGATAGAGTGCTGGGCCTGAAGTTAGGAAGACCTGAATTCAAATCTGGCTTCAGACTCTTATTACCTGTGTGACCCTGGATGAGCCACTTAACCTTGTTTGCTTCAGTTTCCTAATCTGTAAAATGAGTTGGAGAAGGAAATAGCAAACCATTTCAATATCTCTACCCAGAAAACCCTAAATGGGGTCATAAAGACTCATACACAACCGAAATACATACATGCATACATACATCATGTAAATTTGTCCTCCCCATTTTATGTAAACTCCTTCAGGGAAGGGACTGTTTGCCATTTTCATCTTCATATCCCAGGTGCCTAGCAGGGTACCTGACAAACAGTCAATGCCTAATAAGTGCTAGTTGAATTGAATTATCTATCATCAAGATACCTAGATGTTTGTACAACTGTGTTCTTTTACCATCTCCATTTTGCATTCAGAAAAAAATGGAGGTGGCTTGTTTTTCTTGATATTAATAATGATTTGTGGGGTGTGGAGGTTGGTAAGGGGCAAGAAAGAAGGAAGGCAGTTTTTTGAAGGGGGACCAGTAGATGACTGAACTAAATTCACATAGAAACTTGTTTCTGGAGTGCAGATCAGACTCCAAATTTCTGGCCTGTTCCTTGCCTCTAAGTCAGATTGCCTTCTAAATTTTAATATCCTAATTTCCTTAAATGTAATTTTCATTTTTATGGCATTCATTGGATGATTGGTATCAAATTATCACTTGACTGTGAGATCCTATATCTCTCATAGACATTGTTTTATTGAGGTAAAAATTTTCCACTTTTGAATGTTAAGGACAAAGGACCTTTTGGAGGCCTCCTGTAAGGAGACAAAAATTAAACAGGAGCGGGGTAGCAGTCTAGCTAGATTAATAGCTGGCAACAGCCTGTCCTCCCGAAGGAGACTTACTATAGCACTAGGATTCTTGTTGCTATCACTTAGTGCTGATGAATTTATACATGTGACTGAGGCAGACCCATGTAATGGAGTAAGGGGGAGGAGAAGTCATAATTTTAGGTTGTTGATTTTGGAAAAGATGAAAGAAAAGTTCAGAAAAATAAGGGGTTTGTGACCACTGAAAGCTAGAATTATTATGTTTTTAATCCCCAGATTAGAGAGACATTTAAATATCAGTTTGCAAGTCAGTGTATTCCAATCCTTAAACTGGAAACCCTGACTCTTTTTAGAGAGGAAAGGGTAATTCCTTCAGTGTCCTTCACTGGATACATTTGAACACCAACAGAAAGATCCCCTCTCCCCCTCCCAACCACCTTTGCTAGGTATATGGCTATCTGCCCTTGTATATTAATAAAAGAACAAATACATTTGATTTCTCTATCTTTAACTATTTTCTCATCAGACTGACTTTGGGTTACTTGGATCATGTTCTGACAACAATATTCTAGGAAGGATAGTGGGAGCAAATCTATTAAAGCAACCATGTTTTTGGCTCAAAATCATTTTGTCTCCCTCTTCTCTGTTGCTTCTGAGGGATGAATGACAAGGAACTTGCTCTTACATGTTGGTGGGGATTCCAAAATATGATGAGGTATCTCTGCACAAATTTGTGCATGAAAAATCATAAAATCAGTTTGGAGCCCCAACCAAAAATGTATGGTCAAAAAATTGGATAGATGGATGGATAAAAACGGAATTTCCCTTTAAGTAATGAGTCCAGAGGAGGTATTTATGAGGCTATTCAAACAATCAGGAACATCAGACAGGGTAACATTTGTTTGCCTTTTCATGAAAGTAGTCTTGTAGGCTTATGGATCATCTAAATTAGACTTTACTTTTTGGATATACTTGCCATTTGTTCTTTTAAATTCCCAGCCTAAGGGGTATAGTCTCCTATCATTGTGCACGTGTAACTCCCATTAGAGCTAATAGGAATTCAGCAGAGGAATCTGGAGAAAAATCTACCTCTGAAAATGGCATTCTGCACATATAATGCACAAGAAAAATAACTAAGAAGCTAATTCTCTTCATCCAAAGTGCACAAAACAATTATATTAATTATGAGTAAAAAGATAAAGTGCCTGCTTGTGGAATTTGAAAGCCATTTAATAAATTATGTGTTTTAGGCATTTTGTGGCTTCTAAATTGCTTCTTCCAAAATAAGATTTAGGTTCTCTCAGCTTTTGAAGAACTTAGCAACTGAGGGAAACCAAAGAAATGGGAGTGGTTGATGAAAATGCATCTCTCATCATGGGCTCTATCTGTCTGTCCATCTGTCTGTCTGCCAGTCTACCTGCCTCTGTCCCTATCCCTATCTATTTTTATAGCTCAGGGCCTTTCAGCTTCTGTTCTTTATACCCCAGACCAAAACTCAAAACCTCAACCAGCTTCCCTATATTTTCTTATTCAAATCTCCATTTCTTGAACTTCCCTCTTTGTATCTCAGCTCCTAGCCATGTAAGAAAATTTCAGGCAGAAATCGGTATTCAAATGAGATGTTAATTAAAAAATTGTTACATCCTTCTGTTTATTTTGGTAGAAGAGAAATATTGGTTCTTAAAGTTGCATTAAAAATCCAGATAAAAACAGTTTTTATCTTTATATGTCTTTGGGAAAAAAATTCTACCTCAAGAAATTTCTTTAACAAAGAGAACATTATTTCAGACTCTAACATTTCTGTCTGCCTATTATCATTAGTCATAAGCTAAGCCCTGCACTAAATGTCTAGTGAGCACAGATAATGTTCATTTTGTCTGGAAGACAGGTTGCCGCCTGTCAAGGAGAGATGGAATAAATGACAGGTTTGGACTCTGTGCCTTGCAGGCATATTAGGCTAAGAAATCGCCAACATGATGAAAAATTATTTTGTCAAAAATTTGTAGGTCACCCATCATTGTCTAATGTATTCTGTGATTAATTGCTAGCATAGATCAGCATTATGTCTTTCCAGTGAATCGCTTAATTGTTGCCTGCTTCATGCTCTTAATGTAATGATGAGGCATCTGGTCCTTTCACATGTGCTTTTAAATACCAGCTTTTGCATCCAGGTTACGGGAACTGTAGCATCCAACTTAAAGAACTAGTTGAAATTAAAACTTCAGGGACGCCATCTCTTCTCGCTTTTTTTATGGGTGCATGCACGGTAGGCTGAGTGTTAGTGTTAATGTATGTAGATTTTATTTCTGATGAGTGATTATTTGACTGCTCATTTTACGAAGATTTATGGTGTGCTTTCTATCTCCTGACTGCAGTGCTACTCTTATCTTTAATAAAGGAGATGAGGACATTAATCAGCCATTGTCAGGACTCCTGACTAAGACATTAAATGTACTGTATGGGATAGGTAAACACGCTCCAGATCCTTCTCTACTCCACTAGATCAGGCAAAAAAACACTCATTATATTTATCATAATTTCACATCTGCTGTTTTTGAAGCAATGTACCATGAGGCCATAAACTGTATTACAACTGTGCATAAATTCTACTGATTTGTGGCTGGAGTAACTAATTCCTAAAGTACATTTTAGAAAAACAAGCAGTGAGCCCTGAAATTGCAATTCCATAAAGGCACTAAATTACTGACTGCAGAATCAAAAATTTGCTTGATGTGATTCTGCAGTGACCATTTTATAAAAAGTGACAGTGCGCCTGTGATTGAGTCAATAAAATAAGGACGAGTGAGCTGTACACTCCAACGAGATTAAAGAGAAAGGGAATGACAGAGGACAGACACATGGGATATAAATAGAGGAAAGGGTAATGTTTTCCCCAAAATGGCTGTAGGATGTAACGATTAATAACAGAGATATTAATTTGTCAGTAATCATTTTGCTATTGGAAGGGGGAAGTACAATGTTTAATATCTCTGGTTTTCTCATGGAAAAGAACTGTTCTTGAATAAACCTGAATGTGCTTCATGTTTAAAGGGGGAACCACAAGTCCATTTCAAAGCAATGGTACTCACTTTTAATCGAGCTTTCTATAATCTTTGAAAGTAAAATTCATATGTCCCTTTTAGGGTGTTTGAATGACCCCACTCTTTGCATGTGGATAGATCCTGACTTTTTGGCCATATATCCAGGCAGGAAAGGTATGTTTGTGTGTGCAATATGCTTATCTGCCCTTGCTGTAGCCCACCTGGGGAGAAAGTTGTAGAAGTAAGCACCATCCACATAAGACAAGTAATAATAATGATAATTAATTATAGCTAGCATTTACATATTCCTTTAAGCATTTGCCAAATGCTATACACATATTATCTCATTCGATTTTTACAAGAATCCTGTGAAGTAGGCATGAATATCATCACTATTTTACAGATGACAAAATTGAGATTAAGACTGATCAAGTAGGGCAGCTAGATGGTGTGGTAGATAGAGCACTGGCCCTGGAGTCAGGAGGACCTGAGTTCAAATCCAGCCTCAGACACTTAACACTTACTAGCTGTGTGACCCTAGGCAAGTCACTTAACCTCAACTGCCTCACTAAAAAAAAAAAAAAAAAGACTGATCAAGTGACTTACCCCAGGCCACACAGCTAGTATGTATCTGACACAGTATTTGAACTCAGGTCTTTCTATCTTCAAGTTTAGGACCAGGAGTGGCCCTACTTTTAGAGATCATTCTTGATGTTTTTTTGATGAAAACTGCAAGCTGAGTTTTAACACTTGTAATCCTGAGCTCCCCAAATGAAATCAGCTAAGAGGGTGTGCAACCATGTATTCCTTGATGCTGGATATGTTCAGATGATTATTTATTGGTCAAAAAGTGCAACTAAAATAGTCTGAAGGAAGGGGCTTCAGTGCTTGCTTGCTGACGCTCTATATCTCTTCCCTGCTATGATTTCAGGAACCTTTGTCATCACAGCTAGAAGGGCAATAAAGATGTCTTAGTTAAAATAAATGTATATAATATATATAGAGGCAGCCTGGAAGAGTAGATGTCAAAGGGGTGAGGAATACCTGGATTCAAGTGTCATCTCTAGCACATGCTGACTGAGTGACCCTGGCAAGTCACTTAAACTCTCATTACCTAGGACACTTCTCTAACGTTGTACATTAAACACCAGTTGCCAGTCTCTGTGGTAGAGGGAGTTTCCTCACTGGCAATTTCCTATACCAATGAAAGTATAGTTCCCAATGAAAAGAAGTCTACATGGTGTACCAATACTCTGTGTTTGAAGTACAGCTCCTGTTGGATTGGATTGATTGGTCATAATGAAGAATAGAGGCTAGACACAATGTATATTTACAGGAATAATATGATCCCAGTAGAATCCATTAATCAAACCTTCATATTATAGTATCTTAGCCCTTTCCTTGACCACAATCCTTGGTCCTCCACTCATGCTGCACATTGGGAGCCATCACACTGTCTAACAAGGGTTCTGTTCTTGAGCTATAATATCAGGCCCAAAGATGGCCAGGTTCATAAGGCATCGTATAGTTTCTCTATAATGGTATCAATCTGTGCATCACAGTGCATTTCTTTCCCTGACATTATTACTTTACTGAAATTAAGCTTGAAACAATCTGATGTCAGATACTGTATATCTGCTTTTATTGCCAGCCTTCCTGAGCCCACCATATTGCTAGTGCTGCATCTCATTTTAGATAGGTTTAACCAGATATATATTCTCAAGTTTATTGAGAGTTGGATAGATTGCATTCCCCGTTCTCAAAGAGCAGGCTGGTCCTTTCAGTGCATTTTATAGAACAAATGTAAATTCCCAGGCCGCAGTTGACAAAAATTCATGGTTCTTTTCTTAGCATCAAAAATAAATCCAGCATAGCATTGGGGATGAGTAAGTGTAGCCTAGTGGAGTAGGCTCCGGTTCACTCTTTCTGATTTAGCTGCAGTTTCGATGTACTTGAGAAAATCTGTAAAAGTTCAATTATTATGGTCTAGGCAAAAAAGATTTGCTCAAACAACAGAGCTACTGTACTTGAGAATGAATTGGAAGGACTCAATGAAATGCAAAGTACCTTCAGAGCCGAGGAAGTCTCTTTTCCCTTAATTCTCTTCTTCCTTTTCCCCCAGTACTCCACCCCCACTTCCCACTCACTCTCCACCATCATGTGAACTTGGCTGCTTCCTGAAGCATTCCACAGCAGTCAAATAAAATTCAAGCATTTTTAAAAACTGCTGAATAGCTCCATTAAAATGCAACTGAAATTATTCTTAGAGTCATAGCTCAGGATTAATATATTTAGGAGCTGCATGGTATTTACCCAGGGTTCCCCAATAGGTGAACTGTAAAGATGGACTACCAAATAAGTCCTGTCTACAATTTGGTTGATCTGTTTGTAAAGTTCTTTGTGCTTATTTCTATATGCCTCCTTCTCTGATCTGGTCCAAGGGGGAGAGCCTGAAAAGAAGTGTTTACAGCTCAAAGTAAACAAAACATACTTAATCATAGAAAGAAACACTATCACTGAAAAATACTATGTGGTTTATCAACAAAACACACACCTCAGATGGTAAACTTCTTTCCTTAAAGGCCAGGTATGCCTCCTTATAAACAAACAGCCTTTTCTTAGGTATTTACAATCATTGATTTGTTGTTGTTGTTGTTTCCTCCTAGTCAAACCAAGAGTTTGCCTCTGACCATCCATGGAAAAATTGGGGATTCTTTTGGAAATGCAGAGACAAAAGGAAAATCTGTGAAAAGATAGTTGCATGAATGTGTCCAGGGGCAGCCAAAATAGGTCTGTGCTTGTCATTTTTCTTTGGACTTGTCATCTTACTGCTTCCAGGGTTTCAGCAACAAGGGGATTGGTGCAACTGAGAAGAGTTAGGGCCCGACATGATATCCAGCAGCGGGAACGTGATCAGTCTTTCTTAAGGAGGAAGGACTAGTCCCTTATAGTCACATTTAATCTTGTGTGTGTCTCCCTACTGAGCAACTCATAAATCAGATGGGATCTCACGTGATCCCTGATTCACTTTAATTCTTTTAGGTCCAAGGAAGGAAAAGCACACTAAGAGGTCTGCCCTATGGATATGTATGTATGCTATTTGAGGTAATAGATTTGGAAGTAGTTTTAGAGTTCTCTAATAGCCTCATTTTATAATAGGAAGAAGAAATTCAGTTGCAGGGAAGTCAAGTGACTTTTCCAAGGTCACATATATATTATAGTGTGATATATAGAATTCTGTTCTTAGAGCTAGGAATATCTGTCCTGCCTCTGACATATACTAGCTGTGTGAACATGGGCAAATCACATAACTGCTTGGTGTCCTCAGGCAACGTTCTAAGACTAAGTTATAGAGGAATTGTGACTTGCCTCAGTAGAGAACAGTTTCCACACTGTAAGTTTCCTATATTGATAAAATCATAGATCTTGACCAAGAAAAGAAAGTCAATCAAAAATTCATTTGCTTTACTTTATGTGATATAACATAATATATAAGCACAGTCTGCTGTTGGGCTGTATAAAGATGCCCAAATTTAGAGACCTTTCCACGCCAAAGGTTCAGATGGACTATTTGTGCTCAATCTGTAGGAGAGCCTTCAGAGCTCTTATTGGTCTGATCAACCACAGTTAGACACACTGTACCTTGACCCTGACAAAGTGATGTCATTTCAGTCCTCTTCAAGCACAAAGAACAACAACCATATAATAATGAAACCTAACCTGGCATATATTAAACGCTTAATAAATACTTGTTGACTTACTGACAAATATACCAGATACTATTTCTAAATAGTGTTCTCTTTGAAAGTAGTCCCACACCCTATCCCAGAAAGCTAAGTAATTGTTTTAAAGATGAATATGCATGTACACATGCATGCATGCACACACCTACATAGAACTACAAACATGTGTGTGCACATGCATATGCCAATGCAATGCAACATATGCATATACACATATATATAACTAAACACATATGTATGTGTGCATGGGTGTGCATATGCACATGCAAATGCACATCATATACATATACACCTACATCTATACCTATGTGTATAATACCACATATATGTACATGCATGTTTACATGCACATATGTTTGTTTGTATGTATGTGTGTATATATATATATATATGCTTGAAAATATCTTTAAAATTCTTCTTTAAAATTCTTTTTGGCTTTTATCTTAAAAACATTCTGTGATCCTTCTAGGCAATCTTTTTCCCCCTTGGACCTCAAATATAGATTTGTTCCTATCATTCATATACTTATTTGATTCAAATGAATTTTTTTTTGCAGGGCATTGGGGGTTAAATGACTTGCCCAGGGTTACACAACTAGTGTCAAGTGTCTGAGGCTGGATTTGAAGTCAGTTACTCCTGAATCCAGGGCCGGTGCTTTATCCACTGTGCCACATAGCTGCCCTCAAATGAATTTTTTTAAAAAAATTGTTAAATACCTACTGTTTTCAGAACATTGTATTACATCCTGCGAGAGCCATGGCATTTAAAGAAGACATAATCTTTCCCCTAATGGCATTTATAAATTAATGGGGACACATAGTCTGTGTACAAATAGTTATAATACAAACCACTATGATAAATGCATCAGAAAGGTTTTGGCAAAGTACTGTGGAAGTTTCAAAGGGGTTAGTATCAACCGGTAGAATCAGGTAAGTCTTCATGGAGGAGATAGCAATTGAGTTGGACTTTAAAGCATTGGTAGGAATTCAACAGGTGAAGTGGTGAGGGAAGAAATTTTGGGCACAGAGAGCAGGATATGGCTAGAGGCAGGAAATTGAAGAATATGTTCCAAGAACACATAGTGGTACAGTCTGGCTGAACACATTGTATGAGGTAAAGACAGTACCAGATTGTGGAGGCCTTATGTTCTGAGTTGTTACAACTATCAGTATATATGTCATATTTTCTTATTAGACTGCAATTTTCCTAAGGTCCATGACTATGACATTTAATATTTCCATCTCCTCTAGTAAAAATCACAATGAAAACAATTGAAATTGATGCTGTTCTTCATCTTTTCCAAAGTGCTCTATGTACATTATCTCTTTTGATCCTCTCTGTGAGTTTGGTGATTTTATGACCCCTGTTTTATAGATCAAATGAGATAATTAATGTAAAACATATGGTTTGTACCTCTTAAAGCTTCAGAGAGGTCAAATGACCTACTTAGAAAGCCACATAGCTAGGAAGTTTCTTGGTATGGGTGGGGTGGATTTAAACTTGGGTCCTCTTGATTCTGAGTTAAAAAATCTATCCAGTTTACTAGACTACTGGTATCTAGCTTAGTTTCTTATTTATATTTAACACTTAAAAAATTCTTTGTGGAACTGAGCTATTTTACAAACCACATACACACACACATGTTTGTGCATACATTCAGAAATATACAAGATTAGTCTCAGTACATTGTCATCCCACCTTGTTTTAGGACCCATTTTCTTTTAAACCACCCTGTGATTTCATTGTTGGAAGGAAGTCTAGACCTTCTTAGCTATTTATAGTCTTAGAGAGTTGCTTAGAAAGGAGAGGTCAGACTCAAGGCCTGAAGCCAACACAACTCTCCAGTACAGCTAGAACCAATTAAAATGGGAAATGTTCAACAAAATAAATAAATGGAAATGCAAATATAAATAAATAAAATAAAGTATAATATGGCATATGCAATATTAATTTGTCATTTTTCTAAGTCAATACAAAGACCACAGGGATCCATTTATATTTGAATTTGATACCAGTGGCCTAAAATATTGAGAGGTACAATACTCTCAAAGGATAAAGCTTTGCCATTATCCAAGTTTATTTGGTGGGGTGGGGGAAGAGAAGGCCATGATTTTTTATTTCTTAAGTATGGAAACTCCCTCATCTGATGTAAATTAGCAATTTGTCAGTAGCTTACAGTCTCAGAAAATTTCTTGGGAGTACAGAGAGATTAAGTGGCTTACCCATGATTACTAAACCAATGTATGTCTCTTTTCTCTGCCATCTTGGCTCTAAGCCAACGTATGTAAAAGACACAACTTGAACCCAGGTCTTCCTGTCCTCCCTATTTACTATTCCAGGTCACCTCTAGCCACTGAAGATAATCCAAAGAATTTTTCCTAATTTATATCTCCCACATGCTTCAGGTGAAAGGTACTTGACTTGGATTTTTAGGGGATTTGGGTTTAAATTTCTAATCCTTGCTTCATAGCTGTATTATTGTGGACAAATCTTTTCACTTCTCTGGAGCTCAGTTTCCACACTAGTAAAAGGAAGGCTTGTCTTGGATGACTTCCAGCCCTTTCCCATGAACCTATGATCATGGATCAGTACTGCTAATGAATGAAGAATGATCATTGCAAATGTGAGAATGGGAAGTTTTAAGATTGGCTGTCATTATTTCTTTGATACTATTGAAGTTAGGGGCAATGGGACCTAGTTGGATCATAGTAGGCTTTAAGTTATCCATATAGGGAAAATCCCAATAGCAGAGGTTAATGCTCAATAATTATTATGGCATCTCATTCTCTGAGATGCCTAAAAGGAATATAGACTTTTACCTATCAGGGATTATTTAGGTATGGCCAAGCTGAAAGCAGGGGGCATGAATTTGATGGCTCCCAAAAGTCCCTCTGGCCTGACGATTTCATGATACTAAAGCACCAGCAGCGATCGAAAGGAGTCATTTCAATTAAAAAAAATATTGAGCCCCCTTTGCACATTTTCACTTAATCCACTTCAGTGAATCATGTGGTTACTGATACAAAATTCTTTGAATGTCAGCACCAAATATTTCATATAAAAAACCATGGGAGCTGTTTTCATTTGAGTGAGAGTAACCTTCCTCATTCCTAATGTTACTTCTTTGATTCCCCTTGCCCCTTCCCCATTTTTATGCAGCCATAGGGCATCGAGGAAGAAGAGACAAGTGGTATGAACTCCATATAGAGTGAATTTGAGATTGTTTCCCATGTGTGTTGAGTGAACAGGATGGCTGCACAGCTGAGGCGTTCATTTTGGCTATCTTCACAATCAATACTGACTGCCTCAGCTGAATGAAGCGGGCAGTGATCTGCATTAATCACAAAGATGGCTGAAATGAATGGATAAGTGCCACCATGCTTCATTTGCTTTGTACTATGACCACGGTCAAGCCCAAGTAAGAAGCTCTTTTGAGTCACCAGAGTCTTGAAAATACCAATGTCATGTAACAAATAAGGCATCAAAGGGTCAAGATGATAAAAAATAAACAGACAAACAAGTCCAAATGGTGACAGACTAGAATATTTAGGACCCCTATTCACATCTGGGCTTGTGATTTTCTTCATGTCATCTGAACTACCACCTCCTGAGATGAGATGCTTTTTGCAACTGGAGCCTAAATTTTGAAAATGTTAATCAACTTCTTATTAGCATATACCATTAGCCCTTGTAAAATGAGACAGGTAGACCTCTTCTCTGTAAATGAGCTCTTTCCATTTCGACTATATGGCCAGCTATTTGGATATTTCTCTCTTCCTGCTACTGTTCATTGCTGTTCAGGCTGCAAAATATAATAACTTCTAAGCAGTGTGTAAAACAAAGTGCTCAATTCACTTTATTAAAATATCCAATAATAATTGATTTAAAGGCAATAAAATGTGTTCATTAGAGGGTTTATATTCAAGAAATATTGAAAGTATACCTAAAACTGTCACTTTTATTGTGAATGAACAGGATAATATAATTTGAAAAGAGTGTGATCATACTAAAGATTTGTCCTGCAGCATTATCTGATAGCTCGTAAAGTGCTGAAATTTAATATGATGCTTTCAGTCAGTTTAATTGAAATTTAATTGCCACTTTGGGCAGAAGGTTTAGATCTGATCAATAAAATATTAAAGATTTTGTGCTTTCTCTTGGAACTGCTCCTTTTGCCAATGCATCAAGAGTATCCTACATTTTCGGAAATATTTGTTTGTTAGAGTTCACAAAGAACTCAATATCACTTTCTAACCTGAAAGTTTTAATACATGCTGCAGATAAATAGTGGAAATAATAAAGCAATAGTTGATCCATTTAATTACAACATGATGAAAGAAATAACGGTCACCTTCAGATTCATGAGAAAGGCATTAATGTAAAAGAGCAATAAATATTTGGAAATGTCAAACCTCAGAAAGACAGAGTCCAACATGAGCTGAGCGGTAAATCAGGCTCAGGGAAGGACCTTGAAAATAAGATGGTTCTTTGGTATTTTAGAAATAATTACTAATACAAAAAGGGTAATGATGAAACTATAAATTACATTAAAAAGGGCCATTATGGGAGGATTAGTTTATAAAGCTGAGAGACATTTCCTGAAAATTGTCCTGCTAGTTATTTCTACTTTTCATTTTATATTATTCAAGGCCCCTTCCCCCCCAAAAAAAATTATCTGATTAATGGTAAACTAATTGATCACTACTTTGCAGTTCAAATACTGAAACCAAGTTGGACTTCTCCCTTTCAGGGCAGTCATAGGACTTTCATTCTCATGTTGTGCTTAGGGGAAGTCATGGAGGCTTTGCTTAATTTATTCTTTGTAACCCTTCCAAAGTGACTTCAATCCAAGTGATGGCCCTTGTGATGTCATTCTTGACTTTAGTTTTTAGCATGTCACCACATTGTAAAGAAGCCTCTAATGTTTCCATGGCCTTGCCTACCCTGATCATTTTTTTCCCCTAGTATTCTTCATTGACTTGCTGAAGCTCCAGGAGTAGTCATGAATTCTTGATTATCCAGGCTTTCTTTCTGGTGCCATGTGATTTTCTTTCCTTTGGTTTCCTCATAAGAATTTTTAAAAGAAAGTTTCTGTGACAGCCATCAACATATATATATATATATATATATATATATATATATATATATATATATATATATACACATATATATATACACATATATACACACACACACATATATACATATACATACACATACATATATATACACATATACATATACACACACCTATACACACATACATATACACATATAATAAATATGTACATACAGAGAGAGAGAGAGAAATTTCTGCAGCTGCCTCTTCCATTTTTTTTTACCCTGTCTAATTGCATCTCCATGGAACTTCCTCTGAATCCTTTCACTTAAAAATAATTTTTTTACTATCACTATAACTTAATAATAATAATTAATAATGATGATGATGATGACGAAAGCAAACACATGTAACTATTTTTAAAATTTACAGAGTACTTTGCATGTGTTATTACCTGATTCTTATAACAATTCTGTGAGATGGCTTACTATTATTATCCCCATTTTGCAGATAAGGAAACTAATGTTGGGAGGTTAAGTAACTTGCCCAACGTCACATAGCAATTAAGTATCAAAGGTAGGATTATAACTCAGGACTTTGGGGCTCTTAAGATCAATATTCTAGACACCAGACCAGTCTACCTATCTAATAGAAAGCTTCAAGGTAGAGATAGCATTTGAATTTGACTTTGAAGCATGGCTAGGATTTCAAAAGGTGGAGAGGTAAACAGAGGGACATTCGATTAAGATAAATATGGGCCTAACTAAAGCTTGCATTTCCTGATTTGTATTGAAGTGTCCTCTGCTATTCTTTTGTAGAATACTGTCATTCTTTCAAATACTAATGTTTTACAGTGTGCTAAATATGCTTAATGACTGGCTTGATTTGAGCTAGCCTTTTAGCTCATTGGGATGTTCTAGTATTCCCCAGCAGCTTCTCTTAGAAGAGATTGGATTGAGAGGTGAATGTAGATCAGCCTACCTGACAGATATTCCTTAAATCAATATTTTTAGTAGGCTTCCAGATTTTTTTTCTGAGAAGCGAATGCTCGTATAGAAGTAAACCTTAGTAAGGCATTTGGTTAGTCTCATAAGATTATAGATTTGGAACTGAATGAGACTCATGATGGCATCTAGTCCAACACATTCACATTGTATATGAGAAAACTGAGACAGACAGGGATGAAGTGCCTTTCCTAAGATCATACAAGTAGTATATGGCAGAGCTGAGATTCAGACCCAACTCTTCTGACTTCAAATCCAAAACTCTTTCCATCATACAATATTGCCTCTCAAGAGTGAATCAAACACCTGACTCCAAGCCAAGAAAAAAAATGACTTTTTTTCTGAGAATTTCTTTCAAGCTATGAGGTTATTTTCCTAAGTCTAGGTCCCAGGAAGAAGCTTGTGATAAATCACTGTTCAATTCCCATCTATTCAGCTTTAACTTTGTAATACTCATGTGGTTTATGCCATTCTAGTAGACACTGAATTACAGGGCAATAAAAGGAAATAGGAGACATGGTCCCTGCCTTCAAGAGGCTTATTACCTGGGGACTTGATTGCCATATATTTCCTGGCCTAGTCACAATCAGTATCTATTGAGCTCCCATAAGTGTTCATGATCAAGAAGAAAAGAATGTCCCAGAAAGACAATGCTGGGCAGACTAGAGTTCCAGAAATGGATTGTGGTCTAAAGTCACAGATATTAAAAAAGAGATGGATGAGTAAAAAGCAGCCCTTTCTACAATGTTCTCATGAGAAGATTGTTCTTTGATTTGTAGCTATC
Source organism: Dromiciops gliroides (assembly GCF_019393635.1). NCBI lineage: Eukaryota > Metazoa > Chordata > Mammalia > Microbiotheria > Microbiotheriidae > Dromiciops > Dromiciops gliroides. The sequence goes on from NC_057862.1 coordinate 186,791,281, forward strand.
ACCTCTGTGCAAAGCTCTGGTGCTGTCTGCAGCTCAGAATTGACCTAAAAGCCTTTATTTAAAGAATAGCTTCACCTTCTGGATTGCAGGATACTGGTCTGATCTTTGTGTGACTATTGTTTCTCTGTGTAGCTATCAGATGGGCCATGCTATTTGAAGCACTTCTTTTGAACATCCTGGGAACGTTTCTTTTAACCATACCTTTTTTAAAAACCATTATAGTTCACCACAAAGCTTTTGGGCTTTTACCTTTGTACAGAATAAGTTTCAGTAGGTCAGGAAGAATCAAGATGTGGAAATTCTTTCTTTTCATGGATGTAGTTTGTCCTCTATTGTTTGTGAGAATTGACTAGGGAAATTCTGGGAGGTGAAATGATTTCCCCATGGTTATCAAGCTGGGTCATGGGATCACAGATTTAGAATTACAAGTCATTTACTCCAACTGACTAATTTTATAGATAATTGAATAAGCTCAGAAAAGTTAAGCAATTCATTAAAGACTTCAGATGTCATATGTGGGAATTCTTAGATTTAAACTCGGGTTCTCCAATTCAGCATTTGTGACTCAATGCCAAATCTGGTCCTTTACCTACTATAAAAAACAGCATCTCCTATTCTGCTGTAATTCATTGTTTTAATAGATTTTCATTCTTCAAGTTCTGGCTAAGTGGAACATGCTTTACTGGAGGCAACTTGTGAATACTTTCAATTGGAATTTCATTTTCTATGTTCAGAAGTTTTGAGCAGTTCCCTTCTATTATTTTCTTCACTATGACATTAAGGTTTTTGTCCTGTTTTTTGTTCTTCTGGGATGTCTATAGAATAAATATGATTCTTAGATTTTCTCTATGCATATTGATCAGTATGTTTCTTTTGCCTACATAGTGAACATATTTTCTTTTAATGTTATTGTTTTTTTGCTTTTCTTCTAGATTATCCTTCACTTCTGTGCATTTGCATTCTTGATCTACTGTTCTCTCTTTTGTTTCTTTGGTGAGGCTTGCCCCTGCAATTTCTAGTTTTTCTAGTCTGGTTTTGGTTTTGCTGTACATGTTATACATTCTGTTCTCCTAATTTATTTTCTCTTTTGAACTATTCAGGATAGTGTGCCATGGTTCCACACTCTCCTCAAATCCCAACGGGTCCTCTGTGTCATTAAGTGCTGGATTATTATCCTTTCTTCTTCAGTATTTATTCTTAGATGCCTGAACTCATTTACTAGATCTGGAGGTGACATTTTTTTCTTTTGCTAATGTTATTCCTGTTGACTTATCTGTTTATGTTCAAAGTCTTTGAGTTTTCTTCTTGCTAAAATGTTTGCTAATTTTAGCCTTTTTCCCCCTTCCTAATTTCCCCCATCACTCTCTCCCAAACTCTCCCTTCTTATTATCTATTCCCTGGAGGTTAGATCTCAGAGTATCTCAGGGTCCTCTCATACTGGGAAATTCACAGTTCACCAGCCTACGTTTGTGTCATAACTGACTTTTCGGATGTTAATATTGGCCCCAGATTGGTGTTGTGTTCTTTCTTTCAGCCCCTCTACATACATATACACACAAGTGTCTTGTAGTGGTGTCCTGTCTTGATACCTCTATTTCTTAGTTCTTTGGTCCAGCAATATTAGCTCAGAGTTTTGCAGCACTGGTGCTACAAGGTTGTCCACCTGGGTTCCAGGCTCTGCTGGTGCTACAAGATTATATCCTCATGCTGACTTCTGCTCTTGTGAGGCTGTGAACACCTGTTAGTTGGTCTTATTGGCAATGGAAAGAGGGGGTGAAGACTAGAATGTAGAGATGGGTTTTGTTGCAAGCTTGTGTCATATCCTTTGCTCTGCTAGTGTAACCTCACTACTAGTAGTGCTAGAGATGTGGGAAGAGTTCTGAGTGACTTCAAGGTCAGTGTTTGAACAAAGTAGGATGTCATTATAATGGAATACTATGGTGGCATAAGAAATTATGAAATGGACAGGTTTAGACCAGTTATCATAACATAGATGCTCGTAAACTGTATCCTGGAACCTTACCACTGGTGGTATATGGGAGGTTTGATAAAAGGAAAATTCAAAGGTGACTCTATAATCATGAAACTGTTTTATTTAGGAGTATGGAACCAACAACAGAGATATAGAAGTCAGAAGGAAGGTAGTTTTTGGTTGTTAGGGGATTTGTGGTGATTTCTTTTTGTGGGGCAATGGGGGTTAAGTAACTTGCCCAGGGTCACACAGCTAGTAAGTGTCAAGTGTCTGAGGCCGGATTTGAACTCAGGTTCTCCTGAATCCAGGGCTGGTGCTTTATTCACTGCGCCACCTAGCTGTCTCCAGATTTGTGGTGAATTATGACACAGTGACTACAATTTTGGACACAATGATTAGAATTTTATTGTCCAGGCTCCTAAAGGATATGTCAACTTTTTTTTTGGGGGGGGGCGGCTGGGGGCTGAGGGGTTGTTGATGCATTTATGTAGAGTCATTACATAAGTAGCAGAATTTGGCAACAGCCATCAGCAATGTTTGAACAATGGACAATATTGTATGTAAGACTTCCCTCGAGTATTCTCATACATCATTTTAGTACTTGGTAGAGCACAGTATTGTATCAAGTCTGCAAAGCAGGACAATCAATTGCTACCCAAAATTATGTCATACAACAACTCCAGGATGGTTTGCCTTATTGCCATTGATTATGATCTCACTCTGTAAAATGGGAAGGGTTTGAAATTCTCTGGAAATGTATTTTGATGTTAGTTATTGGGTCTCATCAATTCATCTCCCATCATGGTTTTATAGAATAGATTGAATAGTAACTTCTAGCTTCTTTCAAGTGCTACCTCCTGCATGATATATTTTCTGATTCTCCCAAGTTATTAACAATATTTCCCTCTTGAATTTGTTAAAATAGTAGATAGAGGGTGGATCTCAATGTTAGGAAGATGAAGCTTCAAATCTTGTCTGAAACATAATAGCTGTGTTACCCTGGTTAAGTCACTTAGTGTTTTAATGCCCACATAACTCTCTGAGACAATAAGTTGTAGAGAAGGTGGTAATATGAGGTGATAAAGGAAATTATTCACTATGCATTGCCTGTACAAGTGAAAGCATAGATCTTATTAAAATGTATTTTTTAATTTCTCCAGTTATATATTATTTCTTCCTTGTAGAATATAACCTCCTTGAGGACAGGAACCATTTTGGCTTTTTTGACTTTGAGTTCTAATACCTAGCACAGTCCTCTCCACATTGTAGGTACTTAAATAAATGTCTCTTGCTATTGATTTCTTGAATCTATATCTTATTTTACAGGTGGTGGGAAATAAATTAGATTGGACAGAACTAATGTATGGTGCCAATTTCAACCTTCTGATATGTTTGATTCTGGACAGCCCTTTAAGGCGTTAGGGAAGTCCCTGAGGGTAATCTAACTTGTATCTGCCAACATCCTTTCCTTACTGGTGTCAAGCACTTTTTTATTAAACCAAAGTAGGACAGTCATCTGGATATTGTTCTTTGAGCATTTCCTGATTTGGTATTCAGTAATGTGTGATGTACTATATTATGTTCTGAAGCCAAATTATAAGTCATGTAGCATGTTATTGAAGATGACATCTGAGAATCCATTCAATAAGGCTCTGACCAGGAACTTGCTGTCAACAGAGTGCATATAGATACCAGGGTATTGTTATAATTAATAGTCTTAATGGCAATGAGGAAGGGATGTTAGTGGCATTTGAAAAATCTGCTCCCATTTCTTCAGCTTTTCACAGGAAAAATACCATCAAGTGATACATTCCTGCAGAGAACTTACCTGGAATGCTATCAAGTCCAGGAGATTTCCTGTTATCTGTGGTTCTAATGCCTCTGGTAATTCCTCCATGGTGTGACCACCATGTTGTCACATAAATCACACAACACCATAGAGCCTCTGTTTGAAAAGTTAGAACTTTCCCTCATCTCCATAGATAATTGAAGATGAATGTTCCAAAGGGTCTGTGTTACCATCCATGTGATATTGCCTTCAACAATGCAAATCATAGTACATCTAAACCTGCCCATACTGTGTGACTCTTCTGTGTCCTTCTGCAAATTCACCACAGAGTCCATGCAATGTGATGGTGTACTTTTAAATTTTATCCTTTCTTTGTAGATGCCCTACTGACAGAGCACAATATTATTTGGCATTCTTCCTTTATATATAGTACTCTCTCATCTTTTTTTCTTTCTTTTTTCTCTCTTTTTTTTTGAGTCAGGTGGGATAGTAGAAGAGTTGAGTTGGACCCCGGCCTCAGACACTTAGTAGCTGTTTGACCCTAGGTAAGTCACTTAAACTCTCTCAACTTCAGTTTTTTATTTGTAAAATAAATGTAATAATGGTGCCTACCTTACACCAAACTTATGTGTTGCATTTTATAAACCTTAAAATACTCTATAAATATGGCCATTATAATTACTGTTATTATAATGTCAGGCATAAGTTTGCTGGTATCCTTCACACCATTACAAATAGTTTCCATTTATTATAGTCCAAACCATTTTGGATCTATATGACATGTAACAACTCCTGATGGACCATGATAATCTAAAACTCCTCCTACCTCCCCTGATTTCATGAGGTATAATATATTGCTGTCATTTCCCCATCTTCTATCTCCTGTTTTGCTAACATCACCTTTATTTCATTGTTGAAGAAGTTGAATGTAGAATGGAGCAGCATTACTGGTACAACTCTCCAGTAGCCAAGGAAGATTATCCATTATTTTCCCATAGAATTTCACAACATGAATGCCACAGTTTTGGGGAGAAGGTTTTGAGAAATTTATGATGATTTGACTAACCAGGAATGCTGATTATAATTATTTCATTTAAGGAATTTTGATGAAAGGGATAAAAGAATGAGAAGAAGAAAATATTTTCTTGGCTTTGAAGTCAGATCTCAAACTGTGCCATGGTTTCCCCATCAAACATAAGGATACATTCTCCTCCTCTTATCTTCAAAGAATGTGAGGAATTTGAATGGTAAATGGTTTTATCTCAGTAGTGAAAAGGAATAAATTGCTCACTTAATAAATTGCCACACCACTAGGGGACTATTCAGCAAATTACCTTTTCCCTTGCTCTAAATGATATTAAATGGCAAATGGGACTAACTGGAAGAGTTCATGCTTCTTTGATCTCTTGAACTGAAAAGGCATTGTACTTTTCTGAGAATAATGTAGCATTATATCTAGCTTTTTATCTGAATCCCAGAAAACCTTTGTAGAAGGAAGTCAGTTTTACTTTTCTCCACCTTACAATCATAAGGATACAGAAATTTTTTTTATCATTGAGTAAGCTGTTACTAAAAATTCTAAAAGGAGGATTCATTTTGTTTATATCTCTCCTTTCAACTCCACAAAGTACTATTGTATGCAGACAGCATTTCTGCAAAGCTAAGTGCTTAATTTCCCACTTAAACTGGGTTCATATTTAACATATCATTTGGGCCTCCAAAATCTATTGCTTTGTTCACACAGTTGATGTGTCAAGAAGAAAATATGGGTTTTAGAAGAGATGACCTCCTAGCTTTGCAGCTAGGCTCAAACTTGAATTTGGGGGCTAGGAGCAGATAAGAAACAAAATGTAGGTTTAGAATCTGTATAAGGGGGAGAGTCTTTTCTTTTCTTTCTTTCTTTTTTTTTGTGAGGCAATTGGGGTTAAGTGACTTGCCCAGAGTCACACAGCTAATAAGTGTAAAGGGTCTGAGGCCGGATTTGAACTCAGGTCCTCCTGAATCCAGGGTCAGTGCTCTATCCACTGTACCACCTGGCTGCCCCAAGGGGGTGAGTCTTTTAAAGAATTACTTTGAGTCTTGGCAAAACCACCCCTAAAAGTACTAAAAACCAGAGTCTGTCCCAGTGGGTACAAAGCTTAGAAAACATCACACTATGTGTTCCCCATTATGATGTCATGGAGAAAGTGCTAGATTTGGAATCAGAAGAGCTGAGAACAAATTCTGACTCTTCCACTAAACATTTATGTGACCTTGGTTGTGTGAGTATGCTGTCTCCATAAATGCCTTCTCTAACACCATTTGGAGGAATCATTTTCTTCTTCCCAAAGGCCTCCTCTGTTAATGACGTAACTGCACACAGATTAGCTAGCAGCAAGGTGAAGGTCAGTAAAATTGATCAGAGATACTCCTGAACTGATGGAGGGCTGGACCTTCACCCTCTTCACACTCAGTGAGACTCTGTAATGAGAGAGGGGATAGCCTCATGGCCAAAGCACATAAATTAATCCATGTTCAGGGACAAGAGGAATGGTGAGAAAGACCTAGTATTATATCCTACAACTGACTATCCTTGTGACTTTGGACAAGCTTCTTAGCCTTTCTCAATTTTAGTTTCCTCATATGAAGAATGGGGATAAAAATAATACCTGTAATACTTACTGACAGCTAGAAGACACAGTGGGTAGAGTGCCCAGCTTGGAGTAAGGAAGGCCTGAGTTCAAATCCAGCTTGAGATATTAGCTATGTAACCCTGGGTAAGTCACTTCTCATCTGTAAAATGAGCTGGAGAAGGAAATGGCAAACCACCCCAGTATCTTTGCCAAGAAAAACCCAAATGTGGTCACAGGGTCATATATGACTGAAACAGCTGAATAACAACAATAAATACTTATCTCAGAAAAACATTGTGACCATCAAATGAGAAAGCTTATGCAAATTATTTTTAGAGTGCTAGAGAAATGCAATTTAAAATGTTCATTGTGAGATTTTTATCTATTTTTAGCTTCATTACATTTGATGTCTTTTACTATAATTTTGAGAAAATAATTCCTTTTTAAAATATTTCGAGTCTTGAAGAACCCAAAAAAGAAAAAATGGAGCACGTAGTTTGATTTCAGTGAGAAATTGGTATGGAGAAAGAAATGAGAATCTTTGAAATTTCAAGCATTTCCTCTTGTTTCTCTTCCATTTCTGACTCATGATCCTTTCTCCTGCTCCCCTCCCCCCATGTCTTTTATGAAATCCCAAGCTCAATTTCCATTTCCTTCTTCTTCCCAATTTTACTTTGCAGCTACAAAGCTCTCCTCAGCCACTGAGGGGTTCTTTTTTGTTTTTTTTTGGTTCATTCAATAAGAAACATGATATTTGAAGTGGACAAAAGCCATCATTTTATTTGTTCTGTAACTTTCCAGTTTTCCCCCTCTAAGAATATATTTTCTTTTCATCTCAAAGGCACAGGAACTAGTGTCACTTTTTTCTTGGCCCTGATAACATGGGATTAAAATTGTTTCTCCAAATAGTCTTCTATTTTCCTCTCTTCTCCTAATTTATCACAACCACATATTCCACAAGAAGTTGGCCGGTGCGGGGGGGGGGGGGGGTGCGAAGAAGATTTCCAGCTGATAGACAGTACCTCTACCTTGTGGAAGATTCATTGCTACACACATTTTGAATCTGCTGACAAGAAACTTGGAGCACAAGTAATCAGAGCCCTCACAAGATTGATTTTTGTCCCCTGATAACATATGGCATGGAGTGTGTGTGTGTGTGTGTGTGTGTATGTGTATGTGTGTGGTGGGGAAAGGTAAGATTTAATCTCTTAAATTAATTTTAGCTATTTAGAAGCCATTCTTGCCAGAATAAAAAAAAATAATTGCTGCATACTAACACCGACCACCCTTTTCTAATTTAATTTATTAATTAGCAAATCTTCATAATTAACATTGTAGTTTCGCCAAATAGGATTCTCCTCCGAGATGGCTCCCATAGTGAGCACCATCATTTTAATGGCTGCCAAAGTTTAAGGAAATCATATTCCCTGCTCACTTTAAAAAAAAAAAAGTATTGCAAACCAAATGCAAATGGATTCCTGTCTAGGGTTTCTAAGAAATGCTTAAAGTCAACTTGTCACAAGGAAGAAATGGAATGTATTACCTGTACTGTTCTAGAAAAAGATGTAGAAAAAAAAGAAGAATCTTGAGATTTATCTGATGTTTGGATGATATATGGGTATATAAAATCTTAAGTAATACAGATAATGTCACACAATATTGCAACATATATTTTCAGTTGAACATTATAAGACAATAAGGCATAAATGGAAATTAAAGGCGAAAAATCTGAATGGTTGTCAGGGAACACTTTTTCATTCAGAGAATCATAAACATATGGAATGGTGTGTCAGGCAAAGTTTCTGAGATAAGAATATTGGAGTAATTACAAAATGGATTTATATTCTGTGGAATGAAGTGCAGATAATAGAAAAGAGCTTCAAGTCAAATGATTTTTAACCACCCCCCAAAAAATCTCATGAAAATGCATTTCACAAGTTTTATCTAATATTTTGAAGCATTAGAAAGGGAGAGACATTTAATGCTTTTTGTTAACTCTGTCTTTACCAAAATCAAGTAAAATAAAAAAAAAAAACACAGCTAGCAGCATGGACAGAAGGCATAGGAAAATCACCCTTAAAACTCGGGAGACCTACTAAAAAGGCCTTTAAATAGAGTGGATATATTTATTGAAGTTTATAAACCTGATTGGTGGATTTATCTTCTGAGATACTAAGGAAATGTTCAAAGTCACTTGACCATATTTAAGAATTCAGAGGAGATGACTGGAGTTTTTTAAAAGATCCATGATAATAAGAAGTAAAAGGACCCTGGAAATTGTCAAAACATAAGTTTAACTCACCTCCTAAGTAGACTAAATCCCATTAGAATAAACTTCAAGGGTTGGTACAAATTATCTTATTGTAGTGGAATTATATAGTGTAGAAAACATTACTTGGAACAAATGGGCCATTGGATGGAAACTGGAAATATTTTTTTGTTATTCAGAGTTATTTTTCGTTGTAATAATATTTGATCTGTATGTGGAAAATGTCAGAAGAAATCATAACAGAATTGATTTCTAAAAACTTTCAAAAGAACAGCCAGTATAGTTTAGCAAACAAAAATTACTCTAAGATAAACTGAATCCTCTATGACAGAGGGACAAACCTGAGAAAATCAGAAAATGATAGTTTGATTTTAGGTTTTTGTTTCTGTTTGTCTTTGTCCATCAATAAACATGTAGGAATATAAACAATTGGATGAAAGGTTGGGTTATAGTCAGCTGGGAAGGACATAGTAATAATGTTCAAAAGTTTACTGAGGACATGAGTCAGATCAGTAAGTCCTCTTTCCTAACCCATGACAGGTGGTCTGGGGCCCAACAAAATTGAGGAATTCTCATTAAGTCAATTGTTTTGAATAATGGAATGTAGAGCAGATACACTGAATTTTTCAAGTCCTCTTGTTGTGATTCAGTCATGTTTGACTCTTTATGAGCCTGTTTGTGGTTTTCTTGGCAAAAATATGGAGTGGTTTGCCAATTTATTCTCCAGCTCATTTTATAGATGAGGAAACTGAGGCAAATAATGTTAAATGACTTGTCCAGAGTCACACAGCTAGTAATTATCAGAGGCTAGATTTGAACTTGAGAAGAGTAGTGTTTCTGAATCAAGGCCTGGCACTCTATCCTATGTAGCACCTAGCTGCCCAAACTTTGTGACACCTTCCCCCCCTGCCCCCCAGGACCACAGATGTCCATAGCTGTCCATGGGGTCTTCTTGGCAAAAATACTGGAGTGGTTTGCCTATTACTTCTATATCACATTTTACAGATGAGGAACTGAGACAAATAGGGTTAAGTGACTTGCCCAGAGTCACACAGCTAGTATCTAAGGTGAGGTTTGACTTCAAGAAGATGGATCTTTCTGACTTGAGGCCCACCACAATATGGACTATATTACCTGGCTGCCCCACCAATGACTCTCACCGATGGTAAACACTTAAATTGGTCTTGTAATTGCCAATGTGGTCACATTCATCAAATATTAATACCAGTACTTTAGTTGTAGCAAAAAGCTGATACCAGAGTAGATGCTCTTGGTTTAGGAAATGACTAGATAAACTGTGGAACATTTATATAATGGAATATATTTGTGTTATAAGGAATAATGAATATGTGGAATTTAGAGAAATATGGAGAAGACTTGTATTAACTAACATAAAGAGAGTAAAGTAGATCCAAAAGAAAAAGATGCATAATTAACCTCAGTAAATTAATTGATGATGTAGTGAGGGTAGAACATATGCCCTAAACATTGGGTAGAGTGGTGCTTCTTAAGAGGTTACCTAGCCTCCCAGTCAAGGGTTTTACAATTTTAGAATGTTGTCCTAATTGTAGTAAATTCGTGCCTTCCTACCTTGGCTCAGGTTCCTTTAGACTCAGTATAGGGTTTTAAAATGTAAGAAAACTCATTTGCATACAGTATTTCACAAGCATCACAGATTTGGCTCATTAAATTTGCTTGCCCCTGGAGTTTACTCCAAGAAAAATTCCAAATATAGTTTAACTACATAGCTTATTTCTTCTGAAGACTCTCAGCAAAGAGATCTAGAGCTTAAACAGACCTTAGGCCCACATTGCTTGTCCAAAATCAGCTCCATTTTATATATGATATTTGAACTCATCTTTTGATTCTAGAGTCAATATTTTTTCCACTGCACCACATTGCATTTCTTTTTCATTTCACAGGATATAAAAAGAAATACTCATAATTTAATGTATGTAACCTACCTCCCAACACACTTGGATGGGAATTGGGTTCTATTCAAGCTTCCCTTCTTGTACTCCCCTTGAGTAGGAGGTGGGCTACATATAGATTGCCACATTAAAAAAAGGAAGAATAAAACACACTATTAAGCCTTCCTAAGCAGCTGCATACCATTCATACAGAAGGGTTAAATACCTTTCTGGCAGTTCCTATGCTGACAATACAGTTAAGAGCTAAGTTCATGTATTTGTTTCTCCCAAGGAAATAGATGCCCTCAAAAGTCACTGGCAAGAGAATTCCTGTTCTTCCCCAATATCACAGTGTAGTGAGACTGTATCTTTCACATCTTCAAGGATCATTAAATAATCCATCAGAAAATTCATAGTCAGGAACAATTTCAATCTTCTCCCTGGCAACTCCTACACTATTGGACCATTTTGGATTCTGTACCATCTCTATTTCTTCTCTGACTGGGCTCCAGGCTTCTTGATGTCCAAAAAAGGAAGGCCAATCTCTGTCAGTCAGTAGCTACTATTTGCCAGTCAGTATGCTAAGGGCTATGGATACCAAAAGAGGCAAAAGACAGTCCCTGACCTCAAGGAGCTTACATACTAACATATATTAGACAACATAATCTTCCTCCTGAGCCCAGGGTTTTTTTGTTTTTTTTTTTCTTGTATGCCACATGGTATTTAGTCTGTACTTCCTGGTGGTCTGGTATGTCTCCTGTCCCACCAACCATTCCAGTCTATTTTTTATGCTCAGCTTAAAAATTTATAACTTTTTCGCTTTATTTCCAGGTACTTCCTAGAAATACACTGTTTCTATGTCTCAGTCCAGGGAATACTGAAAAACCTGAAGGAAAAGATGTATACATTGAGTGTTGAAAAATAAATGACCAATGACTAATTCAGATGAATTATCCTGAAATACATTTCTTTTTCCTCTTTTGAGAAGCAATGAACTACATGGGTAGAATATTATCTATCTGTGTGTGTGTGTGTGTGTGTGTATACACACACATATATCAGATTTTCTTCAGTGTATTGGGTAGTTCTGCTTATCTTTTTATTTTATTTTTTTAGCTTCTATAAATGGGTCCTGCATTGGAGCATGCGGAATATTGGAAAGCAATTTTGAGTGAAATATACAAACATGTCAATAGATATCAATATATCAATAAAATATCAGTAATATGCCAATGTATTTGTATCAACAAAAAGCACCTAGCATCTGTGGGATAGATTACATACACAATATGTGGTAGTAACTGACCATAGTAATCCAGTGTTTGATAAATCCAAAGATTCAAGCTTTTGGGGTAAAAACTCACCATTTGACAAAAATTGCTGGGAAAATTAGAAAGCAATTTGGAAGAAACTAGGCATAGACCAACATCTCATACCATATGCCAAGATAAGATCAAAATTGCTAAATGTTTTAGACAAAAAGGGTGATATCATTTTAAAAATTAGATGTTAATGCAAGTATGAGGTGGTGTTTCTAAACTACAGAAGTGAATGAATTGTAAGGGACCAAAGTTTCCAGAATATGGTAACCTCCATTTCATTCCATATAATGATCATTTCCAAGAACTAAACATGAGAAAGAGGTGACTTGAAGGGAATATAACCTTAATAAAGTTGTATACAACAGTTTAGCCATTCCCTAATTGATGTGCATCCCCTCAATTTCCACATCTTTGCTACCACTAAAAGAGCTTTAAATATTTTGTACATATATACCCTCTTCCCCTTTCTTTGATCTCCTTGGGCCACAGACCCAGTAATGGTATTGCAATTTTATAGCCCTTTGTGCATAGTTCCAAATTGTACTTCAGAATGGTTGGACTAGTTCACAACTCCACCAACAGTGTGCAAAAACTTTCTAATGTATTCAAAATAATCCATTTTACTTCCTATGATCCTATTACTTATTTAGTCAAGAATTCTTCTTACCCAAAGAATTGACAGGTACATCGTTCTACACTCTCCTAATTTACTCATGATATCACCCTTTGTGTCTAAAACATTTAGCCATTTTCATCTTATCTTGGCATATGGTATGAGATATTGGTCTATGCCTAGTTTCTTCCAAATTGCTTTCTAATTTTCCCAGAATGTTTTGTCAAATGGTGAGTTTTTACCCTGAAAGCTTCAATCTTTGGATTTATCAAACACTGGATTACTATGATCATTTACTACCACATATTGTGTATATAATCTATCCCACTGATGCTAAGTGCTTTTAAAATGTTATTTCATCTGCACAACAACCCTGAGAGACAGGTGCTATTATTATTTCTATCTTACAGCTGAGGAAACTGAGACAATAAGAGGTTAGGTGACTTGATCATAATCACTAAGATAGTGAGTGAGGTTGTATTTGAACTCACATTTTCCTGACTCTAAGCCCAATGTTCTATCTACTGCACCACCAACTGCCTACCCAGTTCGAACTATGGAGACATAATTTAAAGGAAATTTATTTAAGCAACCATAAGAAGCATAAGAAGATAAGGAACAATTTTTCTGACAATTGTTAAATATTGAAAGAATTTCTTCATTGTTTATATAGTTTTTAAACAACAGGATTAAATCTTATCAATGTAGGATGAGATAAGTATGGTAGAAGAAAGAATAGTACTAGATGGAGGTTTAAGAGATTTTTTGGTTTTTTGTTTGTTTTTGTTGTGTGGCAATGAGGGTTAAGTGACTTACCCAGGGTCACAGAACTAGTAACTGTCAAGTGTTTGAGGCCTGATTTGAACTCAGATCCTCCTGAATCCAAGACCAGTTCTTTATCCACTGCTCCACCTAGCTGCCACAAGAGATTTGTCTTAAGAAGCTATGATTTTACCTGTTGACGTATATGGTTACATAAGACAATGTACCCATTTACCATTTAATGTGCCCACCTACACATAAATTTAACTTATTTTCCTCTAGTTCTTTAATATTACTAGGGAAATTATTTATTTTTAAAAGAGCTTAGCTTCTAAGAATGGAAGAAGACCCAGTCCAAGAAATAATTTAAAAAACCAAAAAAATGGCAAGGAGGTAATTTTACAACTTGACTAGAACAGGCATTTTTTAAAAAGCAACCTTCTAAGACAATCCTGAGGTCTTACTTGATTTACATTTCATAAGAAAAGGAGGCACATTTTACTGGAAAGTTTATAGTAAAAAATCTCAATAACAACTAAGATCTCAGACCCTATATTTCTTCATAAACTCTCAATTTATACACACATTATGCTGTCAAAAACAATAGAAGCAGCTGTTTAAGTTTATGGCTCTGGGAAATCATGATGTGGTTGGGCATTTAGCAAAGCTCATGTAAGAAAACAGAACTGGACCTGAAGTCAAGAGAAATAGATTGAAATCCTGATTCTGACACTTACTAATGTTGTGGCCTTGGCCAAGTCACAAACTGTACATGAGTTGTTCCATCAGTAAGATGGAGATTATAATACTCACACTCATAACCAACAGGTTTGTTTAAAAAGAAAATTCTTTGTTAACTTTAAAGCAGTCTACAAATGCTAAGTATTGTTATGCTATCAATCCATAAATCATATTTATTACAATTTTCTAAATTGTTGCTTTGTTTCTCTAATATTACATAACAGGATAGTCATAGGATTTCATCCATCCATCCATTAAAAGATGTTAAATTAAGTTATAACAATAGTGGGAACATTTAAGTGAAAAGAAGAGATCCACAGGCTCTTTTCCATTAAGTAATTCAAGTCATAAATAGAGCTGCCTTCTCTAACAATTGTGGTGTTCCTTCTAGTTATCAACTAACATTTACTCTGCACCTAGTATATGTTTTTGACATGTGCTTTATAATTTCAAGTGCTATAGTGTCACTTCAATACCTTGATGATTCTGTGATCTCATTGGTGTGGATACACTCTCTCTATCAGTACAGGACCCAGAAAGTTCTAATTTCTCACCCTGTAGGTTTCTTGCCCATATATTTCCAGCAATTCTCTTTGTAGAAATTACTCAACATGGTGGATGTCTCTTCTGACCAGTAAAAAATAACTGGAAAGAAGAGGCAATATGACCTAACAAATTTGAAGTCAGTTTCAAATATTGACTCTTACTCTCAGTTCATCCCTAGACAAGTCACTTAACTACTACCCAAGGCCAAGAACTACTGATTTGATGAATTTAGTCAAATACTTCCTTTTTATTTTATAAATTATTTACCTATGAATGTGCATAGTGTTTTTTTCCAAAATATATTTGATAGTCATGACAAAGAAAATCAATAAGGCATTTTAAAATGTGTAGAGAGGAAGAGAGAATCAGAAGAAGGGAACACGTATAGAACAATTTGTTGTACCTTGTTGTTAGTATATATTTATTTCTTTTTTATCATTGTATGTGGGAGAAGTTCATAGTTTTCTATGATTATCTTCAATTTCCCCTTCCAAGTCTTGAAATTTTCATGCTTGTTGAATTCAGAATAAAAGGGAAAATATTTTAAAATTAAAAACATTATTGTATACTGCAAAGAGGAATGAGTCAGGAGTTAGAATACCTGTGTTCAATTTCTAACTCTGCTAACTTATTATTTTTGTCACCTTGAAGAAGTAATTTAACCTCTCTTGGCTGCTATTTCCTCAATAGCAAAATTAAGGGGTTGGCCTAAATAAGAAGCTCTCAAAGTGTGCTCTGAGGACCCCTGGGGGTTTCTAAGACCCTTTCAGATTGTCCTAAAATTCAAAAATATTTTCTTAATAATTCTAAGACATTGTTTACCTATTATAATATTCCTCACTTTTCAAAGTACATTATCTGTATGAAGCTTGATTTTCTTAAAATATTTCAACCAAAACAACATATTAAAAAAAATTAAATAGAGAATCAAATTTGAAAATCCAGCTTTGATTAAGCCAGACATTAAGAATATTTTTGGGAAAAATACATGTACATATACATATATGCACACACATTTATATATACACCCGTATATAATGCCAGTCTTTTAACATATTTTGAAAGTTTATACACATATAAAATGCCATTCTTTTCACATATTTTGAAAATATAGTCAATCACATAAATATGTCATTCATATAACATGTAGTAGGTTTGTTATTATTTTAAGATTAATTGGTATTTTAAATTATCAGTCTTAATTTCTAATATGATGAGTATAGGTAAATATAACCTACAGAAGCAAAAGCTCTTTGGTGGTTCTTAATACTTTTTCAGAATGTAAAGGGGTCCTGAGAACAGACCAAAATATTTGAGAACCACTTGTCTAGAAATCCCAAAAATGCCTTCAGATTCTTAATCCTGCAAAATATTTTAATTAATCTCTTTAAAGTATACTGATGAGAGTCCAGTTATTGAGTCTTTTATTTGAATCTACCCTTCCCAGACCAATGTGATCTCTTTTCCCTCCTTCTAAAAGAACAGACTTTAGATATATGGTTACAAAATTTTTGTTTGTTTGTTTGTTTTGGTTTGGTTTTGGGGGGAGGTATGGGGTTGGGCAGGGATAATGAAATAATGAAATCACGAGTCCATTGGAAATGTCTTGGGTCACTATATTGACCCAGAGTAGTTAGTTCTACCATAGTTGATCATCAGTATAGCATTGTTGGTACTATGTACAATGTTCTGGTTCTGCTTACTTCACTTTCCACAAGTTCACATCTTCCCAGGTTTTTCTAAAACTATCCTGTTCATTATTTCTTAAAGAACAATAGTATTCCATCACAATCATGTACCACAACCTGTTCAGTCATTCCTCAATTGATGGGCATGCCCACTTTCCAGTTCTTTCTCACCAGAAAAAGAAGTGCTATAAATAGTTTTGTACATATGGATCCTTCCCCCTCCCTTCTTTCTCTTTGAGATCTCACTATTAATGGTTTTGCTGGATCAAAGGGTATGCAGAATTTTGTTGCCCTTTGGGTATAGCTCCAAATTGTACTTCAGAATGGCTGGACTAGTTCATACTTCCATCAGCAATGCATAAGTATACCACCTTTTTGACATCCCCTCCAGCATTTGTCATTTTTCATTTTTATCAGGTCTGATGGGTGAGGGAGAGTACCTCAGAGTTGTGATAATTTACATTTCTCTAATCAATAATAATTTAGAGTATTTTAATGTGACTATTGATAGTTTTGATATTTGCTTCTGAAAACTACCTATTCGCATCCTTTGATGATTTATCAATTGGAGAATGATATTTTTTTTACAAATTTTATTCAGTTTTACATTTATTGAAAAATGAAACCTTTATTGGAAAAACTACCCGTAAGACATTTTTCCCAGTTTCCTGCTTTACTTCTAATCTTGGCTACATTGGTTTTGGTTGTGCAAAATCTTTTAAAATTTCATATAATCAAAATTATCCATTTTACTTCCTATGATCCTAACACTGGTTTTGTCATAAATTCTTCCTATATCCATAGATCCTGCCTCCCTAATTTGCTTATATCCCCCTTTATTAACCTTGTTTTGATATAAAGTGTGAGATGTTGGACTATACTTAGTTTTTGCTAAACTGCTTTCCAGTTTTCTCAGCAATTTTTGTCAAATGATAAATTCTTGTCCCCAAAACATAGATTCTTTTGTTCTTTCAAACCAAAGGCATTTACTACTGTGTATTGTGTACCTAATGTAGTCCAGTGATCCAGTACAAGTATACCTAATCTAGTTCACTGCTCCAGTTCTTAGCCAGTACAAGATCATTTTGATGATCACCACTTTGTAATATAATTTGAAATCTGTTACTGATAGGTTACCTTCCTTCATATTTTTTTTTCATTCTTCCAGATGAATTTTTTATTATTTGGAAGAATTTTTAAATATAAAATGGATTTGATCCATATTTATGTAAAAATTTCAATCTCTTCTTTTAATTTTCTTGATATGAGTGATTGTGTGGAAAGATGACAATGTATCTAAATTGCTTAAGGGATCACAATAAAAATTATTTTTAAGAAAATTATGAATTTGACCAACATCAACAAATATGGACATTTTCCTGTACAATGAAGAAGAGAACAGAACTACACATGAAACCACGAATCTCCATTATGTTTGGCAAATAAATTTTAATTTTAACATGATGGTTCCAACACTGCACTACTATGCTCTGTCCTGCTCTGAACTTGCTCCTGCTCTCTTTTCTGTGTTTTAATGATTAAGTGATGTGCTTTTCATCCTTTACTAAAACAAAACCTTTTACTACCTTACCTTCCTCCTCATCCCTTTCCCCTCCCACAAAAATATCTCCTTTTAAAAAATAAATATAGGAATTGAGTGAAGAAAAAAATAAAATAAACACATTGGATATATTTTAAAAAAATGTCTCTTGCTTCTCTAGTCCATCATCTTTCTGCTAAGAGCTGAAGAAGCATGACTCACCATCAGTCTTCTAGAGCTATGACTGGTCATTGCATTGATAATAGATCTTTGTTGTTTTACATTTGCTTTGCTCTATAGTGTTGTGATTTTTGTCTGAATTCTAGTTATTGGTTAAATTATTCTCATGATTCTGTTCACTTTGCATCAGGACAAGGGTTTACATTTTAAACTAATGCTTATAGACCAGTATTTCATTTTGGCATTTCTTGAGCTCTCTCAGGGAAGAGTCCAATACAATTCTCCCACATTACATAATTTTCATTTAAAATCTATTAACTATATGAAAAAAATTCTCCTGATGTGATACTGTTATCAATAGGTTTTCAAAGTGACAAAATTATTCTTATATTAGTTTCAACAACATAATATATGTATATGCATCTATATGTATATATAAATAATATATGTGCGTCTATAATAAAAGGACAATTTTAATATTTGCACTTTATTAATTTTTATGCAAGTGGGTGGGGATAGGGACTGGATCTATGATTTCATTTTGGGGGGGGGAACCTATGATTTCATTAGTAATGGGAGTTACAAGATAAAGAAACTCCCTCTATCTAAGTAGGTCTGCATTGCCTAAGACTATGAGGAATTAAATCATTTTCTCAGGGTTACAAAGTAATTATTTTAGTAGTAGGAATTTAACATATCTTTCTGACTTTGAGGTTAGCTCTCTAAACACTATAACATGATTACTCTCATTTTACAGATGAAGAAACTGGGGCCCCCAAAGTTAATTAAACTTGTCCAAGTCATACAGGTAGTATGCTTCAAAGATGGGATTTGAGGTTATCTGATTTCAGAGTCAATTATTTTCCATCCTATTATATTGCTTCCCCATTGTTATATGCAAAATAAGAACATTTTGGTTTTTCATTTAATTGATCACAAAGATCTTCAGACATAGAGCCAATTCTATTTTCTCTATAATCTGCAAGTGGAAGTGCATTCAATAAAAGCCATTTATTTTCATATGATTTACCAAGGATAACATTGACCGGACTATCAATAGCTACACGTTTCTCCAAATATTTCTTCTGTGGAATAAAGCAAATTATATATATATATATATATATATATATATATATATATATATATATATATATATCTTTCCATCCATGACAGCACTTGAAAGTCCCAATGATAAATATAGTGGGTCATATTTCTTGGGTTTGGGCTTGTTATTTTATACTTTTTTAAATCATCACTACTTAAACAGTCTCTATTTTCTTTTTTAAACTAGTTTAATTTTCTCTAGTAGATTTTCTCTAACAGAGATTTATCCCTAACAGAGTCTTTTTATAATTTAGAAATTCCCCCAAGGAATGCTAAGATACCTCATCCTAACTCTAGAATGAGATATAGGAGCATGGGATAGTGGAAAGAATTCTGAATTTCGAATCACAGAATCTCATTTCAATTCTTAGATTTAATAAATGTTATTTCACTTAAAATAGGCAATAAAACTGCAAATAACTAAACTAATAGTTGAAAATTTCAAATATTATTTATAAATATTCTCACATTATCTTACATTCTAAAAAAGTTTTAATTCCTTATTGAACAATATTTTGAAATATAAAAGTGTTAGTAAGCTTTAGCTTCCACACAAAGTCTGTTTAACTTTTATGTTTTTATTGTAACAAGCAAAGTGACAACATAACTCATCTGTTTCTACTCTTACCAACAGTGATGGTGACAAACTACATCTGAGTCAAGATTGAACACTAACTGCTTCAAAACTGACCTTTGCACATATCATATTACATAATTGCTGTACTATATTTAATATTAGTTGTAGAGAATTTCATGTGCTAGTTTCACTTTTGTTTACTTAGATTTGAACTTTTCGACCATGCAAAAAAATGAATGAATGTATGAGTTACATTAAAATATCCTATAATTTTGGCTATTGTTTCTTATTCATCCCATCTTCGAAATGTTGTGTCTCCCTCTTAACATTCATTCTCTTCATCACAATTGCTTAAAATTTTAAAAATTAAATTTAGTAAAAAAAAATATCCAAGTTATGTCCATACAGACTTCAGTTATTTCATTTATCCTATCACTAGGTAGAGCAGACAACTAATAATGGCATTATGTAGATTTACCCCTTGATATGTGTGTGTGTGTGTGTGTGTGTGTGTGTGTGTGTGTGTGTGTATAAAATAGAGAGACATTACTTTTTTTTTTTTGTGAGGCAATTGGGGTTAAGTGACTTGCCCAGGGTCACACAGCTAGTAAGTGGTAAGTGTGACTCCAGGGCTGGTGCTCTATCCACTGTGCCACCTAGCTGCCCTGAGACATTACTTTTTGACTTTATCCACTCTTCAAAGGTTTCATCAAAAGAAAACAACACCTAGGGTATTTGAAAGGGAAAGGAAAGTTGATGACATAATTTTTGCTCTATAACAAGATAAACTGAAGGTTATAGGCTATCCCCGATACAGTGGGGATAAACAAATAGACTTTTTGTAACTTAGAAAATTTCCTAAAGGAATTCTAAGGTGCTTCTTGTTAACTCTATTTGAGATGTAGGAGCATAGTAAAAAGAGCACTTGCAGATTGTACATATATATAACCTGGTTGCTGTCTCATGGAGTGGGGAGAAGAGGGAGGGAGGGAGGGAGAAAAATTTGGAACTCTAAATCTTATGAAAAAGAATGTTGAAAACCATCTTTAATGCAACTGAAAAAAATAAAATAAATGTTCATTGAGATGTAGGAGCATAGAATAGTCGAAACACTACTGGATTTGGAACAAGAGAACATGGTTTCAATTTCTGGCTTTAAGAAATAGGGTTCTATATGTCTTATCTGGGGGTGGCTAGGTGGTGCAGTGGATAAAGCACTTGCCCTGGATTCAGGAGTACCTGAGTTCAAATCTGGCCTCAGACACTTGACACTTACTAGCTGTGTGACCCTGGGCAAGTCACTTAACTCCCATTGCTCCACAAAAAAAAATAAAATATATCTCTTATCTAACTATTCAGTGGTAAAATTCTTGAATAAAAGAGAAAACTAATCAACTAATCAACACACACACTTATTTTTTAAAAAGTCTTTTAAAAATCTTTGCTAGGTTATTACAGAATTAACTTGAAGCACCTGTAGTGAAAATCTCAGTGGACACAATAAAGGACAGAATTGGGCATTTATACTCAACTTCCTCTAAGTCTTCTAGAACTGAAAGGAAATGGACTGGAAGAAAGTATTCATTGTTAATGATTCTGTGCACTAGCTAAAAGAAGAAATTCAGTCTTCAAGGATGCAAATCTTCTAAACCAAATTAAACCAAATCTCTGTGGCAAAGTAAACATCTCTCTCTAGGTGATTCCATTACCAGAGCAAGAAAAGTAGCAATTGCTTGTGAAAATCATGAAAAGAATATATGCAAGCAAAAGGTCAAAATAAAATGTATCCATTTTCAAAAACATAAACATCTGATCAAAAAAATCTGTCAAAACATAAATATCTGATCAAGGTTTATCTATAGTGCCCAATCCAAGATGAAATAAATGCCCCACAGGTAGAAGTGTTAGTACATAATGTTGCTTCAGTCAGTGATGCAGGAAAACTCCTTTGTTTCAATGAAGTCTTAGAAAAGTTGATTCATAGAGAAAGAAAGAGAAGATGAAGGTCAAATTGAAGCCAGTCAGTTTGGTATCTGAGGGGAGGAAAAAAAAGACATTAGAAAGGGGATATGTCCAGGAAATAGTTTATTACTATCTTTAAATGAGCCCAGATAAAGTGTAGGTTGAACAATTGAATGGATGATTGTCTGATTACATAAAAATTAGAACTCAGGTCTTCTAGCAGACTGAATCAATGCATCTTAAGAAGTCAGATTTACTACCTGAATAGGAGAAAAAGAAGTTGGACTCCTTTCCAATTTGGGTCCTTTCTTTCTTTTTTTCCAATTTGGGTTATTTCAAGAATAAAAAAATATATATTTATTGGCTATATTATCCTGTGCTCACATCCTTCAAATGCCAAAGCCTCTGATTATTGACTGACTTACCAAATGATTGTGGTAGCTTTTTATAGGAACCATAGAGATGATTCAGTGACATTTATAAAACATTTTTTATATTGAGTAAAATCATGGAAACACAAAGTACCTTTGGTTACTTAGAGAAAAAATGTGATTTCAAAAAAAGAGTCCCTGATAGTCCAAAAGTTGTCTTTTTTGTGGAAAAAAGTATGAAGCAGTTGAATAACACATATTTGGGGAGTGACACAAATGAATTATGTTTTATATATTGCTTGATAGCATAAGCATGGAGGATGTAGCGAGCAACACTTCAGGCATGTTATGTGTCACATATATTGTAATTATTGATTTACATAAAGTATTTCATGTTCTTTACTAATGTAACAGATTTTATCTTGAAAGGACGATAAACTTAGAGGGTTGCTATAGCTTAAATTTGGCAGCTGGTGAGGTGATGAATGCCAAGCAAAAAGAGAGGACAGGAGGTTCCTGCTGTTTCTGCAGGGGAGCATCCCTGGGCGAGACATCTGC
The DNA here is from genome assembly GCF_019393635.1 of Dromiciops gliroides. Taxonomy (NCBI): domain Eukaryota; kingdom Metazoa; phylum Chordata; class Mammalia; order Microbiotheria; family Microbiotheriidae; genus Dromiciops; species Dromiciops gliroides. Next base: position 186,813,797 of record NC_057862.1, read on the forward strand.
TGTTGAAACATCAAAACACATTTCATCGGGTGATGCTCTACAGATACATAATCCAAATTTCTTCAATTGTAAACTTGTTTGGCAAAATTAAAAGATTTACCCTTTACATTTCTGATAAAAAAAATGATAAATGCTGCTAGTTAATGCTTTGATGTTTTCCTAAGTGAATCCCTTGTGTCTTTGATTTGTATTCAGCTTTACCTAAATTTAATTCTCTGGATTCATTCCCCATACCTTATATTTCCCTTAGTTTTCATTTATGGAAATATGTGGTATCTCCTTCAGGGACTGGATGACAAGGATGACCTGGGGCTCTTAGAGGAAATCACAAGTATATATTATAATATATAATTATATATCTATATATCTTTATATATTTATAGGTATGTACTGTGTATATATGTATGTATGTATCTGTCTGTCTGTCTGTCGAAACTGAAGCCCTGGTATGTGTTCTATGTGGATATAGAACACATACCAGGGCTTCAGCTTCTTCAAATGTTAAATGGGTTGGCTTGAACTAAAGAGATGATCTCTAAGGTTCTTCCAATTCTTGGTCCTTTGAAATTTTTAAATGTGTATCAGTTACTTAAAAAAAAAATTAAATGTTCCTCATTGGACCTCCTATTAAGGTCTTGTTCCAAGCTTTATAGGTGCTCTGAGTGTTTTGAAGGCTAGGTAGGCAACAATAATTTATTAAGTACTTTTTATATGCCAACCACTGCACTAATCACTAAGGATACAAATAAAAGCAAAGAAGAAAGACAGCTCCTGCCCTCAACAAGCTCATTTTAATAGGGAAAGACAACATATAAAAGGCAACTGATAAGGGCAGCCTTTGACACTATTGGTCACTCTCTTCTTGAAATTCTCTTCTCTCTAGGTTTTCATAACACTATTCTCTCTTAAGTCTCTTCCAATTTGTAAAACCACTTGTCTTCATTCCCTTAAGGTGGATCTTCATTCAGGGCACACTTACTAATTGTGGGTGTCCCACTGGACTCTGTCCTATGTCCTCTTCTCTTCTCCCTCTGTACTGTTTTATTTGATTTCATCAGCTTCCGTGGATTCAATGATCCTCTTTAAGCTGATGATACTTGACTCTACTTATCCAGCCTTAACCTCTCTCCTAATCTCCATTCTTGTACCTCCAACTGCTCTAAATCACTATTGAATGGAGAAATACAAATTAAAACAACTCTGAGGTAAAACCTCACACCTATCAGATGAGCTAATATGACAGGGAAGATGACAAAAAGTTGGGTATATTGGGGGAGGGGGTAGTCAAAACCAAAACATTTTTGAGGATGAACAGGGTAAAAGGAGAGAGAGAAGAGAATAAATGGTGGGGTGAGGGAATAGGATAGAGGGAGAAACAAAAGTAGTAACTGTGGAATATAAGGGGATGCCCATCCACTGGGGAATGACTGAACAATTTGTCATATATTATTGTGATGGAATACTATTTTGCTGTAAGAAATGACAAGCAGGATGCTTTAAAAAACACAGGGATGACATATGAACTGATGTAAAGAAAGGTGAGCAGAACCAGGAGATCACTGTACACAGTAACAGTAACAGCAACATTGTACAAAGATCAACTGTGAATGACTTAGCTGTTCTCAGCAAAACAATGATCCACATCAATTCTGAAGGACGTATAGTGAAAAATGTTATCCATCTCCAGAGAAAGAACTGATGAACTCTGAGTGTAGATTAAAAGTGTACTTTGTTGAATTTTATTTATTTTTCTTTTTTGGCATGTATGTGTTTTCTTTTGCAACATGAGTAACATGGAAATATGTTTTGCATGACTAAAAATGTATAATCTCTATCAAATTTCTTGCCTTATCAAGGAAGAGGGTAGGGAAGGTAGGGAGGAAGAGAATTTAGAACTCAAAACATTTTTTAAAAAATGAATGTAGGGGGGGCAGCTAGGTGGTGCACTGGATAGAGCACCAGCCCTGGAGTCAGGAGTACCTGAGTTCAAATCCGGCCTCAGACACTTGACACTAGCTGTGTGACCCTGGGCAAGTCACTTAACCCCAATTGCCTCACTTAAAAAAAATGAATGTAGGGGGCAGCCAGGTGGTGTAGTGGATAAAGCACTGGCCCTGGATTCAGGAGTACCTGAGTTCAAATCCGGCCTCAGACACTTGATACTTACTAGCTGTGTGACCCTGGGCAAGTCACTTAACCCCCATTGCCTCAGCAAAAAAAAAAAATGAATGTAAAAAGTTTTTCTTAAATATCATTGGCAAAAATTAAAATCTAAACATTTTCTGTGAAAACAAGATTGATTGTTCAACTCTGATGTATCACCTCACACTTATTAGAGTGGCAAATATAACAAAAAAAGAACATATTAGATATTGGAAGGTGGGGAAGCTGGGATGCTAATCCACTGTTGGTAGAGTTGTGAAAAGATCCAACCATTCTGGAGAGCAATTTGGAACTATGTCCAAAGGGCTATAGAACTATGCATACCCTTTGATCCAGAAATACCACTTCTAGGTTTATATCCCAAAGACATCCCCAAAAGGAGAAAAAGACTTATTTGTAAAAAATATTTATAGCAGCTCTTTCTGTGGTGGCTAAGAATTGGAAATCAAAGGAATGCCCATCAATTGGGGAATGGCTAAACAGGCTGTGGTATATGATGGTGATGTAATATTATTCTGCTATAAGAAATGACAAGCAGAATGATTTCAGAAAGGCCTGGAAAGACTTATATGAACTGATGTGTAGTGAACTGAGCAGAACCAAGAGAACATTGTGCACAGAGAGAGCAATATTGTTTGGAGAACTGTGAATGACTTAACTATTTTCAACAATACAATGATCCAAGACAATCCCAAAGATTATTGATCAAATATACTATTTACCTCCAAAGAAAGAACTGATATTGACTGAACACAGACTGAAGCATGCTATTTTTCACTTTCATTTTTTTATTCATTTTCTTTTACAAAATGAATAATATGGTAATGTTTACATAATCACCCATATTTGATTGCATACTGCCTCAGAGAAGGGGGAGCACAGGGAGGGAAGGAGGTATAAAAATTGGAACTAAAAACCATAAATAGAAATGCTTATTGTTTAAAAAAGAAAACAGACATATCTTTAACAATAAACAGAATCATTTTAAAGGCAAAAAAAAAAGATTGAATGTTCAATCCTCAGATGAATCTCACCAATGTATACTATTGGAAGAGTATGGATAGGTCAAAATGAAAGAGTACTGGTAGAGGGAAAAACCCTTTAATTTTAGCTACAATTAATGGTGGTTCAGTAGTATCATATTCATATATATATATACATATATATACACACATATATATACACATATATATATACACATATATACATATATATGCCAAGAAAATAATGTGATTATATGAAATATTAGATTACAAATTACTATGACAGAAGTTTAGTTGGAATGTGATTTTAGGAAATGAGCCTCATCTGTAAGTTCTGGGTATTTTTTCTGTCTATCTTCCATACCTGGAAGGCTCTTTCTCCTCATCTCCACCTACTGACCTCCATGGTTTCCTTTAAGTCCAACTTCCATTTTTATGAGAAAGTTTTCCCAAGATCTCTTAGTTCAACTGCCTCCTCTCTTTTAATTATTTTCTCTCTATCCTATATATAGAATATTTGTTTGCTTATTGTTTTTCTCATTAAATGGTAGGTTCCTTGAGGGCAGGGATACACTTTTGCTTCTTATTGTATCCTCAGCACTTAACGCAGTGCCTGGCATATAGCAGGCATTTAATAAATATTTAATGGACAGAGAGTTCTTTTTGTATTATGTAAGAATTAAATTAGACAATTTCCCTAGTTTCTTTCCCTTTAAAATTTTCCTTCCCTCCCCTTCCATCTTTGACAAAGACAGTATTAAAATTTCTCACTATGATCTTCCACTTTTCCTCTCTCCTATATTTAAAAAGGAACGCATATCTACATTATGTCTTAAGATGAAACTCTGATTAAAGTTAACATTCACTAGTTTCTTGTCAGGCAGATGTGTTTGACTAATGTTCATTTTTGGAAAGACCAAGAAGGAAGATGATTTGCTCATTATCTGGGTTGATCAAACTGTTACCCATATATTTAAATTCTTTTAAAAATGTATATTTTAATTATATTAACTTAGCAATTGTGAATATTGAAAATGTCCATTTGTGTTTATTTTTTCATTCTAGACTGAGCCAGATGTGTATGGATGTTAGTAGTGCCATCTATATATAGCATTAACACTAAACATTTTCTCTGTATCCAACTGATTTCTTTGTGGTTGTTATGTATATTTTATGCATTGTAGAGTGCTGTAAGTTTCTAATTATCTTGCATGTTTGAGAAGTAAGTTATACTGTTAATCAAATATTCTAGTTTGTAGAGTGCATAGCTTTAGCCTAGATCACCATTCCCCTTACCTAAAATACCCATCTATCAAATTTTGATTTTTTAACCAGTATTGGGTCCTGATAAAATACTGACAATATTAGAACTGCATTGGACATAATTTGGCATTTCTTTGAAGAATCAGAAGGTAATTTAAGTTATTTCAGCACCAGATAATCATCATATTAATTATTCTTATATAATACAGGAAATAGTAATAACAATATTTAGCATTTTTAAAGGTCTGTAAGTTCCGCAAAGCAGTTTAAAATGTTATCTCATTTTATCCTCATGATAACCTTTGGAGATAGGTACAATTATTATCTCCATTTTGCAGATGGGCAAACTGAGTCAGGTAGAGATTAAATGATTTGTCCAGGTATATATAGTTATAAGTGTCTGAGGCTGGATTTGAACTCAACTATTTCTCACTCTTGGCCCAGCACTGCTTTTACCATTCTGGGAATTAGCAATATTTGTATCATATTTTATTATCCAGAACACTTTATTACCCAATATTTACACATGCATGTGTGTATGTATGCAGGTATACACAATATATATATGCGTTTATGTGACTACATATATATGTATGTATGCACATATGTATTTATTTGCTCATTTATTTGTTACTTAATTAATTTGTTTATTTGTAGAATTGTGAAGGGAATTTACTAAGGACACAATGGGAGACAGGAGAGTTTTGTGACCTTGGCCAAGTTCTTTTCCTCCTATTAGACCCTTCATGTGAATAATAAATGTACTGGACTAAATGATCTTTAAGTATTTCCCAGTTCTACAAAAATATTTGTGTAAGTATTGGTGAATAAAGAGTTATGAATAATAGAATGTGATATAAAATTAGATTTATGCTATATTAGACTGTAAATATCCAAGGTGGAAGACTCATACAGTGTTCAGAACAGTAGCAATAAATAATTTTAGGTGATCATGATAATGGTGATAGAGAATATGGCTGTTAGTGTGTTGGAATTTTTCATGGATTGCCTTTTCTACAGTGATTTAAATTGTGTTCCACTTTCCTCTAGCATATATTAACTATTAAATGAAAAATCTTATTTAATCAAAATTGTTGTAACCTGTTATACTTTAATAATGGTAAACTACAACAGAGTGTATTAGCTTATCAAATCATTCAAATGTTGATATGGAGAGCCTAAATTTAAGTATAAGAGAAAAAAATCACTCAAATATTTAAATACTGAACTTCAGATATTAATTAAGAATGAGTATCTACCCCAGGTTTCCTAGTTCTCTCTGGAGACCATGTTAATTAGTCACCATAGTCCATAGGTTAGCATGTAGTTTTTTCCAAAGTGCACAAAGGCTAGATAATTATGGCATCCTTGAGCCCATCAGTTCACTTCCTCTGAGGCCTTGTAAATAGCCAGATGTTCTCCTCTTCTTCACCTGTGTATTTGCAGTTGAATTCTCCATGACCCTTTCTTTGTGTAAATCCTCTGAAATAGATAGGGAGTCATCAATGTAAACTGTTATTATCTGGGTTTCCTCACTGGCCTATGACAAATGTAAGCACATTGCTTGCTGAGTTAAAGTCTTTTATGGTTAGTGTTTACTCAGGAACATTTTCCTGGGATGTTAGTCCATGTCCAATTTTCCTTCTAATTTTTCCCAACTGGACAGAGAGTGGCAATTTCCCCAAATAGCATTGGTGGTTTTGATATTTTGCTATGCCAAGAAATGATAAATTGGTGACAGTTTATTCCACTGGCCAGGATCTACATAAAATCATGGTAGCTTCTCTGAGATTGTAATGTCAGTTTTATCGACATTCTATGCAATAGACCTACATATTAAAGCAGACCTTGACCATATCAGGACAGAACTTCATTTCAATACTATTCTTATTCATGACCCATTTATAGAAATTCTCTCTCAGACTGCCTGAACACTCAAATTATGTTGGGATAAGTTACAGTCACGTGGCTTTTTAATATGCTACTTTGGATGTCTACACTGCCCAAATGACCTGGAATCTGGGAGTCACTGGGTGGAGCCTTTCCTCTTGCAGACTAAGTGTTGGCATGAAATCTTATGAAATTCTTAGTCCCAAAATAGATCATGCTAGGGGCTGTCACGAGGCCATCTAACTTCCCTGGAATCACTGCTTATGAAGACAGTTACTCCCTAGAGATCTGGGGAGCTGGAATTCACTAGCTGCCACAAGTGGATGTTTCAGGGGATTGAGGTAGAAAGCAGGCAGTAAATGCCTGAGCTCCTTGGAATGTTGGGGGAAACCCTTTGGAGTTATCAAGCTGGTCCCTCAAAAACAAGCCAGAGGAGCAGTGAGCTAGATCTGATGTGTTAAGCTTTGATAAAAATTTTGATCAGGATTTAAATGGATGTAATAGATAGATAGATACATACATACATACATAATACTATATATCATGTTAATTTGTGACAATGAATGATATAAAAACAAAGCTTCACATATAAGCAATTGTCTATATGCAATATTTGCTGTGCACAGTGACCCAGGAGATGTCATAGTAGAGGTGGAGATGGACAAAGTTCTGATAAAGCAGTTTATTGATATATAAACTATGATTTATATAATTTAATAACTATAGTAACAACAACCATAAAATAACGTAAAAACACGCCTTTTATCCTGCTATAAAAAGGCCATTTTGCCATGCTTCTTCCAAGTGGAATAATCTAACCTGGCCATGGGATCCATGGTCTAGGCACAATTGGATATGCTAACAATGCCATTTCAGCTATAAATTTGAATTTCTGCATGATGATGGACCCCAACTGCTTAAGCAACACCTTTCTTTGTAGTTGAAAAGGCCCTTATTTCTACTGCTGTTTTCAGCATTCACCTTGTTCATGTTTTATGCGGCATCTGATAGTGAGTGTCAAGAGAAATTTAAAATTATAGTTCATTTACTCTGGTTAAACATAAGGAAGGAAAAAGCAATTACCAGACTAAAATGATGGAATTAAAGATTCTTCTTGCAACCTAGTTAGGTATTTAGTGTTTGATGAGTGCTGGGAAAGATAAATACATTTTTCGTGGAGGACTGTATCAATCTGCAATCATGAATGAAAGCCCCCGAACATGATTTAGATATCAAACATATGGTTTGCAAACAAAATCAATCTTTCATGAGGCAGTAAGAGTTAGTTGACAATATACGGTACCTTTTTTGTTTCTAAATTGAAAAATGCTTTTTTAGTGGTGAATAAATTTGCCACACAACAACTGAATTTTTTATTTTTATTTTTGGCTGTGAAAATACACTTCAAGATAGATTGTGATTTAACAGAGATCCTGCAGATGGTCTGTGGAAAATCATATACATATATATATTTTTATACATATATATATATATATATACACACACATATATAAATATATACACACATATACATATATATGTGTGTGTATCCCATATAAACAGCGTAAATGCACTCTTAATATGAGGATAAAATGTTAATTAGCTCCGTTTAATTACAGACTTGCTACATGCTAGAAGTTTAAATTTAATGGATCGGTGATTCAATTTGATTGATCATAAAAAAATAACTATGAGCATACACTCATTGTTGTGGGGCTTAAATTGTATGCTCTGTGCATTTGTAAATCATCTTTGGGTCTGTAATATGCCTTGGACAGTAATGGATAAAGGGGTCCATTTTACAATCAAATATATTAAACTTATGTTCACATTAAAGTACAGAAATTATTTGCTTAAAACTAATTCTGTTATTATTCAAGTGAATATAATAAATATCTAATTCATTACCTTTGTGACCTTGGGTAAGTCACTTAAAATTTGAGAGCATTAGTTTCCTCATTTGTAGAATGAAGGGGTTGCACTAGATCTGTAAAGTATCTGCCAGCTCTAAATCTATAATTCTATGAGTAGGTTGAGAAAAACTATACAGCATGGAAAGATGTGCAGGGGTTTCATTCTGCATTGATTGGAAGATTATTCACATCTGAGAAGTTCTGTAATTCTTCAGAGTACCCTGGTGCTTTAGAGCTTCCATGATTCTATCCCCATGAGTGTTCCTTGCACCAATGTAGAGTCCAACCCTCCCTCTGTGTCTTTTCATCCTAGCCTATTCTTATCTACATCTTTCCATAAACACTCCAAAGAGGACCCACAAAATCCATTGGAAATCTTCTATTAGTATTTCAAGGATACCAGTTACTACTCTGGCTGTTCAGTTCCTGTTTTTATTGTCAAACCATCACTAACTTCCTTCCATTTTGGTCTTATATGTTCTTGTTGGTTTTCTTTATGTCATTGCTCAATATTCATCATCAATAATATGATTCACACTCTATGATGCAGTATTCCATTGCTCTTTGTGATTTTAATTTTCCCAAGGTTTTGTTGTTCCACTAATTTACAGTCAAATAGAACATAACCAAATGGACACAAGCAGTTTAGGATTATTAAAAGCACTGTGATTTCCTAAATTATCTACTATTCTCTTCTGAGCCAGGGTTATTGTCCATATACTCTATCTGTCAAATTTACAGACTGATTTGATGTTAGACAACTCCTAACATTATCTGTCCATATGCATTTTATAGCCTAGGCAATGTTTTCATCCACCTTGTCTTTGTAGTTTGGATAGTTAGATGTAGCTTTCCCACTTTGGTAGCTTTTACTAAAGGACTTTAATAGAGGTATAGGGCTTGAAACACATTGAAAAAATATTATCTAAGCAGGACATTTAAAGAGCTTCACCATCAATAATTAATACATGCTTACATTTGGACTTTCAAGACAACTACTAATTCCTTAGATGAGCATGTCTTTCCTATTTAACATCTCATTTAATAGTAATACTAACTACAACCTGACATATGTTCTTACTCTGACACTTCATCTTTGACAGAGGATGAAGACTGAGAAATTCTATGAAGAACTCACATGTTGCAGAGAATGAAGAGACAGAGAAATTCTGTGACGAAGTCTGTGAATGAAGCACATTCTTTAAATTAAATCTATATGTACTTTGATACTTGCAGACATCAGTTAAAAGCTGGGAGCAAGTGAGGATATTGAAAAATATGGATCCTTGAAAAATATGAATCCTTAATAAGGAATGAGAGAAGTCAAAGACGTGTTCTATACACAAAAGACCTTTGCCTATAGATAATGAATCTGTTCTATGAGCAAATAATCTTCAAGTCCTCAATTAAGTGAGTACCAAATAATATAAAAAATACAACTGGATTACATTGTTTTCACCCTTTAAATTTTATTTAGAATTTTCCCCCACCTTACCTATAAAAACAAATTGTAACTTCAATTTTTATAACTTGTTCCAAATTCTCTTCCTTCCTCTCTAGCCCCCCTAAAGAACTTAAGCAATTCAACATTAGCTATACATGTGCAGTCATGCAAAACATATCAGACAAAACACCTTTAGAAATAGGAACTAACAACAACAAAATATACTTCCATTTGTATTCAGATACCATCAGCTCTTTCTCTGTAGATGAATTGCTTTTTTTTCATAAGTCCTTCAGAGTTGTCTTGGATCACTACAACGCTGAAAATAACTAAGTCATTTGCATAATATCATCCTATAATATTGCTGTTATATTGTATACAGTACATTTCACTTTGCTTCAGTTCATGTAAGTCTTTCCAGGTTTTTCTGATAGCATCCTGCTCATCATTTTTTTATAGTAAACTATATTTATATAGTGCTTTAAAAGGAGATTTCCTTACAAAACAATGAATTTAATTGATTATTTCAACAACAACAATAGCCAACATCTATATAATAACTTACACCTGACAAAGAATTTTCTTTACAATAGCCTAGCAAAGTAAGTATAATCATCCTCATCTTACCTTGTTCTTGCCTCTGCTTCAAATTTTTCCAAGTCACTATTGCTAACTGTGTTTCCCTCCATGCTATTCACTCCCTCATGATATTTACTCCATTTTCTATCTGTTTTTACCCTATCCCTCCTCAAAGGTGTTTTGCTTCTGATTGTCCCTCCACCAATCAATCTTCCCTTCCTTCACCCCTCCCCACCTCATCCCCTTCCTCTCCCACTTTCCCACAGGGCAAGATACATTACTATACCAAGTTGAGTGTGGATGTTATTCCCTCTTTGAGACAATTCTGATGAGTGTCAGGCTCATTCATTCCCTCACTCCTCCCCCCAATTTTCCTCCACTTTGTAAGCTTTTTCTTGCTTCTTTTAATGTGAAATATTTTGCCCCATTTCACCTCTCCCTTTCCCTTTCCCCCCATGCAATCCTATCACCCTTTAACTTTATTTTAAAGATGTCATCATGGTGCAGCTATGTGACACAGTGGACAAAGTACCTGCCCTGGACCCAGTAGGACCTGACCCCAAATCTGGCCTCAGACACAAGACACTCACCATCTGTGTGACCCTGGGCATACTACCCAACTCAGACTTCCCCACAAAAAACCAGAAAAAAAATGCTTTATAGATATCATCCCTTCATAATAAATTCCCACCTTTAGCCTCTGTTTAAATTTATTCCTATCATCTGCCCTAATACTGATAGGGTTCTTATGAGTTAGACATGTCATCTTCCCATGTAGGAATGTAAACAGTTTAACCTTGTAACATCCCTCATGATTTCTTTTTCCTTTTACCTTTTTATGCTTCTCTAGGGTATTGTATTTGAAAGTCAAATTTTCTATTCAGTTCAGGTCTTTTCATCACAAATGCCTGAAAGTCCTCTTTTTCAGTGAAGTCCCATTTTCCCCCTGAAAGATTACATGCAGTTTTGCTTGGTAGGTGATTCTTGGTTGTAATCCCAATTCCTTTGCCCTTTGGAATATCATATTCCATCCCTTCTGATCCTTTAATGTAGTGTGAGAATCAGAGTGCCACCACCCTCCTGAGAAAGACATTGTGAGAACCAGGGCAGCTCAGCCCTGAGGAGAAAGCATGAGGTGACCTTTCTGGGGTTTTGAAGGTCGGATTGGCATCTGGAAGTTATGTCTACCACCCGTGGGTCTTGTCTATCAAAGCTGTGTGTGAGGACAGCCCTGCTTCCTGTTCACAGGGGGCTTCTTGGAGAAGCCACAGAGGATCTTCCTTTTGGTTCTGGAACCAGCTGTGAGCAGTAGGCCATTCTCTCTCTTTGATAGCTAGGTGAAGGTGGCTTTTCCTCACTCTCTATGCTAAAACCTTAATATACTTTAATAAATGCTTAATGCCCAAAGACTGGTGCTAAAGCTTCTAATTTAAGGTGACCATTCATTAGATTTTAAGCATCACAGTTAGAATTTCTTAAGCTTTACAGTAGAAGCTGATAGATCTTGTGCTATCCTGACTGTGGATCCACAGTACTTGAATTGTTTCTTTCTGGCTGCTTGCAATATTTTCTCCTTGACCTGGGAGCTCTGGAATTTGGCTATAATATTCCTGGAAATTTTCATTTTGGGATCTCTTTCAGGAGGTGATCTGGATTCTTTCTATTTTTATTTTACCTTCTGTTTCTAAAATATCAGGGTAATTTTTCCCTGACAGTCTCTTAGAAGATTATGTCTAATCTCTTATTTTGATCACAGTTTTCAGGTAGTCCAATAATTTTCAAATTATCTCCCCTGGATCTATTTTCCAGGTCAGCTGTTTTTTCCAAGAAGATATTTCACATTGCCCTCTATTTTTTTCATTCATTTGAAATTGCTTTATTGTGTCATTAGCTTCCATTTTAATAGACAAAACTTACTTATGTAGATCCTATCCCTGAGTCAGTTAAATGAAAGAACAAAGACAAGAAAAATATTAAGTACACAATTGAAGCAATTTCTTTCTGACCTTTTCATTTAAGTTTTTTTCTTTTTCTTTTTTTTCTTTTTCTTTTTTTTCTTTTTTTGTGGGGCAATGAGGGTTAAGTGACTTGCCCAGGGTCACAGAGCTAGTAAGTGTCAAGTGTCTGAAGCCAGATTTGAACTCAGGTCCTCCTGAATCCAGGGGTGGTGCTTTATCCACCGCACCACCTAGCTGTTCCCTCATTTAAGTTTTTTTTTTCCTCATTTAAGTTTTAATGATAAAAATGGGATATTGATGAAAGGACAGAGATAGTATAATAATTTAAATACAGAAATTTAAATATTTTTAAATCATAGCAAGGAGATCAAAAGAACCTAAACAACACCTTAACATGTGACTTAATTTCCAAACCGATATTATAAGGAAGGAATTCAACATTTATTAAGTACCTACAATGTACCAGGCATCTCACAAATATTATTTTATATTCACAATAGCCCTGTGAGGTAGATGCTATAATTATCCCCATTTTATAATTAAGGAAACTAAGGCATATATGGTCTTCTAAGATCACATAGCTATTAATTGTTTGAGGCAATATTTGAACTCAGGTCTTCATGACTCCAGGCTAAGTGCTCTATCTACTGTGCTACCTGAATATCTCTATATGATAGGGAAGTCAACATTAGTACAAAAGGTGACTTAATTTGTAAAATCTTATGGAGTAGGATAATGGGATTTTATGAGTAGTATCACTTTGCAGGAAAAGGGCTATTATTCTGTAGTTCCTTTTCTCTATTTTGTCTTTCCCTGGTTTATATTTTAAAATCATATTTGTATCACAGAAAGAGATTGGAAGGATGCCTTTTCTTATTCTAAATATTTATGTGATATTGGAATTTTTTCTCTGGATATTTGTTATACTTCAAGTATTAACCCATTTGACCCTGGAGTCTTTTTCTTTGTGAGTCTATTTATGGATGGCCTACATTCAGAGTTCATAGAAAGGCCTTAGGGAAAAGATAGAGGCCAAGAGGCACTTAGATTTGAAGATGAAGCAGTGATCACTGAGATGACCCTGTGGGGAAGCACAGGTCACAGATTGGTAGAAAAGTAGCACTTAACTCTCTATATGCTACATTAAACCATAAAATTCAATTAAAGATGTAGAGTAGAGGTATTAAACTAATTGTTTGTGGACTGCAAAACTCCCAAGTTAGGACTGAACCAGATTAAAATGTAATTGGATAATGTTTAATGAAATAAATAAAATATAATACTATATACACACAAACACATACACACAGAGATTTAATGTCGAGGCTTTCTACGTCAATTTATGTCCAGCAGATATCCATTTCTATTTGAGTTTGACACCACTGTTGCAAAAAAATTCAATATCCCTTTGTGCTTTTTGTTTGTTGGTTTTTCAAAAAGTATTTAGCAGATTTTCCACCTAAAGATTCTTTTCCAACAAAGTCTTTCTCATCCACACATTACTGTTATTCCAAATTCCTCTATGAAATGTCAAACCACTCCAGTATCTTTGCCAAGGAAACCACAAAATGGGGTCATAAAGAGTCAGTGATGACCAAAATGGTTGAACAACAAATGTATAGCTTGGACATACAGTATAAAAACATAATAAATTTTGGCCATAATCAAGGAAGAAGAGGAAGTAGTCTTAAGTGTCTTCAAGTAATTTCTAAGTTCCTTGAATGAACAAAACCTTTGCCCAGAAAAAAGGCATATTTTTCTTTTCAATATTCTACAGGTGGTCTTTATATTTGTGAGTCATGTAATTCAGGTTCTGGAGAAGTAAAAATGAATAGCATTCTTGGTACAATTGAGAAACACATGATTATCCAGTGCACAGTATACAATCGGTAACAAAAAAAGTACTCAAAATAAGCACTGACATAAAAGATGCCACTAGGAAAATGTTTGAGTGGAAAAAAAATGATGAGCTGTTCATATGATGAAAGCAATAGATATGTGGTGGACAACCTATGTGCTACAATTTCAATATCAATAAAGATGGTTCCTATCCAACATGTTGAGTGAATTTATGGGAGGAAGTACATAAAAATCACATAGAGATGTATTGAAATCTATATTATTGTGTGTGGGGTCTAGGGAGAGGCACAAGACCCCTTGAGCTCACAGATTCCTGTGTGTATTTCAGAGAGAATACTTAGTAGATCACTAGAAAAAAAATTATTGTAGTCATGTTTGTTACATATTCTTACAAAATGTTAATGAATGAGGAGACAATTACCTTGTGGGAAGCCTTTAAGGCTAAATTTTGTTTTATCTAGTTAAATGCTGTTTATATACTTACAGCATGGGTGTGACCCTGATCTTCAACTCTTCTCTCTGGTCTGTCTTTCTCACCCCACCTGGCACTTTTATAGGGGCTACAATCCACTCTCAGAATCCTAAGGTTAACCTGCTACATCAACTACTTCTAATTTTGGCTAATGAGCTCCCAATGTGCACCTCATTTTAATAAATCAGCCAAGATAACACCATTAAGTTTTTTTTAAGTATTTTATTTTCCAGTTACACATAAGGATAGTTTTTAACATTTGTTTTCGAAGGATTTTTAGTTACAAATTTTTTCTCCCTTCCCTCTCTCCTCCCCAAGATGGAAAGCAGTCTGATATAGGTTGCATATGTACAATCACTTTAAACATACTTCTACATTAGTCATCTTGTGAAAGAAGAATCAGAGCACAAGGGGAAAATCTCAAAAAAGAAGGAAAAAATAGTCCAAAAGTCAAAACAGTATGGTTCAATCTGCATTCATAATTCACAGTTCTTTTTTTCTGGATGTTGAGAATACTTTTTATCATGAGTTTTAGATCATTGCACTGCTGAGAAAAGTCAAGTCTATCACAGTTGATCGACACACAAAGTTGTTGATACCATGTACAATGTTCTGGTTCTGCTCCTCTCAGCATCAGTTCATGTAAGGCTTTCCTGGTTTCTCTGAACTCCTCCTGTTCATTGTTTCTTATGGCACAATAGTATTCCATTACATTAATCTACAAAAACTTATTTAGCCATCCCCTTATTGATGGGCATTCCCTCAATTTCCAATTCTTTGCCACCACAAAGAGAGCTGCTATAAATATTTTTGTACATGTGGGTCCTTTTCCCTTTTCTATGGTCTCTTTGGGATACAGACCTAGCAGTGGTACCACTAGGTTGGATCAGTTCACAGCTCCACCAACAATGCATTAGTGTTCCAATTTTTCGACAACTTCTCCAACATTTATTATTTTCCTTTTTGTCATATTGGCCAATCTGGCAGGTGTGAGGTTGTACCTCAGAGTTGTTTTAAATTGCACTTCTCTGATCAATAGTGATTTAGAGCATTTTTATATGGCAATAGACAACTTTGACTTCATCAGAAAACTGCCTGTTCATATCCTTTGACCATTTCTCAATTGAGGAATGACTTGTATTCTTGTAAATTTGATTTAGGTCCCTATATATTTTAGAAATGAAGCTTTTTTCAGAAATGCTGATTGTAAAAAATTGTGTCCCAGTTTTCTGCCTCCCTTTTAATTTTGGCTGCATTGCTTCTGTTTGTACAAAAACCTTTAAATTTAATGTAATCAAAGTCTTCCATCTTGCATTTCATAATATTCTCTATCTTTTGTTTGGACACATATTGTTTTCCCCTCCATATATTTGAGAGGTAAACTATTCCTTCTCCTCCTAACTTATCTAAGCTATCACACTTTGTTTAAATCTTGAACCCATTTTGACCTTATTTTAGTATAAAGTGTAAGATGTCGGTCTATGCTTAGTTTCTGCCATACTATCTTCCAGTTTTCCCAGCAGGTTTTGTCAAATACTGAGTTCCTATCCCAGAAGCTGGAGTATTTGGGTTTATCAAACAGTAGATTACTGTAGTCATTTACTACAATGTCTCTTGTGCCTAACCTATTCCATTGTTCCACCACTCTATTTCTTAGCCATTACCAGATAGTTTTGATGACTGCCACTTTATAGTGAAGCATCAGATTTGGTACAGCCAGCCCACCTTCCTGTGCATTTTTTTCATTATTTCCCTTGATATTATTGACCTTTTGTTTTTGCAGATGAATTTTGTTATTATTTTTTTCAAGCTCTATAACATAATTTTTAGGTAGCCTGATTGGAATGGCACGGAATAGGTAAATTAAATTAGGTAGAATTGTCATTTTTATTATATTAGCTCAGCCTATCCATGAGCAATTGATATTTTTCCAGTTACATAGATCTGATTTGATTTGTGTGAAAAGTGTTTTGTAATTGTGTTCTTAGAGTTCCTGTGTTTGTCTTGGCAGGTAGACTCAAAATTACTACCATTACTTCAAATGGAGTTTCTCTTTCTATCTCTTACTGCTGAGCTTTGTTGGTCATGTATAGAAATGCTAATGATTTATGTGGGTTTGCTTTATATCCTTCAACTTTGCTAAAGTTGTTAATTGTTTCAAGCAGTTTTTTTATTTGGTTCTTTAGGATTTTCTAAGTATACCATCATCTCATCTACAAAGAGTAAAATTTTGTTTCCGCCTTGCCTATTCTAATTCCTTTAATTCCTTTTTCTTCTCTTATTGCTATAGCTAACATTTCTAGTACAGTATTAAATAATAGAGGTGATAATGAACATCCCTGTTTCAACCCTGATCTTATTGGAAATGCCTCTAACTTATCCCCATTACATATAACATTTGCTGATGGCTTTAGGTAGATACTGCTTATTATTTTAAGGAAAGCTCCACCTATTCCTATGTTCTCTTGTGTTTGTTTTTCTTTAAGTGAGGCAATTGGGGTTAAGTGACTTGCCCAGGGTCACACAGTTAGTAAGTGTCAAGTGTCTGAGGCTGGATTTGAACCCAGGTCCTCCTGACTCCAGGGCCAGTGCTCTATCTACTGTGCCATCTAGCTGCCCCTCTCTAGTGTTTTAATAGGAATGAGCATTATATTTTGTCAAATGCTTTCTCTGCATCTATTGAGATAATTGTATGATTTGGGTTAGTATTGTTATTGATGTGGTTGATTATATTAATAGTTTTTCTAATGTTGAACCAACCTTGCATTCCTGGTATAAATTCCACCTGGTCATAGTGTATTATCCTCATGATCACTTGCTGTAATCTCCTTGCTAATATTTTATTTAAGATTTTTGAAGTGATATTCATTAAGGAAATTGGTCTGTAATTTTCTTTCTCTGTTTTGGCTGACTGATTTAGGTATTGATACCATATTTGTGTCATAAAAGGAATTTGGTAGAACTCCTTCTTTACCTATTTTTCTAAATAGTTTGTATAGTATTGGAATTAATTGGTCTTTAAATTTTTGGTAGAATTCACTTGTAAACCCATCTGGCCCTGGAGATCTTTTCTTAGGGAGTTCATTGATGACTTGTTAAATTTCTTTTTCTAAAATGTGCCTATTTAAGGATTTTATTTCCTCTTCAGTTAACTTGGGCAATTTGAATTTTTGTACATATTCATCCATTTCATTTAGATTGTCAAATTTATTGGCATAGAGTTATGCAAAACAGATCCTAATTATTGCTTTTATTTCCAATTCATTGGTGGCGAAATCACCCCTTTAATTTCTTTTTTTTTGTAGACAATTGGGGTTAAGTGACTTGCTCAGGGTCACACAGCTAGTAAGTGTTAAGTGTCTGAGGCCGGATTTGAACTCAGGTCCTCCTGAATCCAGGGCCCGTGCTCTATCCACTGTGCCACCTAGCTGGCCCTCCATTAATTTCTGATACTGGTAATTTGGTTTTCTTCTTTCTTTTTTTAATCAAATTAACCAAAGGCTTATCTATTTTATTGGTTTTTTTAAAAAAACAGTTCTTAGTTTTATTGATAAGTTCTATAGTTTTCTTGCTTTCAATTTTATTAATTTCTCCTTTGATTTTCAGAATTTCTAATTACATATTTAGTTGGGGATTTTTAATTTTTTCTTTTTCTAGCTTTTTAAATTGCATGCCCAATTCATTGATCTGCTCTTTTTATTTTTTATTCATGTAAGCATTTAGAGATATAAAATTTCCCTTAAGCACTGCTTTCGCTGCATCCCATAGGTTTTGGTACATTGTCTTATTATTGTCATTCTCTTGGATGAAGTTATTGATTGTTTCTATGATTTGTTGTTTGACCCACTCATTCTTTAGGATTAGATTGTTTAGTTTCCAAGTAATTTTCAGTCTACCTTTCCACGGCTCTTTATTACATGCATTTTTTTATTGCATCATGATCTGAGAAGGATGCATTTACTATTTCTGCCTTTCTACATTAGGCTATGAGGTTTTTGTGCCCTAAAACATAGCCAATTTTTGAATATGTGCCTTGTACCACTGAGAAAAATGTATATTCCTTTTTATCCCCATTCAATTTTCTCCAGATATCTATTACATCTAATTTTTCTAATATTCTATTCACCTCTTTAACTTCTTTCTTATTTATTTTGGGGTTAGATTTATCTAATTTTTAGAAGGGAAAATTCAGAACCCCCACTAGTATAGTTTTGCTGTCTATTTCTTCTTGTAACTCATTTAACTTTTCCCCTAAGAATTTGGATGCTATACCATTTGGGGCATATATGTTTAGTATTGATATTACTTCATTATCTATCATACCTTTTAGTAAGATGTAGTTTCCTTCCTTATATCTTTTAATTGGATCTACTTTTGCTTTTGCTTTGTCTGATAATTACTACCCTTGCTTTTTTGTCATCAGCTGAAGCATAATATATTTTGCTCCAACCTTTTACCTTTACTCTGTGTGTATCTCTCTGCTTCAAATGTGTTTCTTGTAAACAACATATTGTAGGATTCTGATTTTTAATCCACTCTGCTATTCACTTCTGGGAGAGTTCATCCCATTAGTATTCACAGTTAAGATTATTAACTATTCATTTCCCTCCGTATTCTTTTCCCCTCTGTTTGTACTCTTTTTTCCCTTCTTTTACCCCATTCCTTTAGACCATTGTTTTGCTTCTGACCACTGGTTCCCTCAATCTGCCCTCCCTTTTATCAGCTGCCCTTCTTTTCTTGCCCCTTCCCCCCTTCTGCCCTCCCTTCTATTAATATGACTCCTTTCCCCTTCCCCTTCTGTTTCCTTAAAGAATAAGCTAAGTTTCTTTATACAAATAGGAGTGTATTTTATTCTCTCCCTGAACCAAATCTGATGAGAGTAAGGTTAAAACAATGTGCACCCCTCCATTCTTTCCCTCTGTTGTAATGGGTTCTTTTTGTGCCTCTTCATATGATGTAATTAACCCCATTCAACCTCCTCCTTCCTCTCTTCTCCCTAGTCTTCTTTTATTCTGCATCTTTATATCATCACATCAAAGTCAATTTAATAACAATACCTTAACAGAGCTACAAATCCTAAGAGTTAAAAGTATTATCTTCCCTAATAAGGATACAAGCAGTTTAATGTCATTGAAAAAACCTTCCCCACCCCATTTATCTCTTTTTATTTCTCTAGAGTCTTGTATTTGGAGATCAAATTTTCTGTTCAGTTCTGGTCTTTTTCTCAGGAAGCCTTGGAAGTCCCTTATTTCATTGATTATCCATCTTTTCCTCTGAAAAACAGTGCTCTGTTTTGCTGGGTAGTTGATGATGGGTTGTAATCCAAGCTCCTTTGCCTTCCTGAATATCATATTCCAAGCCCTATGATCCTTTAATGTTGAAACTGCCAGGTCCTGTGCAATCCTGACTGTGGCTCCATCATATTTAAATGGTTTCTTTCTTGTTGCTTGGAGTATTTTCTCCTTTACCTGATAATTATGGAGTTTGGCTACAATATTCCTTGAAGTGTTCCTTTTGGGGTCTTTTTCAGGAGGTAATTGGTGGATTCTTTCAATGATGATTTTATCCTCTGATTCTACTATTTTAGGGCAGTTTTCCTTGATCATTTCCTGGAATATGGTGTCTAAACTTTTTTTCTTGATGGCATTCAGGTAGTTCAATAATTCTCAGATTATCTCTCCTGGATCTATTTTCCAGGTCAGTTGTTTTTTCTAATGAGGTATTTCACCTTTTCTTCTTTTTTTCTGTCTTTTGATTCTGCTTGACAGATTCTTAGTGTCTCATGGAGTTATTAGCTTCCATCTGCCCAATTTTAATTTTTAAGGCCTTATTTTCCTCAGTAAGCTTTTGCACCTCTTTTTCCATTGGCCAATTTTTTCTCCCATTTGGCCATTTTTTCCTCTTACTTGCTCAATTGTATTTTTTAAGGAATTTTTTTCCTCAGTCAATTTTGTGTTTCTTTTTGTAGTGTAACTCTCATTTCTATCAATTCTTTTTCCATTTTTCTTCTAATTCTATCATTTGGTTTTAACAGCCTTTTTGAGCTCTTCAAAGAAGGCTTTTTGGTCTTGAGACAAGATCATCTTTCCACTTGAGTCTTCACTTGTAGACATTTTGACAAACTCATCTGAGTTTGAGTTTTGGTCTTCCCTTTCACCACAGAAGCTGTCAATGGTAAGGGTCTGTTTTCCTTTCTTGCTCATGGTGTACCCTATTTTTAAACTTACAAAGTTGAAATCTGCTCCTGGGGCACAGGGTTCACTGTTTCAAGCTTCTTACTGCTCTCAGCTGCCCCTCTCTCAGCTGTGTTGACTTGCAGCAGTGGTGAGCTGCCTACTGAGCCAAGCTGAGCTGCCAGTTGAACTCAGCTGTGCTGAGCCACCCTCCCCTTTCACCCAGGTGAGACAGACCTTTCCTGAAGTCTTCTAAATTATCTCAAGTAGGAGGATTGTGTCTCTCTTTTTGTAGATTCTGTAGTTCCAGAATCTGTTTAGAGGCTTGTTTTAATATTGTTTTTGAGGGAAAAATATGAAAGTTTAGGTAACTTCCTGGCTTCTCTCTGCCATCTTGATGCCATTAACATTTTTGTGAGGCAATTGTGGTTAAGTGACTTGCCTAGGGTCACACAGCTAGTAAGTGTTAAGTGTCTGAGGCTGGATTTGAACTCAGATCCTCCTGACTCCAGGGCCAGTGCTCTATCCACTGTGCTACCTTAGCTGTTCCAATGCCATTAACTTTTAATCAAGAAATATTTACTAAATGGAAAGGGAGAATCAAGACTCATCCTAAATAATAGTTCATCTATAAACTTGAATTAGCTTCTCCCACAAATGTGAGAATGGGTAAAAACCTTGAAGCTATTTGGCAGAGAGGCATAAAGTAGGGAAATACTTGTTCTTCAGGTAACTCAGGAATCTGGATTGTAGACCCAGATATCCTTTATCATCTTAGGGAACAATCTGTTCCACAAGTCAACTTCTGAAGAAGATTTCTTTTCTGGGCCTCTCTGTAATATGTTTGGACAGAACTACTTCTTGTGTAGTTAGTTGGGCTGCTAAACAATTTTAAGTTTCTTTTGGTGAAATCACAGACTATAAACCTGAATTCTGTGGAACAGTCCAGGTTTTCTCCTTTGAACGAGTTCTTTGGCAGTGCTATCTAGAATTCACAGTGCTATTTGGATCTATTCATTGTGCTTTGGGGGATTTTTCCCTCTCAAGACTTCAGTAATTGTAAAAAGCAATGTAGACAAACCCACGAGTGGTTCCCACAGTTCAAGCTAAAGATGTCAGTAAGAAACAAAGTACCCTAGCTTTTCCTATCTCTATCCAGCTCTTCAAACCTCAGAGGATCCTTCTTTCTTCCAGGAAGCTCTTCTGAGATAAACAACATTCCTCCAATCAAACCAGTTCTCAACATTAGCTACAAAACCCATCTGCCTCTATTCAGCTTGTCTTGGCTAGGTTCATAATGAAATAACATCTCTCTTCTGCTTTTCTGCTTCTCCCTTCTCTGTTCTGCTTCTGTGTCTAATCATTAACTTTGGTCAATGACTGATAGGTGCTTCAAAGCATGAAGTGACTCATTTCTATCTTAGAATGAAAAACCGGGGGCAGCTAGGTGGCGCAGTGGATAGAGTACCAGCCCTGAAGTCAGGAGGACCTGAGTTCAAATCCAGTCTCAGACACTTAACACTTACTAGCTGTGTGACCCTGGACAAGTCACTTAACCCCAATTGCCTCAAAAAACAAAACAAAAAACAGAATGAAAAACCAAAATTCATATTTCTGTCAGTTACACCAGACAGAAAATGTATAATTGTTCCACAGTGACCAAACAGTTCTAGTTTTGAAGGTATCCTAGCTCTCTCCCTCAAAAACAATACAATAGCCATATAGATGTCCTGCTTGGGAGTGGGGGAAATACACACACACACACACATATATAATACATGTATACATGTATATATTTAAATAAATATACATACATAAATATATATATACACAGAGATAATGTTTTCCTCTTCAATTACCCAGGAGTTTCTTTATTCAATATTTCTCATACAAATATTTTTTCCTGCCATTTATAGTAAGTAAAAATATCCAAAATTAGAAAGGGATAACATCTTACATAATCAATTAATGATAGTCACTATGTGATCTTATATTCACCATATTTCTAAGGCAGCTATATGACCAGAAACATAGCTTTGAGGTAGAACATTGTCTGCATAATTCTTCTTGCTCCTTATTTTATTTTTATTAGAAATCTTCAATGGATTAATAAATCATTATAACAATTTTTCCTTTTAAAATATTTTCTGCTTTATTATCAGCTTACCATTATCAACAAAAATGGGTATTTCAGCACTCTAAGAAAAAAAACACAAGAAGATGCTCATCATGAAAGCATTAACTTCCGTTACAATGGATTTGTTCTATTTTAAGTAAATGTGAAATGTTCCCATACTTTTTTATATAAGTTGAAAATCAGGCACACAAGTCAGTGGTTGCTGTTATCTTAATCACCTGTTTCTTAGGTAAAAGAATGATATGTAATCTTTTTCAATCCCTTTAGAATTTTCTCCGCTTTGAGATATCTTTAAAACTAATATTTGAGAACCTTTAACATTGTATTCTTTATCACATTTAGGTAGGACTATATGCAGTTCCTAACTACCTTTAAGAAAGAAATGTTATTTCTCATTCATCACACAATATATCAGGTACTAAGAGGATAACTATAAAACATGATAAATTATGTTATTGACAATTATGTTCTTGATGGCAACAGAAAAACAAATGCAAAAACTGCTTGTATCTCTTTTCTGCCTAATAGTGAGAAACAAAAATGAACATTTCTGTCAGATCTACCATATAGAAAGTGTACAATTTTCCCACAGTTACCAAAGATTTATAATTTATTAGGGTTTCCCAGTTCTCACCCTCACATACAACCCAACAGTCATACTGATGTATGGCTGACCAGGGTGGTGGGGGGGGGGCGGGGGTTGCGGGGGAGAAGAGAGAAATTTCAGTCATCTTTGATTTCCATAAATCCTTTTTCTCTTAAGGGCTGCTTCCTTTCAGACTGATGCAGATATTTTCCGTTTCATATCTGTTGTCATCTTCCTTCTGGATTCATCTACAATATTCTCTTAGGACAATCTTCCTGCCCTGCCCAAAGTATGCATTGAGCCAGTGTTTATTGAATTCAACTAAATATGGTTTATCTGGATCTCATGGCAAGCTCTCTGCCGCCTGGTTTTCTTAGTTACTTTTTGGCCATTTTGTAAAGTAACATGCTTCACAATCTTCTATCCTCCACCCCTGTAACATTTTGCAAATGACCTTGTACAATACACTGGTAGCAAGTGTTATTGAGTGCTGCATATTTCTACTTCCCCTAATGATTAAATACTTTGTAGTTAGGGTAGATTCTGAACTCTTTCTGTTTTCTCATTATGGCAACATTTTTCATTACTTAAACTTCGGCCAGAAATCATGATACTCAGAGTAATATCTTTGTTTTTTTCCACTTCTCATTTTTCAGTCAGAAACTTATTTGAACAAGTCAGGTTGAAGGAGCTATTATCAAAGTCAGTGACTTCTCATCTTTTTCTTTCTTCTAGTTTGGTGTTTACTTTGACCTTTGCTTAAATCATTCAGTGACCTAAATCCTTGCAGACATCTGATGCTGAACTGACTACTATCTCGGTAATCAGTTATTTCTTGCTGTATGACTGTAGTCAATTTCTTTTTTTTTCTTTTTTTTTTTAAATCTCACCCTTTGGTGCTGTTCTCATCTTGAAAATATTCTTGATATCCAGGCTTGAAACTCTGGAGTAGTCAACAAGATGTTTTCTACTTTCAATGATTAACTGTTAAACAAGATTTTCTGGCAAAGTTGTCACTGTGCTCGCCATGAATACTGTTGCAATGAAATCAATAAGGAACAAGGTTTATTTGTGCTCATTTTGGAGAATCTTGTCAAGTTCTTTTATGGCAATTATCTCTTTTAATATGGATAACATATGTTGGTGCATAAGCTACCATGATCTTCATAGCCCGTTTGCTTCTGTATGGCAAACTGATTGAGAGTCCCAATAAGTTGATGTTACATATTGTTTGTGTGCATTCAGGAAAACCAAGTCTGCCAACTCTGGAATCAGGAAGACCTGAATTCAAATTTGGTCTCAGATATTCAATGGCTGTGAGATCCTGGCCAACTCACTAAACCTCTAGGTTCCTCACTGCCTTCATCTACAAAATGAAGAAGTTGGACTTACTGACCTATAAAGACTTCATGTTCTAAATTTATGATCCTATGAATTCTTTTATTTGCTTGTTTAAGAAGGATCTATGATCTGTTCTTCCATTAGGTAAAGTTCTTGAGGTGTTCTACCTTCTTAAATAGTAAGAATGTCAATATGTATGAACTTCAGCTCCTTCGGTAATGTGTCAATTCACTAGCTATTGGGTAAAGGCTTTACATTATGTGTATTTATAGTTAAAATTATGTTTGTAGGCAATATAACAACTGCATAACTCTTAGTGGTCTCTGACCTCTGTTCTGTTCCATTATTATCACTGGAGAAAGAAAAAAGTGTCTCACAGAATTGATGAGGTTTTGTATTTCTGTCCATTTCCTGCATTGTGGTTAAAAGATTCTTCATCTAGACATCAAACTTTAGTGTTCAATGCAGGGAGAAAAATTATACATGAGATGTGTTTTAACAGTTGTATATTTCTGATGTGGCTAGAAAAGGAGGAAACAGTTGTCAATCACAGTAGAAAAGATTCAATAGAGGTACTCAGAAAAAAAAATTGCCTGGAAGGCTCATGAGATCCCTAGAATGAGTAACTTTGGGGAATTTAGAAATCACCTTCCAAGGAAATTTTCTAAGGGTAGGAAATAAACTCATTGGTATGAGATGTTTGAGTGCCACCTTGCCTGAAGACAGGGGGATAGACCAGATCAGTCTTGCAAGTAAGTGTCAAAGATGATCATACTGTAAAAATTCTATCAAATCTATCACATTTTCATTGTTCCCATTCACAGCTATCTGTGTGATTACCTCATCTTGGTAGCCATCTCATCTCCTTCTACTATTCTTTTCATCTCAAAATTAATAATACAGAGATATCCTTTTCTGGAAAATTGTCCTCAAGAGTTTCCCACAGACAGAGATTCCATTGGCAATGAAACAAAACATAGTTAGAAAGGAGAGACAGCATAAACAAATTTTTCATTATGCCCAGTATACAATTGCTATTATTCTTCCTTTTTCATTTGGGCAAGTGCTCATTTTCATGGCTACACTATTTGATCATCGGTGGTCCTTTTTGGCTCCAGTTGTCTAGGAGTCTGTGAAATTAAAATATAATCAAAGACACTAAGCCCCAAGAACATCCATCTTAACTTCAGAACCTTTCCTGATTTTGTGACAGAAAGGAAATTAACTTATCTGTCTCAGAGACTGTGGTGTGGAATAGAAAAAGAGGATCAAGAGAAAGATACTCCCGAAGCAAGGTCAGAAAATCGAGTGACCTTTCTTTAGTTTCGTGATAACACCTGACTACCTCGGCATTCTTCAAGCATTTTAAGCAACAGGGTTATGTATAATTTATCAGCAACTGTGACTGGAAGGGATGGAAAATATTCCAGTTTTAGTTGTATTATTGGGGATACTTTGTGATTTTATAACATTAAATTGGAGGGAATAATTCAACTATGCCATTGTGTGTGTGTGCATGTGTGTGTGTGTGTGCATGTGCTTAGCAACACTTTTTATTAAGTGACTTATTTTTACCAGTCCTGTGATATGCAATAATTGGGTCCTTCTTCTATCATTTATGCAAAATTGTTCATATTCTGTTTTAATATCCGTAGAACCTTTCCCCAAAATACTTCTAATGTTTTATTCATGTGGGGGTCATTTTGAAATGGCCTCTGAACACAGCCATCCTAAAATTACCTTTGGATATACAAACTTAAAAAAAACTGTTTCCACATTTTTTTCACTCAGAAGGAAAAATATGTTATTTCCAATGAATTAACAACAATGACAACAATAACAATGTAATAATCGCAAGAAATGTTCTTTATAACAAAACCTTTGGTGACTGCTTCTTTTGCTTTCTAAAAGAGAATGGGATATTTTGTGATAGAATAATGATATTTCAAATTTTTCTCATAAATATTCTTATGCAAGAAATGCTATGAATTCAGAGAGTTACAATTATGGAATTAAGTAGAAATTGAGACACTAGAATTTCCTAACAGAATACTGAAGTTGGGGTCAGGGAGACCTGGGTTCAAATTCAGCCTCAGATACTTACTGGCTTTGTGACCCAGGACAAATCACTCACCTCTCTGACCATGAGCTTACTCAACTGTGAAATGAAAAGGTTGGACTAGACAACTTCTGAGATACCTTCTAGCTCTAAATCTATGACTATAATAATCTTACACGTAGAGGAACCCAAGAAAATTCCTATTGCACATAAAAGATGCTCAATAATACATGTTGAATTATACAGAAATACATTCTTGAGCACCTGAGTTTGGTACATGCAACGATTCACACCTTTGGAGACTTACAGACTAAAGTAAATGAGGTAATAACCAATGTCAGCAATTATTCTTAAAGGGTTTAAAAAATTCTTTCTGTCAAATGCATCTATCTATCCCAAAGATCCTTTTTCTTTTTGGGGGGAGGGACAGGGCAATGAGGGTTAAGTGACTTGCCCAGGGTCACATAGCTAGTAAGTGTCAAGTCTCTGAGGATGGATTTGAACTCAGGTCCTCCTGAATCCAGGGTGAGTGCTTTATCCACTGTACCACCTAGCTGCCCCCAAGATATTTTTTCTTATTGGAGAAAGTAAATTATATTTTTCAGAGAGAAGGAAGAGGAGAGTAGAAAGAGATGGAGAAACTCCTAATTAATATTCAGATAATATAGTGATTTTCCAAATTTGGGGGTTGGGTACCCCACCTGAATTGTCTCAATTTACCATTGCTAAAACACACCTCAACAAAATGAATGAGCCATAGATCTGATGCTGAAAGGGACATTGGAGGTCAGATAGTCCAATTATTTAATCAACAATTGATGAAACTAAGTCCCAGAAATGTTTAGTAACTTCTCCAAGATTTCACAGAGAATAAGTATAAAAGCCCTCTCCCCTCAGAGTTAGTATTATTTCCACTGTACCATGCTGCTTCATTAGTGTTATATTTGGACAGAAGTCTATTTCTGCTCATAATCTTATTTAAAGTATTAATTACTCCAGCAGCAAATGTACATGTGAACTATTATTTTTAAACAAAATAGGACAAGAACACAGTAATTCATGAATCACTAATAGTTGGGGGCATGACATTTTGAGAACTACTGGAATAGAGCAAGATAGAAAGAGGAGAATCTGCTATTGGTAAAGCTGGATTTCAAGTGTTTTTGCTACTCCAAAGTGATCAGAGGCTCTGGTGTTGTACTGGATATGATTTGATTTCTAGGAGTTTGACTATACTCCATTTGGACTAGCACATTTCCTCAATAAAGTATTTCATGGCTTCATCTAAAATATATCCTTGATCTGTGGCAAATGTCCACTAAACTAAAATGCTTAAAGATGAAGGCTAAGATATTCTCTGTAAACCCTATACTGAAACTGAATGCAGTTGTTATAGCTTAACTAATTTATCTCATGCTGGGTCCCATGCAATTACATTGGAGTAGATGGATTCATCTCTGCCAGTGGTGATTTCAGAAGTAAAACTATTGACTGACAATTCTTTAAGTAACTAGCATTTAGAGCAATAATTCTTTTTTTTTTTTTTTTTTTTGGTGAGGCAATTGGGGTTAAGTGACTTGCCCGGGGTCACACAGCTAGTAAGTGTCAAATGTCTGAGGCCGGATTTGAACTCAGGTCCTCCTGACTCCAGAGCCAGTGCTCTATCCACTGCGCCACCTAGCTGCCCCGAGCAAGAATTCTTAACCTGGGATTTTTAAATAAAAATCATTTTGATAACTGTATTTCAATATGATGAATCATTTTACATATTTTATTTAATTCTACAACCTTTTTTAAGCTTTAAAAACATAATTTTAACAAAGGTTCCATAATGCTTTACAAGACTTCTAAGATATTCTATGACACAAAACCTGTTAAGAATCCCTCATTTTAGAGGTAAAGTACAATGGATAGAGACCTAGCCTGGAAGTCATGAGCCACATACTGTCACACTCCCTAAAGTCTTGTTCAAGTGAGCTTTTTGCTATTCTTCATTTATAATGTTTTGTCTACCATTGCAGCATCTTTGCACAGTTTTACCTCTATGTGTTTGAAAAGCACTCCTTCCTCACTTCTGTTTGTAAGAACCCCTAGTTTCCTCCAAAGACAAGCCCAAGCATTACTTTTTACATGAAACCTTTCCTGATTCCCTGGCTCCTAGTACCTAACTTTCCCCACCAAAGGTTATCTATCTATCTATCTATCTATCTATCTATCTATCTATCTATCTATCTATCTATCTATCTATCTATCTATCTATCTATCTATCATCTATATATCTTTCTATCATCTTTCTGTCTATCTATCCACAAAAACATATAATATAGATGGATTACATATATTAATATATGGATTACAGTTACATATATGTGTGTATAAAACTAGGGGAGAATGCACTAGGAGCTAGGTAAAGTAAGGAAAGGCCGATTGTGTGTATATGCATGCATACAAATACATTTATTATATATGACACATTATATACATATATGTGTATATGTGTGTATATATAGGTATATGCGTGTATGTGTATATATACATACATATATAATATATACATATACACACATACACATATATATATACATATACACACATACATATATATATATATATATATATGTGTGTGTGTGTGTGTGTGTGTGTGTAAACTCAAGTTGGGAAGGAATCAGTAGAGAGATAATGGTACACGCACATGTCCCACCTAATAGAATATAAGCTCCTTGTGGGCAAGGACAGTTTCATGTTTGTCTTTGGCCCTACGAAGCAGGGTCAATTATTTGATTTCTCTCTGTTTCCATTTGCTCATTTTTACTTTCCCTTGTCGTCTCCCCAAGGCCAATTGTGAAGATTTGTAAATAATATTATTGATGGGAAAGTGCTATGTCTGAACACTTGTTCTAAGTGAATTGGATCAAATTCTATTGAACTAACCATAAATCAGGTTCAGTATTTTTCATGCTTTTTAAAACCAGTGGCATTATAATGCCATCCCTCTTATTAATCAAAGGAATGAGACTGTAGTTTATGTTGAAAGAGTTGTCACCACCCAATGACTCTTCAGACTTTTGCAATTCTACTACCTCTGTATGTTATTCCAGGTTACAAAAGCAAGGAAGGACATGGTGCTGAGATCATGCTTAGTATCTGTAGGAAGTCTACTTAAAGTTTACCATTGCCACCACAAAGCAACTATTCCAAATTCTGCAGCCTTATCCTTCAAGCTCCACTCAGAACTCTGCTCGTATCCCTCTAGTGATTCCTTCCCTTAGTTTGAGAAACATTGTCCTAATTCATATTTTAATAAGGTAGGGAGTCATTAAAATTGTCCTATTGGGTCAAGAATTCAAAGACTGACTTGTGACCATAAAACATTCCAGGAGAAAACCCTTTCTCAGTCTTTATATGATCTACACCTATATAAATTACCCTCTACAACACTTGCATACAGAGATACAATTTGTATATAACTCCATTCCCATAGGGGCAGGAAGAAGCAATGCATCTCATACACAATTGCCACCAAAGAGCTCAAGGATGAATGTTTAAGTCCAGGCACTGACACATACCCCTAAATTTTCAAAGCTTTGCTTGCAATTTCAGCCCCTTGACTCCCATTCACTATAATGGAAGTCAGGTGGCAAAGCCCCAATGAAAACTCCTTGGAAATTTAGAAGACAGCATAACAGTATTCTTTTGTTTTTGCTGGAGAAACATTTATATGGGACATAGGTTCAACTGTCCATGAAATGATGCACTAATCTCTAGAGTTCACAATGCAATTTGGAGTATATTTTCCTCTCCATGTGCATGCAATTGTAAAGGTAATTGCCAATCTGAAGGTAAAGCATGTTGAGTTCTGCTCATGTCACACACACACACACACACACACACACACACACACACAACTAATATTTTGAATTTCAAGCCAAACAACATTCCTCACGGTGCATTCATAGGGAAAAAACCCCAAACAAACAAAAACCCTAGAGAAATGATCTTCTCTTTGATAATTTTCTCTGCTCTGCCAGTACCATTTTATGTGCACCCTGTCTCCGTTCTTGGGCAAGGGTGCTGATTTTTAGAAACAATTTTGTTTTAGAGACAATGTATTTAGTTTCTAACCTGACTTGGCATCATCTGTACAACATGATGTGGCTTTGGTGATTAAGCATCAGGTTTCCTTGCTTCTGTAGCTCATTCATTACATTTGGATGATACATGTGTTTAAAATCTGGCAATTATACCTGATCAAGAATAACAAAGGCCGAGTTCAACCACTAGGGGAATTATCAAAATGCAATGTCTGCTCAACAACTGTTTATCAAATTAATTACATCCTAAAGATCAGAGACATCGAGGGTAGGTTCAAAAGTAGGGTAGCTATTTGAATTTTAGAAAGCCATGTTTGAGATTTACATTGAAACAGGTCAAAAGAAAGGCTGCCCCCCTCCTTTTTTTGAAGACCCATTCTGCTATTTAGGTATGAACACGTCTTCACCAACAAAAATTGTAATTGGATACTTAATAGTTTCCCTCTGGGAACATTCACTGCAGTACTTGTCTATACCTCACAGTTTAGTACTTAATTATATTTTGTTCTATAACTGGTTATTCTTCCACCCATGTCCATCATTGTGGTATGGAGGTAATCTTTAGTTCTTGCAGGATATGTCAGTAGAATAAAAGCACTAATAGGCTCGGCCAAAGTGGAAAGACTTCAAGTATGAATCTAACAATAGGCTATCATTACAAGATGCTGATGGTTGGGTGGGGATAATCCCTGGAAGGTTGGCCACAAATGATTTTGGGGGGGGGATGGGGGAAATAACAGAAACTCAGGAAAGCATAAAAGGGGGGAGCTGTGCTTAGAATCAGGAGATCTGGACTGGAATATAACCAGAGATAATTATTAGCTCTACCACAATGAGTAACTCACAGTCTCTCAGAGCCTCAATGTCCTCATTAATATAAAGGGAATAATAAATTTTATCATTATAAATTATTATATAATAATGATAATAATGATATATAATTATCATGGCAAGTCTTTGCATTTTCCAAGTGCTATAAGTGTATTATTTTATTTGATTCTTGCAATAACCCTGTGGAAAGGAGATTGAGGCTGAGGGGTTAATTGTCTTGTCCAGGGTCACACAGATAGTAAGTGCATGAGGTAGACTTCAAAATCAAGACTTTAAGATTCTAAATCTAACCCTCTGTTCACTATGCCAACTACGAGCACTTAGCAAATTCCAAAATATTATATAAAATTGAGCTATTGACAACAGAAGATCCTCTACTAAGGCACAGAGGGGTTTCAATCTACATCATTGGATGACCCTACTGATGAGTTTGTAAATCTTTTAAAGTTTTGGGGGTCAATGGATCATAAATATAGATCTATCAGGGGCTTTAGAGTTTGTATAATCCAACTGCCCCATTTTACAAAGGCACAAACTGAAGTCTTGTTAAATTAAATGATTTGTACAAGGTCACATAGGTTACAAGTATTAGATCTCACATTTGAACCCAGGTCCTCTAACTCCAAATCAATCATTCTTTGCACTTTATTATGTTGCCATTTTTTCATATTTATTGGTTTTTCCTCCCCAATTAAATTGTAAGCTTCTTGAAAGTAGGTGGTAAGTTTTATATTTGTTCTGTGCCCTCTCCCCATAGCAGTTAGCACAGTGTTGAGCACAGGCTAGTTTCTCAATAAACATTTGGTTTATTAATTGCCATCATTCCATTTAGAGTCTTCATAATGCCCATGATGATTATCATCAAAATTTATCTTGGCATTGTTAGGTGTTACATAAAATGAGTTAATGCATATGTCCTCTACACTTTGGGAAGATATTGAAAAAGTAGTCAGACAACCAACCCTGAATACATTCATGAATTA
Organism: Dromiciops gliroides; assembly: GCF_019393635.1. Taxonomy (NCBI): domain Eukaryota; kingdom Metazoa; phylum Chordata; class Mammalia; order Microbiotheria; family Microbiotheriidae; genus Dromiciops; species Dromiciops gliroides. The sequence continues at coordinate 186,846,523 of NC_057862.1, forward strand.
ACATTCTTACCAGAAATTTAGTTTAATTAAATGTTTGCTCTTGATATCTCTTTTGCTGTACTTTTGTCTTATTTCTAAGTCTCAGTACAATCGATGTACTTTATCCTCCTTGATTTTACTTCTTCCATCTATGCCCTTGATCCCATCTGAGAGATCTTGCTTTTATGATAATTCTATATCTCTTTAATCTATTTAGCTCCACTTCCACTGTCTCCTTTTCCCTGACTTCAAACATATTTAGATCTACTCTCTCTTAAAATAAAATAAAAAACTGATGACCCCAAACTTTTCCTGATTCTACCATCCTATTTAACTATTGTTCAAGTCCTCTCCTTTCATAGTATAACTGAAAATTAATCAGTTCTTTCTTAAACATCTTCAGTCCAGCTTCTATTGTTGTTTCTCTAGTTTAGCTGCACTCATTAATTTTTTTTTTTTGCTTGATCTAATAGCCTTTTCAAAATGCTTATTCTATTTTATCTGCTGAGGCTTCTCCTCAAAGTTCCTTCCACCTTCACTTCTGAGAGTTTCTTCAACTGCTACCCTCCTATTTTCTTTGCTTCACTTACTTCTCCTGCTACAAAAATTAGAAACTCTCCAAAGCTGAGCATTAAGTATTCTACTTCTGTCTCTCTATATTTTCTTAGGAAAGAAGACCCATTCTTGTGATTTTACCTATCAGTTCTGTGTAGATGATTATCATATTTCTATCTGTATGTCTAGTCCTGCCCTAAGCTCCAGCCTCATATCTCTCCACTCTGCATCAAGTATTTTCATTTTGTTATTCTTCTCCCATCTTAAACATAACATGTTTAAGATTCATCTGATCTTTCTCTCCACTCACTCCCAGAATAGTTCTTGTTCCCAGTTTTATAGGATCATAGAATTGGAACAGGCTTCAGAGGTCATCAAGTCCAACCTGCACCTAAAGTATAAATTCCCTTTACAGTATTCCTGACAAGTGGTTATCCAGCCTTAACTTGAAGACCTCCAATGACAGGGAACTCATTATCTCCAGAGGCAGCTCCTTCCAGTTTTGGACAGCTCCAGTCATTCAAAACTTTTTCCTTATACTGAGCTGAAATCTGCCTGTCTGCAACTTCCCCTCATTGGTTCTACTTTTGCCCCTTGGGGCCAAACTGAACAAGTTTAATACCTCTTGCACATGACAACCCTTCAAATCTATGAAAAGTGCAATAATGTTTTTCCATAAATCTTCTCTGGCCCAGGATAAACATTGTTACATCCTTCAACTGATTATGGTATAATTTCAAATCTCTGCATCATCTTGGTTGCTTTCCTCTGGACATAATCTAGTTCATCAATGCCTCTCTTTAAAATGAAGTGCCCAGAACTAGATACAGTCCTTTAGATGTGGTTTGATCTGGTCAGAACACAGTAACACTATTACCTTTCTCTTCCTCAACATCATACTGTTAATTGTCCCTAAGAACCAACTTCCAAATTTTGTTGTCATGGCATATGAAAAATGTACATATATACATATATATATATATGTACACCACCACAAATATATATATATGTTTTAAAAACGTGTTTATTAAAAGTCTCTTAATGGATCTCCTAATTTAACCTCTATACTCCTGCTAATCGCATTTTCATAAAATGCCTCTTTTCCCATGCCACTCTTTTGCTAAAAATATTCTTCGTGCTACCTTAAATATCAAACCCAAATTTCTCTATCTGTTTTGTGAAAAGATGCAGAATTTAGCTTTATTCTACCTTTCCAACTTTATGTCCCTCTTCTCCCCAGTCCAAACACTTTGCTCCAACCAGATGGGACTCTTTAATTTCCAGATTATGTGCTATACTCATTCCTTCCTATATGTCTTTGCAACACTTTTCCCTCATCTGGAAATCTGCCTCCCTAGTGCCCTGCTTTAAAAACAAATGCAGTGTTTTTTTAGTATCTAGCTTAAATCCTACTTGATTTACAGAGGCAAGTACCCCAGCTCATGCTACTTTACTTGAGAGTCAGTGGAATATAATGGAAAGAGTGCTGGACTTTGCCTAAAAACACCTTAGGTTTGAATCTTGACTCCAATGCTCTTATAGTAGCACTGTGACATAATAGCCATGGGCAAGTCACTTAAACTCTCTTGAACTCAATTTCCCTTTTCTTATAATACAAAGATAGGCAACATCCACCTTACATTGTTGTTGCAGAGATCAGATGAAATAATGTATATATGTACATTGCTGCTCTTAATGCCTTTATAAATTATGGTTATTATTATTTCCTCCATCTCTAAATAAGGACAGAACAAAAGTTGCTTCCCTGATCTTTTTTTTTTTTTGGTGAGGCAATTGAGGTTAAGTGACTTGCCTAGGGTCACACAGTTAGTACATGTCATCTGAGGCCAGATTTGAACTCAGGTCTTCCTGACTCCAGGGCCAGTGCTCTATCCACTGTGCCACCTAGATCCCCCTTACCTGATCATTTTTGAGGGGGAGGATAGCCTTGAGCTTGTACTTCTAAGTTTGGGTGTTTATCAAATGTTGGTTGCCAAAAAAAATCACAAATAGAAAGTATCAGCTAAACCCATTTATCCAAGTAAAGTAGCAAACTGAAAATGGAGTTTTACAGATTAGAATATACAAGAGAATAAGTGAGTTTTTCATCAGAGATTGAGGTAAGATTTCATTTCAAACTAGGAAAGAAAACAACCTCACCATAAGGAGGTCTATTCTTAGCAGTCCCTGGAATTTCGAAGAAGTCTAGGAGAATGATGGGACCAACTTCCCATACATTTCTGTCATTTCAAAGTCTTTGACTCCCTATATCACCCCCATGAAGTTTCTCCTGCCCATGCATCTTTCACAAATAGTCTCTGGGACCAACTCATTAAGTCTCATTATGTGTGTACACAATGATATTTTTGGCATTCTCTCTGTCAGTTCTCTCCATCTCCTTCTGTATGCAACAAAAGCACAGGGTTGTGCTTCCCCCCACCCTGATTGGGTGGGAGCTAGATTACACCATAAATACAGACATCAAAATGCCCTGGAGAATGTAACCAATAAACTGTATTGGAACTGGACCATTATCATAGACCAAATTGCTACCCACAATGACTCAAATATAACATCGATCAATGAAAACTTAAGAACCACATTTTTAATAGATGTCACTATACTAAACACATCAGTATGCTTGGTTGCTTTTTTTTGCGAGGCAATGAGGGTTAAGTGACTTGCCCAAGGTCACCCAGATAGTAAGTGTCAAGTGTCTGAGGCCGGATTTGAACTCAGGTCCTCCTGAATCCAGGGCTGGTGCTTTAAACACTGTGCCATCCAGCTGCCTCCCAACAATATACTTGGAATGAAACACTTTTAAATTATAGAGGCATATCAAAGGAGACAAAAAAATCACATAGAAACAGAACATGGTTTATCTCATAGTTGTTTTGAAGAGATGATGGTATGGTTGTTTCGTTTTGGTTTTTGAGTTTACAGAAGATGAGTTAATATTCTAACACTTTTATTTAACCATGCAATGCAATTACTTTGTCCACCTGTGTAATAGTCCTTGGAAATTTTAATATAAAAGAATAATTACTTGTTCCAAGACTATTTCTATTTGCTTTATCAAAAAGAAGAGAACACGATGATGATGATGATATTCGTTAAACACAATTTGGTTCAATTCAAAAAGCATTTTTGGACTACAGAGTGGTGGGCACTGTGAATACAAAGATAAAACCTAAAATAGTGTTAGGGGCTTATATTGTATAAATTGAGTGGTAAAGCATAGGTAAAGAATGTCTGATAATAATTAAACACAAAATATATGCACATAATTTTCCTTACCTTATACTTACCTCCTCAAGGGACATTGGGCTGGGAACAAGAGAGGAAGTAATTTTAAGAAGTCATGCCTTGAAGCTGCACTAGAGAGGTAATATAGTAAAGGTAATATAGTCAAGGTTGTTAAAAAAAAATGGATTTCAGCACTTTTAATGGTGGAGATTACTATCTCTGTGATGGGGCTGGACACCAGTCTATGCTCTATGAAGGTACAGCTGTGACTAGACAAGGCTGAAGGTCTTTTCCAGGACAAGATAAAGTAAACCAAGAAGATCACCTTCTGTGGAAACTTCAGTCTTCTACTGAATTTACCTACTTCCCAAGCCAATTCCTGGTTCCATGAATTCCAGTTGCAAAGTTCCTCTTGGATTTCTGCCTCTTCATTTAAAGACAAATTCCACTAGGAGTGGGAGTTGATATTGGGTCAGGGTGTTCTTTTGTCTGTTCATGGGAGAGCAGCTGTGAGGACAAAGAGATTCAAACCATGCCTTTCCTGGAATTTCTGGCTCTGAGGTACCTCTATGCTGTCTGGGTGATTTCCAGGGTTTAGGAGAGGAGTAGGTTCATAGCTCCTTAGTAGATGTTTTATTGATTTAGTGATTGTATTTAAATTATTGTATGCTGTCTGTTTGCTTATTGATGGTTTTTAAGAGTAATACTTTTAAAAAATATGGTCCTGTGCAGTAGCCAAGCATATCTTTTTCTTCTTTTTTTGTGGGGCAATGAGGGTTAAGTGATTTGCCCAGGGTCACACAGCTAGTAAGTATCAAGTGTCTGAGGCTGGATTTGAACTCAGGTCTTCCTGAATCCAGGACTGGTGCTTTATCCACTGTGCCACCAAGCTGCCCCACCTTTTTCTTCTTTGGAGGGACAATGTTATTATGTCAAGGTCACATGACTAGGGACCCCTGAATGCAGCACATTCAAGAAGGAAATGGAATTCTTCAATAAGCTAATTGTAGATTGGTTTAATACAAAAATCCATATACCCTTTGACAACCAGTTGTTCAGTGTTACCCTGAAGATAGTTAGATTGAAAGGATAGAAGATTGCTGACTCTGAGAACCTTAGAGAACATGGCAGTAATTTGAGCTTCTGATTGTTGTGTAAGAAAATCTCCAGATTGAGCACAGGACTCACCAGGACCTGCATCCACAGAGTAGAACAATACTGAGTGATCACCTGTCACTACCACCTGTCAGTTAAATATACAATGTAATTTGGTGAGGGTCGAAGGAAGTGATACCTTCCATTCATAAAATGTCACATTTGTAAATAAGATAATGTATAACAAAGAACTTTGGGATGCCAAAAGCACTATAGAAATGTAAATTATGTATACTGTGTAGATATATTTAAATAGTAATGATAGTGATAGTCCACATTCCTATAGTGCTTTATGAGGGGTAGGGAACCATGTTTAAACAAGATGGAATAAAAAATATTGCTATGAAGGATGAAACACAAATGAGGTGAACAAAAAGTTGTAGCTATTTTTAAAATGGTATATTTTGAACTACTTTTTTCTTTTTGGAAAAACTGATATCAGAATTCTCCAGAACTACCCAGGATCCTCCCACCCCCTGTGCCAAAAAGTGACTCACTGATACACTGTGTAAGAAAATAAAGTTAGTATATTCCAGATTAATTAACTTCATCCCCTTAGGTCTGGGCATTTATATGAAGAAGTATGTGGACAATTGGTGAGCATTCCACACAGTCAAATAGATTACTGATCCACATGGCCAGTTTGGCTTTTCATTTTCTGAAAGTTGTTATTCAATCCTATAATATGTGATTTTCTGACCTACTAAATAGTTATCCATTTTCTGGATAATGCAAACCTTAGCAAGGCGGCTTGAATAGCTTTAACTGTTAGAAAAGAGAGAAAAAGAGAAACCAAGAGGGAAGGTGGAAAAATAAGGAGAGAGGGAAGGACAAAGAGAAAGATATAAGAGTGAGAAATGAAGGAAGAGAAAGGTAGGGGAATAAATAAAGGGAGGGATAGAAAGAAGGAGAGAGAGATTGAGAAAGGAGGGAAAGAAAGGGATAGGTGAAGAGAGTGGAAGAAAAGTGGCAGAGAGAGGGAAGGAGCAAAAGGAGATCATAGAGAGATAACAAAGAATTAAATTTAAAGAATAAAATAATGTATCTTTTTTTAAGGTACAAGGTAACCATAACCAAGAAGTACTTCATGGATTATGCTCAGGCTTCATAATCAAGGTAAAGGAATATTGAGAATGATCCATCAAGGCAGATTAATAGAGCAGATAGATGACTCAGGACAAGGCAGATAATGCAAATGTTATTTCAATGAGTCACCTTTGAAAAGGTCAGGAGCATGACACTTGCCTGTAGAGAGCTCTTGGCTAAAAAAAAAAATGTTTGGGCCAAAGGTAGTTTGGACATCAATGTTTCTTTTGTTGAATGACCAAATCATTACTGAAACCACTAAAGTCATAACTCACCTAATATTATTGAAGAGATCCCTCAGTCTATGGCAGTTCAAGGCTTAAAAGAGGAGGCTGGGGTGATCCTAGGTCTTAGCTATATTATTATTGATGTCTCACTTGCTACAAAGACAGCCCCAGCTGTGCAGTAGGCATGCCCCATGGATTGCTTAATATTCACCCAGTAGGGCAATTACAGACTATAGAGTGAACTTAGAAGAGAGCCCAAACATCTGTAATGGTTTCTTTGGAACCATTAGAGTCTATCTTGTTAATTCTCATTTTTAAAAACTTTAGATCATCTATTACTGCCTTGTAGACAGTTCCTCTCAATCTACTTAAATCTACTGGGTGCTGCCTGAGCATCAAAGTGTCTTTAAATCCATCATCTATGCAATCCTGTGAGGTAGGTAAGGGAGGTGCTATCTTCATTTTGGAAATGTGGAAATTGAGGGACTGAGAGCCTAAATGATTTTGTTAAGGCCACATAGTAAGCCAGACCCTGAAATTATATAAATGAAAGCACTTTGGAAACTTTAAGTCATTATAGATATGTGAAGTTCTATTAATATTGTTATGATTAATGTATATTGCTAAACAAAGATGTAAGGAGCATTTGTGTAGTGGTTCATATTTTACATTTCAATACACATTTTCTTTTACTCTGTGTGTATGCTTTCATTCACATTTTCTCATTTACAAATGAAGCATTTCATGAATATAAGCTATGACTATATTATTATTATTGTTATTGTTGTTGTTATCATTCTTATTATTGCAGCTTTTTAGTATACCCACCAAGGTGTGACATTGAATTATGGCAGTTTTGATAGTTCAAAAAGTTAATATTTCAGAATGATCTGGTTTTAACATATTGGTCCCAGCTGTATAACCCTCATATAAATAGTCAGAACTCCTTTTTATTTGTGAATCTTTGCTACACATCCTTTATTGCACTTTTGTTATTGTGTACAGAGATTTTACCATTTTATGCCATCTCTAACATGCAAATGCAGAAATAAATTAATTCCTTTATGTGTAGTACTATCTAAAATCATATTGCATAGTACTATATATGCAATACTATATATAGAGGGTGCTGTGTTAGAAATATAGGACTATTTGTGGATTGTTGTAGTAAAATACTTATATGGGCTTCAGGCTCGTTACAAGTCAAGGATATGTTATGGTAGCCAAAAACAGCTAATGGGAATTTGAACTGTATTAAGAAAGGCAGAATTTCTAGGGACAAAGAGATGATAGGTATGCTCAATTTTGACCTGATCAGTTCATATCTAGAATACCATGTTAAATTCTGGGCACTACTTTTTAAGAAGGAAATAAAAGTTAGAGAACATTCAAAAAAGTAACCAGGATAATGAAGGGTCTCTGGCTTACAGAAGAAGAGAACTGACTGAAGAAATGGGAGGGTATTTAGCCTATAGAAAAGAACATTCGAGGATTCAGGATAGCTATGTTTAACTATTGGAAGGGCTTTCATATAGAAGAGATTACATTCATTATCTCAGAGGTCTCAGATTGGTTTCAGAGGCCAGAACTAGGAACAATCTATCCCTCTGGAAACAGCTACATGGTAAAGTGTGATAGTGTTCAGTTAGGGTCAGGAAGAATTGCATTCAACACTTGTGACCCTGAGTAAGTCATTTAGCATATCTTAGCCTCAGTTTTCTCATCAGAGGCAGCTGAGCTTGGTGGATAGAGATCTGGACCTAGAGTCGGGAAGATCTGAGTTCAAATCCAGCTTCAAACACTAGTTGTATGACCTTGGGTAAGTCACTTCACTTCTACCTGCCTCAATGACAAAATGAAAATAATAACATGTACTTCCCAGGGTTGTTGTGAGAATCAAATGAGCTAATATTTTTAAAGTGTTTAGCACAGTGTCTGGAGCATCATAGGTGCCTTAATAAATACTTATTCACTTCCTCTTCTCAATCTAAAAAATGGAGATAACAATAGTGTCTACATTACAGGGATTTTGTGGCAATCAAATGAGAAAACATGAATTTGCAAACCACAAGGTGCCATATAGATGTAACTTATTATTAGTATTCAGAGGAGAAGGAATAGAAGGAGGAGGAAGAAAAATATTATATTAGGTCCACTAATGTAAGCTACTGAAGTGTTTTTGGAATTTGTCATTTTGTATGTTGGTGATCTTTTCTAGCTTTGTGTCACATGCAAAGTGGAAAAGAAAGCCATCTATGCCTTCATCTAATATTCCTTGATTCCAGTAGCTAGTGTTTCTTCACTCTTTATTTTTTGAAGTGTTCTTTGGGAACATATAAAGATTCATATCCATGCATGCTCAAACATAAATACAAAATTATATTCCAATGGCAAATAGAAATCATTTTTGATTATCTGCCAGTTTAAATTATGCCCACCATTTGTCACACTCATCAATACAGATAATTAAGAATTGACCATATATTCTTAAACTTGCATAAAGATCTTTATGAACTCAAGATATTTTTTAATAAAACAAATTAATCAGTACTGTTTCGTGGGTATAGTGCAAGGTCTTAAAACCAAACTATCTGAGAGGATGTTAAGTCAGGGTCAATATGTGCTAAATATTAAGAGAAGACAAGCCATTAACATATTGGCATAATGGTAAACTATACTACATTTTGAATAAGGATCCTTAGGGATAAGGGATTTGACTGATTATCTTTTGGGACAATTAAAATGAGATACTAGAGTACTTCAAATGGGATGTGAAGAAAGAAGAATGTACAGATTTATTCTAAACTGGCCATATGGGAAAGGATGTTTTCAAGGGAATTTACTTAATTATTGCTTTGATTTAATCCTCTGATTTCAAGAACAATTTATTCATAAAGCACTAGATTTAAGAATTAGCTTCTTCCAATTTGCCTTTAATGTTTATATGCCTACACTAGCTCCTAGGAGGAAAAATGCAAGGTCCTATTAGTTATAAAAATACTCCATTCATGTCCTATTTCCCATTTGACTCTGAGATAACCTAACATATGCCTATGCTACACTAAACCTGGTAAAGTCAAACTGGAATTTTTTGCTTTGCATGTTGAATGAAATTCTTTGGAGCTCTAATTATAAGAGGTTACTTTTGAGTGCTTGAAAAAAAAAGACCAAGAATAAGAACCAGGCAACTAGAGAACCTACCTGAGGTTCTAAAGTTCAGATTAAAGACACTTTATTAGTTTTATGTTTATAATAGTTCAAAAAATTGATTTTTTAAAGTGCTCTGGGACTATACACAAAGAAAGCTTGTAAGTGCATTTCATCTGGTATTGTATTAACAGCAGATTATAAAGGCATTATCAATTCACAATACCAAAGTAGAAAAGCACACAGGCTTAATATTTCAGGAGAGTAACAAAAGAGACAGGATAACTAAGTCATCTAACTGAATATGCAAAAGTTTAACAGGGTTATCATTTGCATTCATAGTTTCAAACAGGATATAATTATGACATTTTTAGGTACAACTCCCCAAAAATGGGACATTAAAAAAAATTAGAAGTGAATCTTCCTATACCAGACTATTGTAACCCTGATGACAGCTCTATTAAAATGGCCAGTTCTTTAATCAATGGGACTGCGTTCTGGGCTTGTAGTTAGGAAAACCTGACTTCAATTCTCAACTCTGACACTCACTGGATGTGTGACTTTGGTCAATTCACTTAACCTTTATATACTGCAAGCATTACTCTAGGATTTATACTACATAGGATTGCAGTCTGTTTTGGTGAAAGGAGTTCTTACATAGTATATACCTTATACTGATAGAGACTGCCACATATTTATAATAACTGATAAATTAACTAGAAATCACAGATCCTTTGCATATTCACATCTTCTTAACCCTTAGCAAGGTGCCTCAAACAAAGTGGGTGCTTAATGCATATTTATTGCTGTTATTCTAGTTATTGTTGAAAAGGGAAAGGTTTTTGATTTTTAAATATATTTTTATTTCATGACATTTCTTAATTTTATGTAAATTTTTTAACATTAATTCTAATTTTTTTTTTAGTTTTAAGTTTTCTTCCTTGTTCAGAGAAACCTGGAAGGCCTTCCATGAACAGATGTTGACTGAGAGGATCAGAACCAGCAGAACACTGTACACAGTAGCAGCAACATTGGATGATGAACAATGGTGATAGACTTGGCTCTTCTCAGTAGTGCAATGATCCAAAACAACTTCAAAGAACTCATGATAGAAAATGTTCTCAGCATCAAAAAAAAAAAAAACAAAAAAACAAAAAAGAACTGTGGATTATGAATGCAGATTCAACCATACTGTTTCTACTTTGGGGCTGGTTTTTTTCCCCTTTTTGAGTTTTTTCCCTTGTGCTCTGATTCTTCTTTCACAGCGTGACTAATACAGAAATATGTGGAATATAATTGCACATATATAACCTATATCGGATTGCTTTCTGTCTTGGGGAAGAGGGAGGGAAGGGAGAGTGGGAAAATAATTTGGAACTAAAAATCCTATGAAAACAAATGTTGAAAACTATCCTTACATGTAATTGGAAAAAAATAAAATACTTTTATCAATTTTTTTCTCCCTCCATCCCACCTCTCATTTCTCCTTAGGAAAGCAGGAAATTTCATATTGACTATACATGCAGAGTCATGCAAAAATATATTTCCATATTGGCCATGTTACAAAAGAAAATAGAAAAAAGCAAGAAAAATAAAGTTAAAAATAGTATGCTTCGGGGCGGCTAAGTGGCACAGTGGATAAAGTGCCGGCCCTGGATTCAGGAGTACCTGAGTTCAGATCCGGCCTCAGACACTTGACACTTACTAGCTGTGTGACCGTAGGCAAGTCACTTAACCCCCATTGCCCCGCAAAAAAAAAAAAAAAAATAGTATGCTTCAATAAGCAGAGTTTATCAGTTTTCTTTCTAGAGATAGATAACATTTTTCATCATGCATCCTTTGGAAATGGATCATTGTCTTGATCAGAGTAGCTATTTTTTCACAGTTAATCATCCTTACAAAATTGCTGTTACTGTGTATATTTTCCTGGTTCTGTTCATTTCATTTTGCATCAATTCATGTAAACCTCACCAGGTTTTTCTAAAACCATAATGCTTGTCATTTCTTATAGCATAATATCATGCTATAATAACTCTATACCACAATTTATTTAGCCATTCCCTAATTGATGGTTATCCTCTCAAATAGTGATATTGCTGGGTCAAAGGGTATGCACAGTTTTATAGCCTGTTGGGCATTGTTCCAAATTGTTCTCCACACCACAACACTGCATTAGTATCCCAATTTTTCCACATCCTTTTCAGTATTTGTCATTTTCTTTTTCTCTCATGTTAGGCTAACTGATAGGTGTGAGGTGGTACCTCAGAGTAGTGATTTCGAGTATTTTTTATGTGACTATTGATAACTTTGATTTTTTCTTTTGAAAATTACCTGTTCATCTGTGGTTAGGTGACATAGTGGATAGAGCACTGACCCTGAAATTGGGAGGACCTGAGTTCAAGTCTCACTTCAGACACTTACTAGCTATGTGACCTTGGCCAAGTCACTTCACCCCAATTGCCTTAAACATTTGGGGCCATCTCCAAGTCATCTTGATATCTTGTTCCTGGACATAGATAACTCTGAAAGAGATACTGAGGTTAGTTACCTTGCACAGCCCTCCCTCACTTAAATCCAATTCAGTGTATGTCATGACATCACCCTGAGGTTATCGTCCTCTTCAAGAATGAAGGACAAAAAACAACAAAACTTGTTCAAGTCCTTTTTTTGCGGGGGGGGGCAATAAGGGTTAAGTGACTTGCCCAAGGTCACACAGCCAGTAAGTGTCAAATGTCTGAGGCCAGGTTTGAACTCAGGTCTTCCTGAATCCAGGACTGGTGCCTTACCCACTGCACCACCTAGCTGCCCCCTGTTCATATCCTTTGACCACTTCTTAACTGGGGGATATCACTTATTTTTATAAATTTGGCTCAGTTCCCTATATTTAGTGACAGCTATCAATAGCCACATGAAAAATAATATTTTAAATCACTACTGATTAGAGAAATGCAAATTTAAACAACTCTGAAGTACGCGAGAATTTATATGACAGTTTATGTGAAAAAGACCTGGGAATTTTAGTGAACTACAAGTTCAATATGAGTCACAAGTGTGATATAATAGACAAACGATCTAATTCAATCTTAGACTCATTGATAGAAATACCACCTTTTCCACAAAAGCCCTATTATGTTGCCTCATTGTAGCATGAAGATGACCCTGTTTCTTCTGATGTATAATTGAATACATGAGCATTAGTGCCAGTGACATGACCGTGTTTGTTGTCCAAAAACCAGTCTGGTTAAGTACAGAGGATCATCAACAGTGGACTGGATGCTAATGGATAAATTTGTTGCTTATGACAATACATGAGACAAAGAAAAGTGTCTCTAGCCCTATGGAAACATCTCTTTTGTCTCTTCAATGATCTTGTCAGGGTTGTGTAAAAGAGACAAAGAGAATAGTGAAGAATAACAAACTTTTGTGGGACACCTATTAGAATAAGTTTAATTTGTGTACTCTAAATATTAGATCTTTTGTCCAATGAACAATATTAGAAACCAAAACACTGGAGCATAGCATTTCACAAATCAATTATCTATCTAAAGATGAAGTCAAATGATATAAAGACATTTCAGGTAAATGGAAGACAGGTTCATTAGATCCCCCTCAAGAGGCAAAAGACCATACTAGTTTTGTTGTATATCTAAATACAATAAGAAAAAATATCTTTGTAAAAGACTTGGTCATCACTCTTTTTGTGCCCATCTTGAGTGCAGCAGCAATAAAAAATCTAACATGGAGAAAACACTAGTTATGTGATTACCTCCATTGCCAAGAATGTAGAGGCAAAGTTGTTCTATAAAGAACTGAATAAAAAAAATAACTAAGATTATAAAAAACTAAATCAACATGTTATTTGTATATTGTTGAGTCATTTCAGTTGTATCCAACTCTCCGTGACTCCATTTGTAGTTTTCTTGGAAATGATACTGGAGTGGTGTGCCATTTCCTTCTCTAGCTCATTTTATAGATGAGGAACTGAGGCATACAATATTAAATAACTTGCGCAGGGTCACACAGCTGGTACATGTCTAAGGCTGGATTTGAACTCACAAAATTGAGTCTTTCTGATTCCAAGCCCAGTGCTCTATCCACTGCTTCACCTAGCTGCCCACATAGCTGCTGATTATATGAATGCAAAAGTAACAAGTGACAGGATGTTGAAAATATGTGCTAGAAAATATGGTATAGAATTAAGGAATGGAAGAGATTAGAGACTCATAGACCATGCAAATGACTCATGCCTGAATACCATGAATATTTTATTCAGGAAGAGCCAGAAAGTATTCATGGTAAAAGCTGAAAAACCAAAATAACACAAAAACAGAAAGTGATGATATTTTAACACACGGGAATGTCATTTTTAAATTAGTTTTCCATGTGCAGTCATATCATTGACTAGTTAGAGCAAAGATCAAGTTCAACACCAAACTATAAAAAGAATATTGATTTTAAAAAGATATTGTGCAATTGCAAAAGCTCCATCTTTATTTTACAAAGTTGTTCTCTCAGAACTATGGGAAATCAATACAGGTAATGATATTGACTTTGACCATGACTATTTCTTACAGATGATTAACTGCTGTAAAATAATTACCACACTCAGGAGGCCAAAAGAGTCAAGAAACTGCTTCAGTACATAAGTACTTGATCTCTTTTCCGATAAGTGACATGAAGTCAAAGGCAAAACCAGTTTATAGTTCATTCTCTTTATAAAACATTTCAAAACAAGATATTACAAAGAATCTTCTCACAAAGCAGAAAAAGTAGATGGGAAAATGCCTATCATAAGCTTGGTATGAGATCCATCCCAAGAATATATGCAGAAAAGAGCACAACTATTAGAAAGATAATGAAGCAGGCATTGTAGCATTTCCATAAAGTTTTAGTCTCATCATCAATAATAATGAAACCAAAGTATTTGGACTCTGACATATCATACTTCAAATGCTACATAAGGAAGTAGAAATTACATCTAGGAGAAAGTAAGGAAGAGAGAGTGGACTAGAGTAGATTAAGTCAGTCACTCAATAAACATTTATTGAAAACCTATCAAGTACCAGGCACTATGCTAAGCATTGGGGATAGAAAAAAGAAAAATAAAGACACCCCCACCCTCAAGAAGATTATAATCTAATGGAAGAAGATTACACACAAAAGAAAGCTGAAAAAATATGGAAGAGGGTATACCAGAATGTACCCCATGCAGAGACATGTTTTTTATGGAATTAAACCAAGAATATTTGATGGAAAAAATACACCCCAAAGAAATATCTTAAGGAGCCAAAGAAATTTTGAGAACATGGAGGAATAATTTCAGCTATCTCATAGACATCCTAAACAATTTGAAAAAAGTTATAGTAGTATTTCCCATAAAAAGATGATTTAGAGTAGAGGTATCAAACACATGAGAATGGCCTATATATAGCCTACCATATTCCTAAGTGGAGCTTGAATCAGATTAAAATGTAATTGGGAAATATTTAACAAAATAAATTAAAATGCAATGAAACATACATAATATGTGTGTTTCTAAGTTAATTTGAAGCCCACAAGTATCCTCATATATTTAGTGGGCCCCATTTCTATTTGAGTTTGTTTCAGAGGACATTAATATCTACTAAACTATATGCCTACAAGTGTCATTTCTATAAAATCTTTGTGATTATCATCAATAGATGTATTGAGGATATCAGTGATTAAAATATGAGTTGGGAACAGGTGGACTTTCTCTTACATATTAAAAAAATCATTGATCAATTTTATTTTGGCACAATAGGTACTTTCTAGAACAAATACACTGACTACCCCTTCCTGCAAAGAATGTTTCCAAAAACCCATCTTATTGATTCCCCAGGAAAGGATGAGTCTGTACTTTAAATTTGATTTTATGATAGTAACATTGACTATTACATTGGACCAGAGGTTTTCCCCCCTTTCCATATGACCTATGTTTATGTTGTATTTATTGTATATATAGTTCATTTGGCTCTTCTTTCTTCACTGTGTATCATTTCATATAAGGCTTTCTAAGTTCCTTCTAAATTCTTCTTATATGACATTCCTTGCAATGCAGTAATCTTTTATTACTTTCATGTAACATAATTTGATTAGTAATTCACCAATTTGCTGAACACATATCTTATTTCCAGATTTTTCACTATAACAAACAATGCTACATTGAACATTTTTGCATTTATGAGTCTTCTTTTTTTAAAATTATCTTCTTGGGAAATAGTCTCAATAGGGTAATCTCATGGCTAAGGAATGGGAAAATTAAGCAACTTTTCTTGCATAATTCCAAATTATTTTCCAGTTTAATTAATTTTTAGCTATAGCAGTAGTGAATTTGCTTCACTGTCTTCCTTTAGTTAATGTAGCAATGTATCTATCAGGCATTTGTTTTATGATCATCTAAGATACCTGGTGGATATAATCACAGAAAGAATTTTGTTCAACAATACATTGAATGTTCATTTCAGTTAAGCATAAAAGAAGGTGTAATGATTGGAACGATGCCACCTACTGGAGACTTACTGTGGGAAAGCTCCACCATGAGGAAAATGCCTCAGAGGCATTGTGGCTTTTCCTTGGCGTCAGGAAATGACATTTGCTCATGGGTGCTGTCTATTAAGGCTACCAGCCAATCAACTTGAGGAGCCTCCTATGGTCTGGGAGGAGACAGGAAGGAGGAAAGGGAGCCTGCACAGAGAGCTCTGGGGCTTTTTGGGTTCCTGACTGGATGGTGGTGGCGGCAGAGGACTTCACAGGAAATTTGAGGAAAGATAGGAATGCCAGGCTGTTGGAATTCTGTTCTCAATCTTTTTCTATTTTCCAATAAACCCTTAAAAACCTAAACTTGTTTTATCAGTGATTTTAGTCAGTTTCCCCCAAAACTGGGGGAACAGATTAGAATCCACATTTAGAATCTTAAATTACACAAAGGTGATGCACAATAAAAATAGAATGTGTATGGCACTTTTAGGCTCTCAAAGCACTTTACAAATATCTCATTTGATATTCATGACAACTCTTGAAGGTAGGTACATTTTTTTTAACCTTTGAGCATTTATTTATTTTTGTATCCATCAATTAACATGTAATTTTTCCTTAAAAATTTTACTTTTCATTTCTGAATTCTTCCCCTCCCTCTTGACCCAGTAAAGTGAACAGAATTAGAATACTGTACACAGTAACAGAAATATTGTAATGCAATCACTTGCAGTAGGTAATATTTTAATCTCTCTTCTACAAATGAGGAAAGTGAGGTACAGAGAGTTTAAAGTGATTAACCCAGGGTCACACAGCCCAAGCAAATGTCTGAGGCTAGATTTGACCTCATGTCTTTCTGACTCCAGGTCCAGTGCTCTACCCATTGCATCATCTAGTTGTGCCTCATGCTCAGCAGTGTTATTCTCCATTGTTGAAGACGATGTCTTGAGCAAAGTTCAAATTAAAGAGTTATTTCATATGAATACTGAGGATTTCCATATATTCCTCAATAAGTGGGATTACACTAATTTTATAAAGCACAAAAATGCTATCAAACTTTCTCATGACCATGCAAAAGAGATCCACAATGGAAAAATAAATGAAATTTTTCTATTGCCTAGTTTATGAAATGTATTTGCATTCAGTTCACATATATGTACAAACATACATATATATTCATACATACATCTGTTTCTATATATTTTTATCTATATAGCTATCTATCATCTATCTATTATCTATCTATGGCAGGCTCTGCATTTGGACAATGAAATTAGGTAGCCCTAGAATTGACTAAGAAACCCAAAAAGTGATAAATTGCATTTGTAAAACTATTAAGTGTTTTCAATGATCTCTAGTTTGTCCTCAACACAAAACTGATCTTTTTAAATAGCATTCTGATATAAAAATAAATCCTATATTTTTAGAAATTATGCAACAGTGCAATTACAAAATTGCAGATTACTCTAACAGCAATGGGAAGACCCATGATGACCATGAATAGCCTGCACAATATTATCAAAGATTACCCATCTTCAAGAAATGACACATATGATTTCACAAAGGAAATGTATCACCAGCAAATTTGTGTGGTTCATGTAGGAACTTCAAGAGATACCACCTTACATCAAAATTATTATAATAGCCTCAAAGCCAGAATCCTGGACTCCTGTTTCCTGTATCTAAACTTATCTGACATTGCACTGTCAGAATAATCATAGTAAGGCATTACTTTATTCATATTACTCTTGTACTCAAAAATTTTTGATAGCTCCCTATTGTTTATGGCATGAGAAACAAGGCATAGTACATAGACAACTTGTTTTGAAGTAAGGAGGACCTGGGTTCAAGTTTCACTTCAGATGTTTAGTGATGGTATGGCTCTGAATAATTGTATAATCTTTTAATTCCACAATTCATCCTCTCCTTCCCTCCCCTTCCTCCCCCCCAGTTTCACTCTTTAAGACTTTCACTCTTTAAGGATTGTAGAACAGTTGCTAATCTACATTAGTAGAGGGAGTTTCTTCACATAAAGTTATTCATGACAAGGAAATCACAGATATATAAGACTCTTCCCCTTATCCCTACCCTACTTGCTTATGTCACCAAGTCCCAATTATTAAACTTTGGTTTCAGTGCCCTCTTTATCTGGCTTCCTTTCCTGAATATAGCAGTCTACTTTATCATCTCCTTTTTCTGAATTCCTAAAAATGCTATAGTCTATACCCTGCATATTTGCATTATATATTTCCATATTCTATTGATTTAGTTTGAGGTTTGTTTATCAATTAACATCAATCCATACCCACAAGCCATCAGCCTATATGTCTCTTCCACTTCTCAGTTGAACTCCTAAAAAGCTGTCTATGTTTGTTACCTCCATTTTTTCTTCTCACGTACTCCCCAATCCTTTATGAATTGGGTCCAACCTCATTATTTAACCAAAATTGTTCTCTCCAAAGTCACCAATGGTCTCCTAATCTCCAAATCTAATGGCCTTTTTTGAGTCTCATCATTCTTGGCCTTTCTATAGCATTTGTCACTATTGACAACCCTCTTTTGCAGGATACTCATTTGTCTCTGGGTTTCAGTCACACTATTCTCCTGATTCTCTTTTCTCCTACTTGACTGCTTCTCCTCACTCTCCATTGCTGGCTCATCACCCATATCCTAGCTATGAGGTATGGGGGTGCCTTCAGACCCCCAACTACCTTATATTAATTCTTTTATTTTATTCTACTTGTACTTTTACTTACCTCCCCATTCAGATGTAAGCTCTTTGAGAATAGGGATTGTTTCACCATTACATAGTATAGTGCTTGGCAGAGACTATGTGTTTAATACATTCTTGTTGTATGATGACTTCACCAAATCCATCAATTGGTCTTACTGAGGCACCCTTTTTGCACTAAGCACCATGTTAGATCTTGAAGAAAAAAATAAAGCTGACCTCAGATAAGGATGTTAACTCCTTGAGAACAAGTGGTAGTATATTATTCTGATGGATCCTTCATAACTTGACTTCTTAACATAGGTCTATGAACTTATTTCTTTTTCTTTTCAGTAACTGAATTTCAATATGATTGATTTGCTTTGTAATCCTATTTGTTTTATGTATTTAAAGTATTCTGTAAAGAAATTAAAAAGTCTCACCACAATGTCAAAGAGGTCCATGGCACAGAAAAAGTTAAGAATCACTGCTTTATAGAATGTAGCCTATATTAGGCACTCAGGAAATGACTGGCTAATTACTTAGAAAAAGGACCACTGTGGGATCTAATAAGCATTAAGACACTTCCACACTTTTCTACCAACTTTCCAGAGAATTAATACAGCTGGAAAACTGGGCTAAATATGAAAGCCATTTTTTGATGTGCAGTTCCCCTGAATGTTTGATAAGCATGCTCTTGAAGCTGTAGAAGCCAATACTCAAAATCATATTATTTCATTTTACTAATATTATGGTACTACACATGTGGTGCACCAATAAAATGAATACTAATGAAATGAAATGTGACTTAAAATTCACGGCACAATAGAATTGCTCAGGAACAATTCAAAACAATGACAGTCACTTGTTCTTTCTTCTTTCCCTGGATGCTATTGTTTTTTGGCTAAGTGGAATCCACATTCCCACATGAACTGGAATTGCACAACTGTTAATAGCATCCCCACGGTTTTGCTTCTTCCTATGTGGCCTCCACTGATTTCATCATAATTTAGTTAAAATAAAATGCCACAAGTTATCCTTTCAAGTACAAAAGTCTTTCTCAAAAACTGTTTCTCTGGACTCTACAACATAATAGTTAGAAAGCTGTCTGAGACTAACTCCCATTCATTGTATTCTCCACCGCTCCCCATGTTCCTTCTACATATAGTATCATCATCAAAAAACTACTCCTGGCCCCCTGAGCTATATGTTTTCTCACTCAGGCACAGCTATGTAATGCTGGGTAGTCCAAGATCCAGGGTGCCTTTTTTTGCTACTAAATCCCTGCTACCTCTCCCTAGTTATGGTATCAGCCTTATACAAAGTTTGCAAGAAGGAAGCATGATATATTGGGAATACAAAAAATGGATTTGGAGTCAGGGGACTTAAGGTTGAGGCCTGACTCTGCTGGTCCATACCAGCATATGGTCTTGGGTAAGTCATTTGTCTTTTCTGGGTCTGTTCTCATTCCAATGATGTCACTTATTCTTGTGTTCCATCCTAAAACTTCACTTATCCTTGCTAAGGATTCTTTCAAATTTGGCATTTAAAAATACATATATAGGGCAGCTAGGTGGCACAGTGGATGGAGCACCAGCCCTAGAGTCAGGAGGACCTGAGTTCAAATCTGGCCTCAGATACTTGTCACTTACTAGCTGTGTGACCCTGGGCAAGTCACTTAACCCCAATTGCCTCACTAAATAAATAAATGGAAAAAATACATACACATACATACATATCTTTAAAATCTTGCATTGAATTAATTGAATTATGTGTATGTATACATATATAGGTATGGGTACATGCTTATAATATAAATACACATAGAGATAGACATATATCCAAATAGATATGTGTATATATTAATCAAACATAAGATTTTAAAGAATATGTACATGTTTATATGTGTGTGTATGTATTTAATGCCATATTTAAGACTCCCTATCAGAGTTTTTATATATTATATATACACATATTTACATATAAATACATATATATTATATATAATACATAAATACACAAATATACATAGAGATACACATACATATATGTGTGTATAGACATTTATATATGTGTGTGTATGTATGTATACATTTTTGTGAGCTAAAAAGCAAGTAGACCAGTTAGTCCTATAATGGCAGTGCAGGATAGACAGAAAGGCAATTTGGATGCTACATTGGTTTCCAAGAGAGAAAGAGAGAGAGAGAATAGAAATGTAGAGACATATATAGATGTTTGATACATAATGCATATATACACACACACACACACATATATATATATATATATATATATATATATATATATATATATATATATATGATTGGTTATGTACACCTTATTTTTTAAAGTATGTATTAAATTCATCATGATGGTACCTACATTTCCCTGCTTGATTGTATTGTTTTATTAACTTCGTTCTTTTCTCCCATATATTATAATGTTTAATTAATGCTCTTTTTAAAAATCCATTAAATATTAAAAGAACCAGAGAAAGGTCTTGATCTACCTTGGGTAGGTATTCTATGGAGGATTTAAAGAGGGAAATGTAGAAGAAACCGATCAGCTAAGAAGGCTGGGGTGGTTTTGGTGTATACAAGCAGAAGGAATCAGCATAAGTTAGCTATGATAATACTAGATTCAGAGTGAGGAGACCTCTGTTCCATTCCCTGATATGTTGCTTATCATATTAACTCTAGAAAAGTCACTTAATCTCTCTGTTTTTTAGCCTGCAGTCTTGATGTTAGTTAGTGAGACCCTGGACAATAAAAATTTAATAAAAGAAAATTAAAGGAATCACTAGTATTCTAACTTAAAGATTAAATTATGCATATATACAAAATTAAAATATTACATGTGTATAAGGCACATATGCACCACTCTATATATGCATGTGTTTCAGTCAGTGCCATTCCATATTCTAGAAGCTTCACTTACTCTCACCTGATAAAACTCTACCTTGCTATCCAGATAAGATAATCTTTGATTTCGCATCATATCGTTCTTTCTCGACCACAAATTGAATAGCATGTCTTCAATAACAGCTTCCCTCCTTGATTTACCAGTTCACAAGTACAATTTGATAAAAAGTACTATTTTTAAGTAATAATAGTTTCCACTACAGATAACACCAAGCCCCAATTGGGTGGCAAAAAGCTTGCATGACTGAAATGGCAATAATTCAAATAAGAAAAACATTAGAAGTCCAAATAAAAAGAAGAGAGTAAAAAAGAAAAGAAGCAAGATGTCTGATCATCCAAAATTAAAAAACAAGAACATCCTATATCATGTACTTCATTTCAAATAGATTATTCAGAGAAAGCTTTGACCACTGTTCTTCTGTTATTAGTTATTGGATGTCCTAGGAATAGGACTCATAACATATTTCCATTAATAAGCTCTCCTTCTTGTACCCTTCACCTTTCTATTATCCTTCACTAGAACACTCAATTTACTCTAAACACATACACATCCACATCCACACACATACACACATGCGCGTACGCACACACACGCTCAGACTAACAGGAATCAAAAGGAGTACAACACAAATACTCTTCTCTCCATCCGAACCAGGTCACTTCTTAACTTCATTAAATTGCTGTCATATGGCGTCTGCTGACATGCATCAGCTTTCGAGAGCTTCACTCATCAGGTATTCTCTAAGATTGTTAACGAGAACAGCAACTCTCATTAGGGGTTCCCCAAAAGCAGCTAATTAAGGGACAAAGGTTGCTCAGATTGTGACAATTACACCTGTAAGGTCCCTGCTGCAACACCCAAATCTCTAACAAACCTATGTTTGGTGGCTTCGTGCAAGAAATAAAGAGCTCGTCCATTAAAAAAAAATGAGAGGCAGAAACTGTCAAGCATTTGAAAAGCTTTACGAAAATGATCATCCAATTAGTGGCTATGATCAAATCAGGCATGAACTCTCTCTGGATGGCTCCATAATTTCCCTTCTTGCATGGTGTAATTTCATATAGCTCAAATGAACTCGTGAGAGGTAATTCAGTTCCAAACAGTTTTCTCATCACTGCTAATTATACTAATACATTGAAATGCCTCCTACAAAATGCATGAGCCCTTTAAGCCACCTCATTAATGTGATATAATTTTTGCCAGAATATATATCAAACCTATTATCACCACAGGTTTTCTTTAGCATTTTTTCCCCCAAATGTCTATCAAAGGCTTAAAAAAAGTCAATTTCTTTGGGCTGGTCGTCTCATAATTAACTGTTTCTTTGAACTATAGCTGTCTATTGTGGTATTTTTTCCCCCAGCACTAATGCTATCCAGTAAGACATCTCCCAGACCCACCAGATTTTTCCCCCTCTGAGTATTTGATTCCTTAAATCTTTTTTCCCCTGTTGTAGCTGATTCTTTAAATGGCAAATGGGGCATGCAATGATGTGCAAAAATGAGTTATACAAACTGAAAGCAGGGGTGTAAAAAGAAGCATCATCTGAAACTAAAATAAAGACAGATTTTATGGTATTTATGTCAGTTAATTTAACTGCTGGTAGGGGCTTTTGTTGAAACATGAGTTAGTTCCAGTGTTTAACCTTGCAGTATTAATTTATGCTTTATGGCATGAGTACTTTATCATTCCCTCCTTGGGAAGACAGTTATCTCATTAGCCAGAATTTAATGAAATGCAAGGATACACTTCTTAATTTCAAAGATTACTATAACACAAATCAGGTGTAAATCTCAGACTGACTGCCCCTTCCTTTGCCTGTTTAAAAAAAAAGGTTCATTTTGCAATCATATCACAGAAATTCATCTGGTGGGTTACATTTTATCATAGCTAGTCTAAAGGCATCTCTCATCTGTAAAAGTTGGTTTAACTTCGCATCTGGTAATATTGATGACCCTAGAGCTACCATTGAGATTTCAGAAATTAGAATCTGCTATTCACCATGGAGAATGATGGAAAAATTATATGTTGACTCCATCACCAGGGCCCTAAATTCATTTGCAAACATAGCTACAAGTTCCTACTCACCTTTAGACTAATCTGGCTTCCTTCAATAAGGCCATCATTCTTAGCTTCCTTCAAGGTTCTGTTCATATGCCAATTCCTGGGTGTTTTTTGTTCCTTATCTCCTAATCAGTAGAGCTTTCTCCATCCTCAAATTACTTTGTATTAATTCACCTGCCTAATTGTTTGTATATTTTAAAAAATATAAATACTTGAGGACAGGAATTATTTTTCATTTCAGACTTTGTATCGGCAGTGCCTAATATAAAACATTGCGTGTAATTGGCATGTTTGTCAAACTGGTTATATGTACTTGTATGTAGTTATGTATTAGCATAAACTTATTATATTATAGCATTTATTATCCTTCTCCCATTGCCTTACCCAAGCAGAATGATGAAAGCAAAAAGAAAATTCTTTCTCTCTATGTCTCCCCTTCTCTTTCCTTCTCCATTTCCTTCCTTCCCTATCTTACCACCACCCCCCTCTGAGTGTGTGTGTGTGTGTGTGTGTGTGTGTGTGTGTGTGTGTACTCATAGTCCAACAAAATAAATTCTCACAATGGACATTCCAAAAGATGTGTGTCCCAGTTTGGTTTTTGAGTCTACCAACCCTCTGTCAGGAGGTGATTATTATGACTAATCTCTAGTTCTTTAGAGTTGTAGTTTAGCATTCCATTGATGAGTTCTAAATTATTTCAGAATTGTTTTTCTTTACCATGTTGTTGTTTTATAAATTAGACTCTTAGTTCTACTTACTTTATTCTGCTCATAAAGTTCTTTCCAGTTTCCTCTAAAACTGTCCATTTTGTCATTGCTTATGGTACAATGCTATTCCATTACATTTATGTACCATAATTTGTTTAGCTGTTACCCAATAGGTATTTATTTCCCCTACTGAATGTATGGCTCTATATTGATCAAAGGTTATGAACAGTTTAGTTACTTTTGGAGCATAATTCCAAATTGCTTTTTAGAATGGCTGTGCCATTTAACAGTACCATCAATATTTCATTGATGTTCCTGTTTTCCTAAAGCTCTTCTAATTTTCATTATTGTCATTCTTTGGCATTTATTTGGCATCTTTGCCAAGGTAAAACCTCAGAATTTTAATTTGTAATCAAATTTAATTTGTATTTCTCTAATTATTAGTAAATTTGAGCATCTTTTTTATGTAGTTACTGATAGCTTGGATTTCTCCCCTTGAAAGTTACCAGAATCAAAGGTGACAATAGAGGAAACAAATGTTGGAAGGGCTGTGGGCAAACAGGCACACTTTTGCACTCTTGGTGGAGCTGTGAATTGGTCAAGCTATTTTATAAAGAAATAGGAAATTATGCCAAAACCCTTATTAAAATGTGCATAGTCTTTAATTGAACATGCTACTTTTATCTCTATAATCCCAAAGAAATCAAAGAGAGAAAGGGCCTATACATGGAAAATATTTATAGCAATTCTCTTCATTGTAAAAAAAAAGGAAACTAAAGAGGTATTCTCTGGGGGATAATTAAATAAGTTATGGTATACGAATATAATGGAATGTTATTTTTCCATAAGAAATGACAAAAAGGACAGTTTCTGAAGAAATTAAGAAGACATTTATGAACTAATACAGATCAAAGTGAGTAAAACTGGGACAAAAATTATAACAATGTGATTGAGAAAATCATCTTTGAAAGACTTGAACTTTAATTAGAATTATAATGTTAATTAAACCTGTGATAAAATACAATCCAAAAGAATGAAGATGAAACAGACTATTCATCTCCTCCCAAAAGAGATGATGAACTTGAAGATACAGAGACATATATTTTCAGACATAAACAATTAGTTTTTGTCAGAGTAATCATGCTTGCATTAAGGACTTCCTTTTTGTTTTTATTTGATCAGTGGTAGGGATAATAGTGAGAGGGTCATATTAATAAAAGAAAAAAATATGAAAGTAGTTGAAAAAGAATTATTAGTAGCAACAGTATAATCAAAGATAACACAGTTTGAGAAATTTTGCATCTAAAACAACTATATCCAATGCACTAATATTATTTTGGTTTTTCAATAGTTTATAAATATATATATGTGTGGATGTATTTCTTTTATTTCATGTTTAAGATTGGCTTCTATGTTAATAAAGTTGTAATAAATTCTAAAAAACTACTTAAATACAACATATTTTTGTTCAATTATAATTGAACAATTTCAATTGTTGTTGAACAATTGTTCAACCATAATTGAACAATTAATATCTTCCTAAGATGTCACCAGGGATGCATATGTTTAGAAAAGAAGCTGCATTTGTCACATGGCAAAGGCAAGAGATGACAAGAAGACAGCCAGAGTGCTCCACTGGTGTCCTTGTGATATTAGAAGAAAACAAAAGAAACTTCTAGCATGTCGAATAGACTCTGATATGAACATTTGGGAGGACATAGACAAGAGTCACAAGATGGGCAGGCTTGGGTAATTTACAATTGGTAACATTAGAGAGAACATCCAAATTGACAAGATCCTAAATCTATTTGATGATTTGAGTGTATTGAGCACTACACTACTCTTATCAACATCTGTTAAACACCTACTCTGTGCTAGGGGCTGTGCTAAACTACCACTAAAACTGCCATGATAAAGATGATCTCTAGTTAGGGTGGAGAGGTATTCAATGAGCAAATGGCTAACCAAAGAAGGATATGGAATCTAGATTATTATTCTACTCTGAAACATTTAGGTATATGTAGATTGCAAACAATTAGTTATGGAAATATTTTTATTTATTTAATTGTTCATTTGTTTATTTAGGTACAAGAGCACTGTGTGTTCTGAAAAATTAGGAAGAAATTACTCCAACTGAGCTCTCATGGAAATGAACTCCCTACAACAATCCATCTTTTACTTATCTATCAAAGTGATCTTCCTAAAGGGCAAGTCAGACTATATCATCATCCTACTCAATAAACTTAAGTGGCTCCCTATTACTGCCAGGATCAAGTTTTTAAAAATTCTCTGGTTTTGGGTCAGCTAGGTGGTGCAGTGGATAAAGCACTGGCCCTGGATTCAGGAGCACCTGAGTTCAAACCCTGCCTCAGACACTTGACACTTACTAGCTGTGTGACCCTGGGCAAATCACTTAACCCTCATTGCCTGGCCAAAAAACAAAAACAAAAACAAAAATCCTCTGGTTTCTAAAAGCTTTCATAACCTGGTACCTTCCTACCTTTCTCATCTTTTTACACCTTTCTATTTTCCACATACTCTGCAGTCTAATGAAATGGCCTACTTTATATTCCTTAAAGATGATACTATATCTCCCAATGTTGTATTCCACACACATTCCACAATGGAATGATTCCTCAGTTCTGTCTTTTAAAAAGCTAAAAAGGATCTCAGATATCATCCAGTCTAATTCTCCTCTTTTATAGCTGGGGGAAATTGAAGCTTAAATAGAAGTCATTTTCCCAAAGTCACATTGTTAATGGCTAAGTCAGAATTATCATCCAGACCTTTTGACTCCAAGGACTCTCTGCTCATTTTTCAACACTGGCTTTTGGTTTACATTGGACTAGATAATAAACAGGACAGATAGGTGGCACAGTGAATAGAATGACAGACCTGGAGTTAGGAATACTCATCTTTCTGAGTTCAAATCTAGACTCAGAAGTTTACTATCTTGGGCAAGCCACTTAACTCTGTTTGCCTCAGTTTCTTCATCTGTAAAATGAGTTAGAGAAGAAAATGACAATTCACTCCAGTATATTCACCAAGAAAACCTCAAATGGGATCAAGAAGAGTCAGACACAACTGAAATGACTCAACAATAGCAAAAGATAATAAACAAGTCATATAATTGAGTAAAGATTGGCTGTTGGATCCCATGACTTACTTTGTTTAAATGTTTTTTTTTTAAGTAGGACTATGGAATAAAACATCTAATCCACCTGCTTATTCAGGGATTTATCCTGCCTTCAACCAACTGGGATTTTCTATTAACTGGAGCTCCTTCACAAAAATAATCCAATTTAAAATGATAATAAAATAATCAACATTTATATAACACTTTAAGTGTTATACATAGATTTAGAACAGGAAGGAAATCTAGAGGTTATATAGTTCATACTGTAATTCATTTTATCCACACAACTACTCCATGGAGAAAGTATTATTATTATCACCACTTTATACATGAGGAAAAACCAGGAGAGGTGAGGTGATTTGCCCAGGATTACACAGCTAGTAAGTCTCTGAGGAGGGATATGAACCCAGATTTCCCTGACTCAAATCCCAAGCTCTCTCTGCTATGCCTTCCAAATGTATAGTAAAGTAATCACTGAGGTTCCTGATAGTCATCCTGAGGCACTTTCAAGTCCTGAAGTGCCTTCTAAAACGCTGAAGAAGAGCTAAATTATGCTGGGCATTTTGAGCATTTCCCATGTTTTACATTACTCTAATTCTTTGATTAATGATGCATTAGGGTCTAAGTATATAGTAACAATTATTTAGAATCCAATTTCTACCTTTATCTTTGATAATATAAATTATATTTTATCTTTTACATTTTAAGTTTTACCTTTCCCCCCTGCATCCTTTGTAAAGGATACAGAAGGTGTCCTATGTCTTTAAGTGTGTACTCATCAGAAAGATAAAACTTCTCTGCTCCTGGGAAATATGTGTGTCCTATCTGGTTGCCAAATATGGCATATAGTAAGGAATACCTGCCTGTATGAGTCCTAATAAAAATTTTCAAAGAGTATAGGTTCATACTTCCCCAGGATTTAAGCAGCGAGACAGGGATCTGTTGTTTTTTTTTTTCATTTTCTTATATTCAGCTCAATATTTCTGAGTCTGTGATGACAGTTGGCCAAGCTTCCATGTCACAAAGAGGACAAGTATCATAGAATCTTAGAATTTAAGAGTTTGGAGAGATCACAGTGCTATCTAGTCTAATGCATAACTGAAAGAGGATCCATTCATGAAGTACCTGACTAGTGGTCACTTAGCCCTTCTTTTAGAAAAGCTTTAATGAGGTGCAACCAATTTATAATAATAGTAAAAAATATTAGCATTTTAATATAGTGCTTACTATGTGAGAGGTATTGAGCTAAATGCTTTACAAATATTATTACATTTGATTCTCACAATAACCCTGAGAGGTAGGTGCTATTACTTTCCCCATTTTGCAGTTGAGGAAATTGAGACAAATTGAGGTTATGTGACCTACCCAAGGACATACAGCTAGTGAGTATCTGAGGCTAGATTTGAATTTTCTCCACTTTTATATAGTCCTTTTTTATGGGGTTTCACTTAAGTATAATATAATTTGCCTTCTTTGTAAGGATACCTAATGGGAACTGTCTGACTGGTAGCTAACAGGTCACAAAGTGACTTTATTTACTTCTAGGTGGTATCTGCCATGAGGACCAGGACCATGATTTTAAAAAATAAATTGTTCTTGATTTTTAAGAAAATAGCACAACTGGCCCTGGATTCAGGAGGACCTGAGTTCAAATCTGTCCTCAGACACGTGACACTAGCTTTGTTACCTTGGGCAAGTCACTTAACCCTTATTGTCCCTATAGATATAGATATCACAAAGTATAGTTTAATGTAAAACATTTAAAAATTAGCATAACTGATAAATGCATTTAAAAAGTCTGACAATATGTGTGATTTACACAGCTAGGAAATGTTTGAGACAGGAAGTAAACCCAAGAAACTCCAAGTTCAACACACCATTCACTGAGCCATTGAGTTGCTTTGCTGTGGGGCCTTTTAAATCTTTCCATTTCCATTAGTACCTGTCAGTGTTCCAAATATCATGGATGTTTAATCATTGTTTGTTGAAGTGAAGTAAACCAATCGTAGTTCAATATTTTAAAATCAAACCTTAAATAGGAAAAATATAAACTTTAAAAAAACTGTTTCCTAAATAGGGATTTATTCATTTGTAACTTCACATTTGATCTAAACTTCATAATCCTTTGATTATTAACATAGTGCAAACTTGCTATGGGATTATTCATAATAAGATGGAGTTCAAAATGAAATGGGTATATTTTAGGTGGTATCCAAGGTATATTAATTGCTGAATGATTTCAAAGATCTTATTTTAAAAATGAGGAGATCCTTAGGCCCATATCCCATAGCTAGGTATTTGGCACATAATAAACAGTAAATTAATGGTTTTTAATCTATCTATCTATCTATCTATCTATCTATCTATCTATCTATCTATCTATCTATCTATCTATCTATCTATCTATCTATCTATATTTCTCTGTGTATGTATCTATTATCTCTCTCTCTCTGCCTCTATCACTCTATGTCTATATCTCTGTCTCTTATAGTTTGGGGAGGGTATGGGGTGTTCAGAGAGTACTAACCCCTCTGATATTAGGGCTTCTGAGCCATTTCCAGTGATACTCATCCCCCTTTGATGTTCACTTGTCACCCAACTCTTACCTGTGGCTCCAAGAAGCTGTTGCATTATGCAGCAGCTACACACAAGTAAGTCATCTTGGAAGATGAGTTAAACCATGTTAAGGGTAATCTGCAGGCTTCAAACCTATAGGTGAGTTATGAGGATGTCTACCCCAAGCATTTGAAGAATTTGCACAATGGAATGGGTAGAAGAGAACAATTTGTTCCAATGGTCATGAAGGTGGCTAAAGCAATTACTATGGAGCATGTAAAGCTTGGTCAGGCATGGAAGACACCAAGGTCATCCACTATATCCAAGGCTATTGCCAGTCATCCTGAGTTTTGTCCTGCCACTGGATTTCAATGATTAGAAGAAAGAGTGAGGCTGATGACTTTGTATAACTCTGCCTTATTTAATCTAATTCACTCCCAAATAAGACATTACCCATGATGGTCCTCTGCAAAAGGAAGAGCAAACCACATATTGCATTGAGTGGAATAAGGAGGTGGTGGGGTGGAGAAGGGAGAGAGGAGACAGTTCAAACCTCTGAATTTATCAGTATAGGACATTCACACTTAGGAAACTTCTTTGATCAATGAAAATCAACAACTTATTTTTATTTTGTAATAGAAAGTTGCCTGAGGGAAATGAGAGGTTAAGTAACTAGTTTAGCTAGTATGTGCCATAGGCAGGCATTGAACCATGGTCTTGCTGACTCCAAGATTGTCTTTCTGATGTGCCTGCCATGCTGTTCAACTGATTGGATGGGGTTTATTTTTTATCAATTTTAAAAATAGATCTGGTTCATTATTCTTAGAAATTTAGTCTTTTTCTTCCCTCTCATTCTAACTTTATCAAAGAATAAATATTCCTAGTTCAGGGGGCAAGAACAGAAACAGTCTGAATAAAGTGCCTGGCATACAGGAGGTGCTTAATGAATGCTAGCTGAATGACTAACCATCTGAATTAGGTTTTATTATTTAAACTCTGCATGATTCAGAAATAAGCTACATCCCTCTCTTGTGCTTCTGTTTCATACATTTCATCAACCAATACAGATACTGTGTGCCTACTGTGTGATCGATACTGTGCTAGGCACAGCAGAAGATGCAGATACCAAGATGTATAATCAAATCTACTTCCCAGGGGCCTGAGAATGAATTAGTTAATGTCTGCATAAAACATTTTGAGCTCATCAGAAAAAAAGGTGCTATGTAAGTAGAAGATATTATTAATACTGAATGCTGGCAAGGCATTATTGATTTTTACAAGAACTAGATATCTTTAAAGAAAAAGACTCCCCAACAAGCCTGCCTCAGAGGGTATTATATTTAATGTATGTAAAGTGCTTTGAGACTTACAGTTCAAATCCTAGACTTTGTTCCAGAGCCAGGAGCTGATTGCTTCTCAGTATAACTCAATGGGAGAGTTCCTAGAAGTATCTTCATCCTTACAGCAA
Source organism: Dromiciops gliroides (assembly GCF_019393635.1). Taxonomy (NCBI): domain Eukaryota; kingdom Metazoa; phylum Chordata; class Mammalia; order Microbiotheria; family Microbiotheriidae; genus Dromiciops; species Dromiciops gliroides. The sequence goes on from NC_057862.1 coordinate 186,877,976, forward strand.
CTGCTTTGGGGGAAAAAAAAGCCCACTGATATTATTATTAATAAAAATAGCAACCAACATTTGTATAGTGCTTTAAGGTTTGCAAAATGTTTTACATATATTATCTTTTTTTATCTTTTCAACAACTCTGGGAGGTAGGTACTTTTTTTTTTGTTTTGTTTTTGTTTTGCGGGGCAGTGGGGGTTAAGTGACTTGCCCAGGGTCACACAGCTAGTAAGTGTCAAGTGTCTGAGGCCGGATTTGAACTCAGGTACTCCTGAATCCAGGGCCGGTGCTCTATCCACTGCGCCACCTAGCCGCCCCCAGGTAGGTACTTTTTAATAACCCTGTTTTACAGTTGAGGAAACTGAAACAGATAGAAGTCAAGTCACTTGCCCAGAGTCATTAGAGCCAATAAACCTGGGAGACTGAATTTGACCTAAGGTTTTCTGGATTCTAAGAACAATGTCTTTTTTTTTGAGTAAAAGTATTTTATTATTTTCCAGTTACATGTAGAGATAGTTTTCAACATTTGTTTTTATAAGATTTCAAATTTCAAATTTTTCTCCCTCCTTCCCCTCCCTCCCCCCCTCCCCTAGAGAGCAGATAGTCTGATATAGGTTTTATATATATATATATATATATATATATATATATATATATATATATATATATACATATACATATACATATATAATAACATCAAACATATTTCTGCATTAGTCATTTTATAAGAGAAGAATCAGAGCAAAAAGGAAAAACCTCAAAAAAGAAAAACAACAGCACCAAAAACAAAAGAAATAATATGGTTCAATCAGCATCCATACTCCACAGTTTCGTTTTGTTTTTTTGGATTTGGAGATCCCCTTCCATCATGAGTCCCCTGGAACTCTCCTGTACCATTGCATTGGTGAGAAGAATCTAGTCCATCACAGTTGCTCAACACACAATGTTGATGATACTGTGTATAATGTTCTTCTGGTTCTGCTCATCTGACACATCATCAGTTCATGCAAGTCCTTCCAGCTTTCTCTGACTACTCCTGCTCATCATTTCTTACAGCACAATAGGGTTTTATTACATTCATATACCACAACTTGTTCAGCCATTCCCCAATTGTTGGGCAGCCCCTCAATTTCTAATTCCTTGCCACCACAAAAAGAGCAGCTATAAATATTTGTGTACATGTGGGTCCTTTTCCCTTTTTATGATCTCTTTGGGATAAATACCCAAAAGTGGTATTGCCGGGTCAAAGGCTATGCACAGCTTTATAGCCCTTTGGGCATAATTCCAAATTCCTCTCCAGAATGGTTGGATCAGTTCACAGCTCCACTAACAATGCATTAGTGTTCCAATTTTCCCACAACTTCTCCAACATTTATTATTTTCCTTTTTTATCTAAGACCATTCTTTTATCCACCACATAATCTAACTGCCTTTATATCCCACAATTAACAAGTATATTTTGAACGAACATAAGGTTGTAATTTATTTTGTTGGTAAAATGACAAGAATTTGTAAAGTTGTGGTAAGGAAGGAAGGAAAGAATGAAGGAATGAAGGAAGAAAGGAAGGAGGGAAGGAAACAAGCATTTGTTAAGCACTTGTATGTTAGGAACTGTTCTAAACACTTTATAAATATTATCTCATTTGATCCTCACAAAACACTGGAAGGTAGGGGATGATTATACCCATTATTGTTATATTATAGATGCAATATCATTATGCCCAGTTGAAGAAACTGAGGCAGACAGAAATTAAGCAACTTGCTCAGGGTTATCCAGATAGTGTCTGAGGCTGGCTTTGTACTCAGGACTATGCTGACTCCAGGCCCAGTGCTTTATCCATTGTACCACCTCCCAGTCTTGCATGGAATATGAAGATTTCAAAATATTGAGAACTGATGGAATAATTTAAAACCACAAGTTAACATATTTAAATATATACATGCATGTATGTATGTATTTGTGTGTGTCTGTGATTCCTGCCATCCTGTCTGCCATGCTTTCCATGAGTCCTTGCAAGATAAGCTTACATCCAAACACTTCAATTCAATTACAAAAAACAATAATTTTATCTACCAGTGCAATAGTCTGTCTAATATCAAATATCAAAGGACAATAATAGGATAGTACTTTGTCCCAGGACTATTTCTTTTAAACTTAGTTGAATATAAAATATCAAAAACCCCACAAGGTTAATAATAATTTTTTAAACCCCTCAAAATCTGTGGAGATCTTTTGTCAACTTGGCGGCTCCTTTGTTTTCTTCTTTCATAGGCATCACCACATAGACCTACAAGAAACATTACTTCCTCTAATGTTCAAGTTTAGTTGTGTCTATGCCTAGATTTCAAAGCATATATGTACATACAAACACATGCACATATAAAAACATGTGTGTATATGCAGATAGAGTCTGGCCATTTAGAATGACTTGATTGTGCAACTGTCAAGTGCATTGAATTTATAAACATTACATTTTAGCATAAGTTCACAACGGATTTCTTGTTTGAACCTTGCTATATCTAAGGGTAAAAGGAGGTCTGGACTTCAGTTTTGAAAGGTTTTTTAAAAAGATGAAAGAATAGCATTTGTTGGCCTATTTAAATATATGATAGAATAGAATATATGTAGCATTTTACATATATATACAAATCTGTGTAATATATAGCCTGCAACATATATTATAGCACAAAATATAAATATATGGGGCAAGTAGATGGTGCAATGGATAGAATGCTTGGCCTGGAGACAGAAAGATGAGTCTTTCTGAGCTCAAATCTGGCCTCAGACACATACTAAATTGTGACCCTGGGTAAGTCACTTGACCATGTTTGTCTCACTTTCCTTATCTGTAAAATGAGCTAGAGGAGGAAATGGCAAACTATTCCAGCATCTTTGCCAAGAAAACCCCAAATAGGGTCACAAAAATATGGGACATGGCTGAAAAATGACTAAACAACAAAAATATTATATATAAATACGTAATATGTAAAATACATAATACTATATACATAAACATGTAATATAATTATATATGCATGTATTTAAGCTACTTGCTGACACTGTAACACCACATTACTTTTCTGAACCTCCTTTTCCTCCTCTATAAAAAGAGGTCAGCTTAGATAAACTTCAAGGCAGTGATGTCAAACTCAAATAGAAATGGGGAACCACTACGCAATACATAACAATCCCTGTAGGCATCAGATTAACTTAAACCTTGGGCCAACTCTCTCTTGATCAATTTCCCTTACTTTAAGGGAAATTTCCCTTACTCAGCCAAATGGTAGAATTACAAGAAATAAAAGAAATAAATAGTAACATGATGTTTTGTTCATTTTAAAATTTATTTTGCTAAATATTCCCCAATTACATTTTAATTTGGTTTGGGCACTACTAGTTGGGGGCAGGAGTCTTGTACATAGTGTGTTCAAGACCTTTGCCCTAAGGTCCCCATCATCTCATAATGTCTAAGATCCCATGATTCTAAGAATCCTAAGAATTCTAGGATTTCAAGTTTAAATCACCCTCTCTTAAGAGTATGGGAGATCAAGAATAAGAATCATGTTCGTCATTCCTCTCTTATGCTCTAAGCATGTTTAATTTTCTATTACTGCCAGAGGTGTATGAGTTTCTAACCTTTTTATCCCTTGTAAAGTCCATGTGGGCAGGATTCCTGTATCATTTTTTGTAGTTTCTGCCCCAAAGTATAGTATACTGCTCCACAAATAAGAAGCATCTAAGGAAAGAGAGGCACCATGATGAATTGGGGCAATAGCATTGCAGTAAGAAGATATGGGTTTGAATCCTAGCTCTTCTACTTATTAGTTATATGATCTTGGCCAAATTTCTCAACTTCCCTGAATCTGTTTCCTTATCTGTAAATATGTTTCAACTCAATGATCAATAAATTTCTTTACATCTTTAGATGCTATTATCCTAGGAAATATTGGTTTAATTGAACAGAAAATCATGGATTATAAATTCTAATCACAACTAGACTATGTATGGGATACTAAACTTTGGGGTGTTTGATGGTAAGAAGGTATAGAAAACAGGTTGGATTTGGATGACGTTATGAGGCAATGACCAATTAAGATTAGATACTTTTTTTTTTGCCAAATCTAAATGATCAATAAAGTACATAAGAGTTTTTCTTTTCCTGTAATTCCAAGACCACTTGGCCACAAGAATATTGAATCTACAATTCCAGCTCTAACGAACTCCTCTGGAGAAAGTAATTTTCTCTCATACACAGGGTAAACAGTTGTCAGAGAAAATAGTACATCCCCCAACCTACACTCCTGTCCAGAACAATGTGTTCTCATTTTGCATATGTAATGCACTTTTAAAAAGTGAATGTACATTTATGTTTGACAAAAATCCCAATAGATAAATTATTGAAATGTTTCCCTTCACTAAATAGTCTTAATCCAATCAATGGACATATGAATTTGCCAAGTCATAGAAAAAAATTAACAACTTGATTTTCTTTGTAAGGATTGGAAAGTCTTTCAAAAGATGATAAATTTAATGTTTTTTTCCTACCTCAGGCTTTTCTTATGTGGTTGGATGGCATTTCTAGTGATAAATCTTTTATTTCTTGTAATTCTATCATTTAGCTAAGGATCATTTTTTAAAGGTATAGATGAACTTAGAGTAAGGGAAATTGATCAAGAGAGAGATGGCTCAGGGGGCAGCTAGGTGGCTCAGTGGATAAAGCACTGGCCCTGGATTCAGGAGTACCTGAGTTCAAATCTGACCTCAGACACTTAACACTGGCTGTGTGGTTCCGGGCAAGTCACTTAACCCCCATTGCCCCACAAAAAAAAAAAAGAGAGAGATGGCCCAAATGCCCATTTTTAGGGCAATACTGACAGCCTAGGCAGGAATTCTGTATCTGACAATTTGACCAATAGTCATGGTAGCTTAAAGGTCATCTTTTAGAAATGAAGAAACTGGGCCACAGAGCAGTTAAGTGACTTATTTAAGATCATATAGGTTATGAGTGGCAGAACCAGGATTTGAATCAGGGTTCTCTGCCTTTAAATCCTTTCCCCTTCATTGTTCATGGGATATGATCCATTTCTTACAATCTTGCTCTGTTTGCATTAAATTTTTAAAAGTTGGTTCATTTGTTTGCAATATTTACAGGGATAGACGGAGCTGAACATACATATAAACATACATATGTACATATGTATGTATGCGTGCATACATATACATCTATACATATACATACATACACATACTCTTTTTTAGATCAAATGGGAATAACTTATCCACTTAGTCTTATAGAAATCCATTTTTAGTTTTGACTATTCATAGCATCATTAATGAAGGCTGCAAGAAAAAACAGATCATTTTCAGGAATGGGATTCAGAACATTAGCACCTTAATTTACATAAAATTAGTTACATCTTGCTGCAGTAATTTAATTTGTTTGACCAGTACTTTGCATCTGTGAAAAATAGATTCCAAAAGACCAGTCAAGGAATTCTACATATTCTCTCCAAATGACTAGTCTCAGAATAATATGAGACTGAAAGAATTAATTACAAGACAATTCAAAATGCCACAGTGGAAGCTTTGAAATTCAAAGATGAGAATTAAACTATTTTTTCCCAGAAGTCTTTTTAAAAAATGCCTGTTTCATGCTTGAAAAAACTTCTGTATTTTTCTTGGTTTTCTTATACTCATTCCAGTAAAGATAATTATGTAAAATTATATGTTAGATTTGTTGTCAGAGAAAACCCCAAATCAACCTTGTTTTTGCCTATAAGAATATGGCTTTACATTATAAATATCCATAAAGATGTGCATAAGGCTCACAAAATGGATAAACTAATATCATACATTACTAACCTGTAAAAATACAACAGCTAAACATCTTTCTGTATATGTGAAATTCTAATATGTTTTATTTTCCCTTTTTGATCTGTACTTAGGATTTCAAACATGTAGAGAGTTTTCAATATGGATGCTCCCTCCACTGATACAGATTGGCAATCCATTTGCAACTTCCTAGCCTACAGAATTGCCTGAAGCAAGTAAATAGTAAAACTGGGATTCAAAAGAAGGTCCTCTGACTCCAAATATAGCAGTCTTTCTACTTTTTTTTTTTTTGGAGTGTGGAATGATTTGGGGGTAGTGTAAGAAAGGAAAAGGGAACATAAATTTTCCTTTGAATTTGAAGTTGGGTCACTTGGGTTCTCAGTTCTATCACTACTTTCCTCCTTACTTTGGACAACTCACAACCTCTCAACAGTTTCCTAAGCTGAAAAATGAGGGAGTTAAACTAGATGATTTTTGACATCCCTTCCTGCTCTCATCTATATTCCTATGCAATACATGGAAGGAAAAGATGGTTCAAATAGCCATTTTTAGGGCAATATTGACTTGTCTAGATGACCTTAGGCCTTAGAAATTCTGCACTTGACAATTTTACAAATAGTTTTGCTGAAAGACAGGTTATAGATCATCCTTTTGAGATGAGGAAACTGAGGCACAGAGCAGTATGCAGGTATCAGGGAGGCATCCACTACTCTATTGCCAAGTATCACTTTTCCATTGAAGCCTTTTAAGATTTCCATAACTGTTAGACTCTCCTTGAACTGTGTTTTATCAAACTACTTTGTATTTATTCTCTTTATTTTTATTCTGTGTGTACATATATGTCCTTATTTTGTCCCCCATTAGAATGCAAGTTTCTTGTGAGAAAAATTCATTTTATTTGTTTATTAAAAATCATTTATTGCATTTGTATTCCCAGGGTCTAACACAATGCCAAGCATAAAACAGGCACTTAAGAAATGCTTGGGTATTGATTGACCACTTGAATTTAGTCTCTTGACAAAAGAGCCACAAAACAATCTTGATAATTCAGATCCCTCCATACCCCCACTCAACTTCAGAAATCCATTTTTAAAGTCTCAGAAATTAACATCAGAAATCCGTTTTAAAAAATCTGTGATTTCATCAGCATAGGGAACTGTGCATAAGGAATTTCCTTCCTTTTGCCAAGAAGATCCTCCCCTTCTCTGCAATTTATAAACTTAAAGAATTTCCTAAGGTATACTGAAGGTTAAATGACTTGACCAAGGTCACATTGTCAGTATATGTCAGAAGTGAGACTTGAAATCAGGTCTTCCTGACCATTTCTATTAAGGTCAGCTTTCTATCTAATATGCAATGCTATCTCTAACATTCATTCAATAAGCCCCCATTTAAAACATTCAACATAAGTATGTCATGACCCAAAGTAACTACAACACAAACAAGTTGTACTTTCCACACCTCATATACTGCATACAACATACTATGTGACCACTCCTGTCAAGGTCCTATTTAGTTAACTTCCTATCCTTAATGACTCAGTCATTTCCAAAGGTCCTTTTTCTAGCTGAGTATGCATCACATAATTAATTTAGCCCCTTCTAAAATGGTATTTTGTCCATTTCAAAACAAAGCCAATGTATACAGTCTAAAAGGTTCCAGGAGCTCATCTCTCCTGTTTGTCTATAATACTTCGCCTCCCCTGTTCCCACACCAACCCCTCCTAAAGCTCTGAATCATTTCTGAAAGTGCCCATTTGTCCATTGGGTAGGTCAAGTGATTTGCTGAATCTAGCTTTTATTGATTAAAGGCTGTTTGGGGGAGTATGCATTGAACATTACTGATAAAAGGATTGACTCCCTTTGAATAATACATTGTTGGGCCTGTAAACTAAATGATTTAAAAAAACCAAAAACCTACCCCTCAGAAAACCTACTAAATGTACAATGGGATATAACTGAATAAGAGTACAAGTGAACAAGTTCCCTTTGTACCATGATATACCTACAAAAGGAAATAGAATTGTTAAATCAAATCTGTTAAATTCATTTTCATTGTACAACATTAAAATATATTCCATAAAATGGCAGAGCCCTTCTTAAATAACCGATAAAAGAACAAGGCTCTGAAAAGTATAATTTGTGAGCAACAAGGTTATCTATTTAATAGATTTCTGCTGTGGTTTTGATCACATTTAGAATTATATTGCTTTTTTTGTTAAATTTTCTCAGACTTTTCCTCAACCTTTTTTTTGGATCATTCCTTTGAAACATACCAACCTTTTAATGTATGGATAATTTATTCAGTACCTACATTTAAATGCTCTGTAGGCGTAATTTTCCTATTTAAGTTTACTTCTATAGCTGCTTTCATTTTATTTCAAATAGATTGCTCATTGTCTACAAATTATAACAGGACTGACGTGTTAGTGTATCAATTCTTAAATTCATTTCAATATTTTAACTATTTGCATAATAATTTAGGCAGATGAGAAGCTTCTCCAATGATACATTGTTTCAAGAGTATTGTCAGAATACTTTAGATATTATTAATTGTTGTGTTTGCAACAAAGCACAAAATAATTTCTTTTAATATGACCTTATGAATATGAACATGAGGCTGTTTATGCTCCTGTATTGTTATTTTTCCCAGAAAATGTTTGAGCAAATTACGGGTAATTAAGTTTGAATGAAGATAGTTATTTTATTTTTCCAAATGAACCAGACTTTCAAATAGCTCTAAAAGCACAATCAATTTGATTTTTCAATCCTCTTTTCCCATCTTTAGTAATGTTACCAATTATGAAGATTTATTTCATCAAGAGAATAATCTTTTGTTTACAAAAATCCATAATCATGTTTAATGTTGTGTTAGAAATTAGTTGTTGCTTCCATTGGAACCATTTCCCAAGTTGTACTTGAGTCTGCATTTCATTATAGGCTTCCCGTAAAGCCCTACTTACCTAGATGTGGAGAGAATGCTGAGAACTGAAGTAGTGAGGTACTTTGATAAGCAGAATAATTTAAGTGGAAAGCACAAAGAGAAAAGATTTTCACTTTATATACTTCTTATGTTTTTTCCTCCCGCCCAAAGTAATACATTTTCTGTTTCTAATTAAATTGAAATATGACATGGAAATTATCAGTTAAATAGAATTATTTTGCACAAAGCAACATCATAATCAAATTCAACATAGTAAATAAAAAGAAATGGAAAATATTAGCTATTCTGGGCCCTTCCTAAGTCACAAAATCATAGGAACATTGAA